>NW_009954408.1:720442-734244 GCF_000747805.2 Chaetura pelagica
AGCAGGATCTTGCAGGGTTTCTGGGGACCCAGAAAGCCCAGCTCCCTGCCCCCTGCCTGAAGGACACTTTGGTGGGGAGCTGGTTCATGTGGGTACCAGGAGGCTGCCCCCTGCATGCCCTGGGTTGCTGCTCAGGGACCTGCCAGCACCAGGAGCTGTGTGGTGTACACAGGCCAAGGGACTCCTGCTCCAGCCTCCCAATTTCCTTTCCATTTGTTGAAATCCACTGGAAGGAGTGAAGACCCCAGGGTGACACACAACAGCCGTGCACACCTCTCCTCTGCCATCCCACCCCACCAGCACCTGGGGTCTCTCCCTGACAGGTGGGTCAGGGTTATGTGGCCATTGCTGCTGGCTCATGTTTTTCAGATTGATGGAGACTCCTGGATGGGTTTGCAAGAGAAATTCCCCATTCCTTCCCACCCACCCATCAGCTGCAACACCAGAGCAAGGCTGGATTTTTTGAGTCCAATGAGTTGAGGCTCAGTCTTTCCAGGCATGAAGGAAACAACTTTCTGCTTAAGCAATTAGGAACCCAACTTGCTGTCAGAGCAGAGAGTTCAATCAACCAGACATTGATCTGAGAAGAAAATCTTCAGCCTCAGGAGAAGAGGGAGTGTATTTTTCTGAGCTGGAGTTAGTTCCATTACCACTGAAGGCCAAGTCTGCTTAGATAAATGGCCTTCTAGGGACTCCAGAATCACAGAGAAGATAGAGTCTGGTCAATAGTTTAATAAACAGTTTCAAGGAATAAAGGTATCAGTGACCTGGCCACAACCAAAGGCCGTTGTGGAAAATGTCAGTAAAACCCAGGATGAAACAGCCCAGGTTAAGGATGAATCATCACGAGTTAATGTTAGAAATGACATTTATTTTTGAGGTTACTCAATAGGAAAGCAGTGATTGCATTTGGTTTGAGTTGTGAGTGGTTGGGCTGACTTTTCACTTCCTTGGGGCTGCAAATGTGCCTGGCTCAGAGTGTTCACCCTGCAGAATCCTGTGGCACATTGTCCACCAGCCGTGGTGCACACGGGCAAGGCAATGGCCAGAGCACACACAGCCCCTGCCCCTCTGCAACCTGCCCCAGGAGCCCTGCACATCTCCCAGGCACTCCCAGACACTCCCAGCTCAGGCTGGGCTTGTGCTCCCAGCTGCTCTCTCAGCAGCAGCTCGGGTGGCACTGACATGCCTGGACTCACTGAATCCTTCTGGTTGGAAAAGACCTTTAAGATCATCGAGTCCAACCATGAACCCCACTCCACTAAGTCTGCTGCTGGACCATGTCCCCAGGCACCACATCCACGTGGCTTTCAAACCCCTCCAGGGATGGGGACTCCACCACCTCCCTGGGCAGCTGTTCCCATGTCTGACAACTCTTTCAGTGAGGAAGTTTCTTCTACTACCCAATCCAAACCTCCCCTGGTGCAACTTGAGGCCGTTTCCTCTAACCTGATCACTTGTCACCAAGGAGAGGAGACCTTCCTCTGGCTTCAGGCTGCCCTGACCATTGCCAGAATCCTGGGTTGGGTTGCAACACCTTTGCTGAACTTCACTGCTTGGGCTGAAATTATTCCTGGCAGGCCAGGAAGAGCCTTGGAGCTGCTGTGCTCTTCGTGCTGTCCCTCCATACGTGTCACAGGCTGCTGTAAGGAGCACAAGGTCCACCCTTTACATGAATAATCCCAGACTCACAGGGTGGTGGGGTTGGCAGGGAGCTCTGGAGATCACCTAGTCCAACCCCTGGCAGAGCAGGATGCCCTGGAGCAGATGATGTGCACGTACAGTGCAAAATACACGTTTTGTCATAATGTGCTACAACCCAATGTAATATGGTGGGTTTTAGCACATGGATGGAATTGTAACCCAGGCTGGAGGAGCTGCATTGCTTCCCCAAGCTCTGCTCCTTGGAGAGGAGCCCCGTGGGCAGTTGTGTTTGTTCATCTGGGAAATTCTTGCAACAGGAACTAAAAAAACCCGTCGTTCGAAGGTCTCCCGTGTGTGATTTGGCCTCAATGAGGACCCTGAGGGCTCTGCAATGGGGACTTTCTGCCAGTGGTGCTGCCTCAAGGCTCCCAAACAAGCCTGTGCTGGAGCAGTTGGCTGGGGGGACCCAGGGCAGCCTGCCTGGGGCAGGGAGGGGAGGATCCAGCTGCTCCCTCAGCCCCCAGCACTTAACAAAGCACAAAGGGTGGGAGACCACCAACCCAAGGCAACCCCCAGGCAATGGAGACACCTTGAAGGGTGGCTTTATTGCCTTTGTGGCCCTCAGGCCACCTTGTCCCCTAGCAGTGAGGCTGATCCCAGTGGAGGAGGCTGCCCCGTGGTCATGACTCCAAGAAGAACAGCCACCCATGGCTCCTTCCCAGGGGGGGGTGAGGAGCTTTGCTGATGGAAACTGACTTCAGGGTGACTACAGAGAAGCCCCTGCAGATCTAGACTACGGGTCTGAAGAGCAGGCCAAGCTCTTGTTGAGATATCTCTATCTCTTGTTGAGATGGAAGGAAGGAACTGGACTCTTTGGCCACCAGAAGAAGCGACCAGGCCACAGCAGGTGTGTCTGACAGGGGCTGGGGGGGGCTCCCTGCCCACCACACCTGTTTCTGGAGGTGGTTTCTAAGGTGAAGAGACAAGAGAGCTGCCACGTGCAGACCTCAGAGGTGCTCAGTGCAATGCACAGCAGCTTGAAGCACCAGGAGCATCTTGCTGAGCAGGGGGTGCAGCAGCATCCCTGGGAACAGGGCAGCCCTGCAGGGCCCCCAGGGCAGGGGCTGCCAGCACTGCTGGGGCAGGGGGTCACTTATGGTCTGGCAGCAGTTTAATAGAGGGGAACAGATGACCAGAATCAGCATCTCCTAAGTTTACTCAGCATCTTTTGAACACAGCTGCCCTATTGCTGCATGTCGAGTTTTTTATTCCCACAGGCCTGGGAATATGAACCTCAGGGTAAGTGTCTCTGTTCACCCCTGTCAGCTCTGCATGTTCCAGCATGAAGGCTTGACAGGCACATTTGATACGAGCTGGTTATTTGCTAAGGCACCAGGTTCAAAAGGAGATCTATGGAAACAGGCACGACCAGAGCTGGTTTGTTACAAGTGACCTGCAAAGAGCTTTTTCCACACTCAGCAGCTTTGCCTTTTCCCTCTGCACTGCCTGGTGTTCAGCAGCCTGAGGAGCCAAGTTGATTTCAGGGCTCTGACCTCCTCAGTCCTGCATGTCCTTCCCCATGACTCTTCAAAGAAATTGTTTGAGGTTTTCAGGTCTCTCATCTATGATCTTCCAAGATCCAAATTAATGTGGGAAATTATAATAATATCATAAGCATAGGGGGAATGGATGAAAACTGGAGGAGGGGAGATTGAGGTGAGACATGAGGAGGAAATTGTGGAGTGTGAGGGTGGTGAGAGCCTGGCCCAGGTTGCCCAGGGAAGCTGTGGCTGCCCCATCCCTGGCAGTGTTGAAGGGCAGGTTGGATGGGGCTCTGAGCAACCTGGGCTGGTGGGAGGTGTCCCTGCCCATGCAGGGGGTTGGGACTGGATGGTCTTGAAGGTCCCTTCCAACCCAACCCATCCTATATCAGGATGGTTGCAATGGGGTCTCATTTTGCATCCCGAATATGCTAATAGTCAAGTACTCCAAAATCAAGAAAAGTATATTGTGGTGCAATTTTGATGCTAAAAATAAATGACTGTGTAATGAAAGGCATTGTAGGTAGCATTAAATTATTGGTAAACATAATTAAAATGCATTCTTAAATTCTTCAGCTTGGATTTTTGGTGACTCATCCAGTGCCTTTCTCTCTATATCTGGATATTTTTGGAGCATGGATGAATTCCAAGTATGAACTCTCCATTTAGGCAGGACAAAAGCAATAACAATAGGTTGAGAAAGTGACCAAAATAGAGGCAAATTAATATTGGCTGCTTTGATGAAGATGGTTCCTGCTTTTCTGTCTCAGCATCTTGACTCCCTGCTCCCTGGAGCCTTCTCTTCTCCAGGCTGTACCCCCCAACTCTCCCAGCCTGGCTCCAGAGCAGAGCTGCTCCAGCCCAAGGATCATCTCTGTGGCCTCCTCTGGACTCTCTCCAGCAGCTCCATGTCCTTCCTGTGTTGGGGGCTCCAGAGCTGGACACAGCTCTCCAGGTGGGGTCCTACTGGCAGGGCAGGGAGTTGTTTCCTGAAGTCCCTTGGATGTCCAAATCCATCCCACATCTCTCCTTCCTTCCCACATGGCCAGAAATACCCTGGATGTGTTGACCTGCAGAGCTGCCCCACCTTGCTTTTTCTGCAGAGCTTCACGAGCAGCTGAGGTGGGGTCTGTGGGGTCTGTGGGGTCTGTGGGATCTGTGGGGTCTGTGGGATCTGTGGGATCTGTGGGTCTGTGGGGTCTGTGGGATCTGTGGGATCTGTGGGTCTGTGGGGTCTGTGGGGTCTGTGGGGCTGGGTGGCCCATGGGAGCCTTGCAGAGGGTGGGAGCCCTGGAGGGCAGCTCAGTGCTGCAGGGGGGCTGGTGCTGCCCTTTCCCCAGGGCTGCAGCCCCCCCAGGGCACCTCTTGCCCACTGAAATGCCCCG
This sequence comes from Chaetura pelagica, assembly GCF_000747805.2. Classification (NCBI taxonomy): domain Eukaryota; kingdom Metazoa; phylum Chordata; class Aves; order Apodiformes; family Apodidae; genus Chaetura; species Chaetura pelagica. Next base: position 725,013 of record NW_009954408.1, read on the forward strand.
TCCCTCAGTGAAGCCCCTTTCATTGCAGGCCCCTCCTGGTGCCAGTGGTTGCTGGAGTGGTTGCCATGGCTGCTGAGTGCCATGGGGCTCCAGAGGCAGATCCCTCCATGCACAAACCAGCTGCCACCTGGGCAAGACCTGTTCCCCCTGCTCTGCAGGAGACCAGCTCTTGCAGGTGAAGCCCCAGGCTCATTTGTGCCAGGTCCCAGCCACCCAGCCAGAGCTTTGCAAAGAGCATCTGCCCCTTCCAACACCCTCCCCACCTTCTCCTGCCACCCCCACCTCACTGCATGTCTTTCCACAGCTGTGATTTCTATCATCTCCCTGCCCCTGCCCTGCCCAGAGCTGCTGCCTTTGCTGCCTGGATGAAGGTCAGGTCACCCCTGTGCAGGAATTCCAGCTCATTCCTTGAAACAAACCCCAGTGCCAGCCCAGCACAGGTCCCCCCACCATGGTGAGGGTGGTGGGGGAGAAACCCCCAGAGCCAGAAGCCCCCACTGGTCCTTCCTCTCCTCTGGGACCTACAAGAGGAATGTGTGGGCAGGATGAGGTCCTGGGGTGTGGGAGCACTTCTGGCACTGGTTGTCACACAGAGTCAGCAGGGTTGGAAAGGACCTCTGGAGATCACTGAGTCCTGCTGTCAACACACCAAAATAAAACCTCCACTAACCTTGGCCACTTGTCCATCTGCAGGAGGCTGCTGAGGTCAAGGTGGGGGGGAAACTGGCTTTCCTGGGCCAGTCACCTCTGCTTCATGTGCCTCCCCCCTTGCTCAGCAACTGTGTTTTCCTCCCAGCTCTTCACTTCCAGGATGATTTCAAGGTCCCTGCTCCTGCACGGAGGAGTAAAAGTGACTTTGGGTGGTTTATCTCATGCAACCTGTGCAAGCATCATTGGAGCAGCAGCCCTGATTCTGTTCAGATACACACTAGAGGTGTGTGTCCTCATTGCTAGAGGGATTAGACCACTTACTGGGTTAAAAAAACAGGTGGTTTAGCTCTGGGTGTTGTCTCCAAAGCCATGTGAGGTAACTAATGAAGAACACACCATGGGAGGCCTCTCAGTGCTGCACACACAGGGAAAAAAAACCACCTTGTGCTTGGGTTTGGCACTGCTCAGGAGCTCAAAACCAGCAACAAGGAGGTCACTGCTCCTTGCTTGGGATGAAGGGATGCTTCAGATCTTCTCCAAGCCAAACCTGAAGGCTTGGCCAGGCCCAGAGCAGGGCAGCAGCTGGGCATGGCTCAGGGCTGGGGCTGCAGGGGGCTCAGCTCTGAAACTGCCCTGGGATTCTTTCAGATCAGTCAGCAGAGGTGAAGCTTTTTCACCTTGAGAGGGCAGACTGCTCCAGAAGGGTGACTGGTCTTGATGATCTACAACATGTTTTTAGCCAGAGAGGAACTCTGACCTGCTGGACATTTTGCAGTGAAGATGTGGATGCTCTTAGGCAACAAACACCAGCACTTCCAGTGTTAAAAACAGAGGGGAGCATCATTTTTTGAGAGCTCTTAAAGAACAGCTGGTTTTTTATATCACCTGAGTCTCACTAGGAATTCACAGGGAGGTTTTTCTGAGCAGCTGAAGTGAAGACACCAAAGTTACTGAACCATTTGCTCAGAGGTTGGTACCTGGGAGTGAGTGCTGGTGTCCCTGGCACCAGTGAGGAGCTCTTGGTGACCTTGGAGTGCTCAGCACCAGTGTCTGAAGATGCAAACAAAAGCAGCCAGGCTCTACCTGAGGCTTGTTCAGCCACTGGACATCCTGCCAACAGCAGGAGGGCAGTGAGCAGAGAGTGCTGGAGGGCTGGTGGGAATCTCTGACTCATGCTTGATGACACAAAGGTTGTCCAAGAGCCACCAGCCCATGGCATGAAGCAGCTGAGGCAGGGTGATGCTCTGAGCATCCTCCCACAGAGCCTGGGGAGCTCAGGCCTGAAGGGCTGCACAGCTTGGGGGGCTTGGTCACCTCTTGTGGAGGGACAGCTGGGACCTTGGGGGGGTGTGAACCTCAGGGACAGGACTGACTGCTCATGGGCAGCTCCTTGGGGAGCAGGACTTGCTCATTTCCCTCTCTCTGTGTGTGTGTGTGTGTGTTCCCAGCGTGCAGGTGTGTGTGCAGCCATACAAATGAGACCCAAAACATATCATTAAATTAACTCCTCCTGTTGCCATGGGAACACAGAAGGACTGTTGCACCAGGTGAGGAGCCCAAGGCTGGAGCAGATCCTGGGGCTGGGTCTCCAAACCTGCTTTCTCTTTCAGAGCAGGCTGGGAGGGGGGAAAAAAAATCCAAGCAGAGGGTGTTGGGGAGGGGCAGGGGCTGGGAATCTGCTCCCAGCTTGCACAGAGGAGCAGTTCCTCACACTTGGAACGTGTGGGACCTGGGGCTGCTTCCCCAGGAGATGGGATTCTGACCCAGAATGTGCTGGGCAGGGTGGCAGGGGGAGGCAGCACAAAAAGGTTCTGCCCTTTCAGCACCTCTTGGTGATTCACCAGGTTGAGGGAAGGGGAAAAAACCACCACAACATTCCCAAAGCCCAGGTGAGGAGCAGAGGCTGGTAGGGCAGCTCAGGAGCCCCACGTTAGGCTCCTCCACATCAGGTGGGGTTGGTTTCTGGACCATTGGTGCTCCCAAACCAGTGTCCCCATGCTGGGTGGCAACTGTGCACACAACCCTCTGCCCTCCCCACCACCATCCCCCCAAATTCTGAGGGCCTGGGAGGTCTCACAGCAGCAGCCTCAGCCTCCTCCTTCCCTTTTGGCAGCACAGAGAGTGATATTTACCCAGAACTTCACCAGCAGGGCCACACCACTGTGTCCCTGCCATGCACAGCCCTCCTGCTGAGCTGGGCAGGGCACCTCAGGACATGGGAGACTTCAGGGGGACCTTGTTGTGACCTTCCAATACCTGCAAGGAGCCTGCAAGAAGGCTGGGGAGGAGCTGTTCCCAAGGGCATGGAATGGCAGGACAAGGGGTGATGGCTTGAAGCTGGAGAAGGGTGGATTCCCTGCCAGGTTTGGTGCTGTGTCCTCTTGCTCCTCACCCCACCACTCATCTTGTTCCTGCCTTTGAACTTTACCCATCGTGGTGTTGGGGTTTTTTTTTACATCATTTGTGGGTACTGGGTGATTTAGGAAAAAATAAACAAACCACAAAACTAATCACCAGAAGACATTTGTGAAGGCAAAAAGCCTTTGAGCTCCTCCTCACCCCACTTTGCTGCCATCTGACAGGGAGGCAGGTTTCAGCCCCTGCTCCTTCTCCTGGTCACCACCACATCCTGCAAGTTTATACCTTGTTTATACCCAAGTTGGTACCAGTTTATACCTCATTACAAATCCTGGTGCCACCAGGTCAGACTGTTGGGAGAAATCCAAGTGTCTTGCTCTGCACAGAGGTGCTCACCTCCTCAAAGGGAGGGTCTAATCCCACCACAGAGGGGGGGAAATCAGGGTTTTGAGAAGCCCTAGTAACCCCATGATGTAGGTTTGTGGCTGATAGAGCTACCCATGCAGCTTCTTCTAACCAGGATGGCTTCTCCCCAAGAAAACACTCTGGGGAGGGGAGGGAAGGAGGTTTGCACAGCATTTCTGGAGCTGCATCTGCAAGAGCAGCCCCAGACTCCTTGGTATGATAACCAGGTGGCCCCAGCATTCCCACCAGGATGCTCCTGTTCCCTGCCCCTGCATCTCACTTTGGAAAACTGGGCATTTCCAAGGCCCAAATGCACCTGAGAGGGGCTGGTCCTGGGATCTGTTTGCACAACGTCAGTGTCAACAGAGCCTGGGCAGGGGTACCAGGCAACAGCTCCTTCTGAGCTCAGTCATTAACTCTTCTTTGTCAGTGGGTAATTGGCCACCAAATGAGCTCTGGCTGAATAAAACCCTTTCTGGATTGAAAATAAAAAGGCTTCTTGTTATTTTTAGATGCTGGAAGCCACGCTTGTCCCTGGTGAGGGATGGTCACTGCCTTGTCTCCTGGCTGAGGAGCAGTGTCCTCAGGTGCTGCCCCTGGTCCACGTTTCCCAGGCAGAGGAAGCACAGGCTCAGCCCAGCCAGGCACCCCTTCCTGCTGTGCTCCTGGCCAGGGCAGGGAGCAATTGATTCCTGTTCTTTTATGCCACAGAACACACACTGCCTTGATTAGATAAAAACTGGATCCTACCAATTAGCACATGTAGCAACAGCTCGACCTGCATTTTGCTCCTTCCCTCTCTCCCCAGAGCACTTTTCTCCCCTCAGCTCTTCAAACTCCCTCATCTTCTCATGGGCTTCTAGAGAGTGATTCAAGCTACAATTTTTTTGTTTAAAGCTCAGTTTTCTAGCACCAGGTTTCCAATCCATTCTGCTGTCTCATAGGGCTTCTTGGAAGCAATTGTGAGAACCTGGGTGTGATCATTAGAAGGTGATTCTAGAGGTCACCTCAGGAAATTGGCTCCTCTGCAGGGAGGCTGGAGAAGAGAAGGCTCCAGGGAGACCTTAGAGCAGCTTCCAGGGCCTGAAGGGGCTCCAGGAAAGCTGGGGAGGGGCTTGGGACAAGGGCAGGGAGGGAGAGGACAAGGGGGGATGGATGAAAACTGGAGGAGGGGAGATTGAGGTGAGACATGAGGAGGGAATTGTGGAGTGTGAGGGTGGTGAGAGCCTGGCCCAGGTTGCCCAGGGAAGCTGTGGCTGCCCCATCCCTGGCAGTGTTGAAGGGCAGGTTGGATGGGGCTTGGAGCAACCTGGGCTGGTGGGAGGTGTCCCTGCCCATGCAGGGGGTTGGGACTGGATGATCTTGAAGGTCCCTTCCAACCCAAACCACTCCGTGGTTCTGCAGCACAGAGATAAGCAATTGTCCTGCTGCCCAGAAAACTGCTCGTTGGTGACCAACATCAGTGTGAGTGTTTGTTTGGGGGCTCCAGACCAATGGATATGAAACCAGTGGGCCCTGCCCTTGCTGCTGCTGAGCTGAGTGTGTGTCCCTGCAGGGGCAGGGGGGACTGTGGTACTGAGCCTGGGTGAGATGGACCAGAGCAAGCACAGGGAGGGAAGCCTGACCACAGCCTCACAGGAGCAGCAAAGATGGGGATTTTGGTCCTGTCTCAACATACTTCTGTATTACACAGAGGGAACACAATGCCAGGCAGCTGTTGGCCCAGGTTTTTGGTAGGGCATGTAGCTAATTCATTCCCATGGGAGATGGGGAGCAGGGAATCAGACCTCCCACTCCATTTCCCTGGGGACTTGCTCAGTCACCAGGTGAGCACCTAAAGGACAGTGTCTGGACAAACATTCTCTCCTAGCTTTTTAAAAAAATGGGTCAATAAGCCCTGCTCAGGTCTGTAAAAGCAAGGACATGGCTACCAATGCTGGGGCAAGAGCTCTGGTGCAGACCCTCCTTGGTCAGAGGTGCAGCTCAGCAGGTCCCCCTGCCCAGCCCCAGGGAAATCAAGGCTTGAGTTTATTCCCTTTCCCATTTCTGAGCTCTACCTTCTCAAGGGCTCCTTACCACTGGGATTCCTGGCTCAGAAAGGGATAATTTTCCCTGTTTTGGGGGAGGCACGTGCCTTGCTGGAGTTCCCCAAGCTGCTGGTAGGGCCTGGCTGCTGGAGCAGGTTCTGAGCTGCAGGCAGGGAAACTGCTCCCTGGTGATGATGGGGCTGCCTTCTGAGAAAGCCATTTCAGAGAGGAAGATGAGCACAGAGCTCTTTCCACAAGGAAATGTATTTTTATCTTTCATTCTAGCATCTGGAAAAAAACTGTTCCTCAACTCTCTGTGAATTTCAATGAAAAAAAACCACCTGAAAAAGGAACATACATTTGTACCCCCCATGGGGTCACTGATCAGCAGCTTCTCAGGTCCCACAGAACAACAGAAATGCCTTCATGAAATAAACGTGCAGCTTCTTTTTTCCAAAGCTGCAGAAAGCCCTTGGTTAGGTAAAGGCAGCACTTCCTCACTGAGATGTGCTCTTGAGCAATTGGAAGGTGAGACTGAAGCCGTTCAGAAACTGGAGCAAAAAAGGGTCTGGGGAAAGTGGAAAAGAACAAAAAAGCAACACAAAGACCTTGTTGTGTTGCACCCGATGACACATCTCACAATGAGTGACCTTTGCTGCTGCTGCTTTCTTTCCATCAACAGAACAAACAGGGAAGGAAGGAAAAGTTGCAAAATGTGTGTATTTAGCTTCAGGATATTCACCAGCAACCTCTAGAAATGCCCAGAGTGGCCCAGAGCCTTTTTTAATCAGGGCAAGCAGTGACTGTTCCTCTCCTAACAAACCCTACCCAAACCCACGTGGAGCTCTTTCAGCATCCAAGTGTTGCTGGTGAGTGTTTCTCCTTTGGGAGCTCAGGCAGGGCCTCTGGCTGGCTGCTGGGAGCAGGCAGATGTGGAGATTGCTGAGCAGACATGGAGATCAGGCTCAGCATCCCTGGATCCCTACCAAGAGATGGTATGAAAGCTCCAGCACCTGGAGCACAGCTCCTGCACTAAGAGGCACCTCCCAGGGGTGAGTTCCTGCCTGACAAAGAGGTCCAGGTTGCACCAAAACCTCAGCCTATATGGAGTGGGAGTGGCAGGAGGAGAAGGGCAGAAGCAGTGGCAGGGAGAGGGCAGGCTGGGGGGATCCTGCCCCCCAGGAAAAGGGGTGGGGGGAGACTCTGCCTTCAACTTGTTGCCAAGTCCTTCGAGTGAAAGCTCAAACAAGAGCTCCCCCAGCCCCTGCCTGGGTTGCCACAGGCACCCACACTTGTGTTGTCTTCTCACTGGACTAGAAATGCCTGATGGCTCCAACTCTGTGGGTTTCACCCTGAGGTGCAGCCTGAATTCACCCCTGATGATAAAGTATTTTTTACACTGTTTAAAGCATATTTTTTTTTTCACCCACTTGTGGGAAGTTTGTCCCTGGACTTCCTGCTGGTGACTCAGAGGCCACAGAAGGCAAAGAGCTGCTTCCCAGAGCACCCAGAAAATCCCCTGGAGAGATGCAGTGAAGGCAACAGGGTCTTCATGCCAAGGAAAAGTGGGATGGCTTGTGTTTGCTGGGAGGGGGTTTCCAGGCATGCAGCCTGTTCTCTGGCCTGTGTCTGCAGGAGGGGCAGAGCAGCCAGGAGGCTGAGCACCCATCCTGGGGGGACTGGCAGCCCAGTGGGTGCTCCAGCAAGAAGCACAGTCAGGAACAGAGTGGGAAACAGGGTGTGTGGTGGAGAACCAGGGCTGGGGAGGGTGTAGCTGCAGTTCTAAGTGGTGCCCCAAGCCCTCTGAGCTTCGTGCCAGCAGCAGGTTGTTTAGGGCACCTAAAGCTGGAGGCTCAGGCAGGGGGGTGGGATGAGGAGGACCATGTCATCAGTGACACCAGGTGATGAGGCTGAGTTCCCCAAGTCGGGAAAATGAGGCACCTGAAGAGGTGCCTGCCTGGATCACCAGGTCTTTACAGCATCACTTCATGCCAGCTGCAGAGAAGCCTCTGAAATGTCAGTGCTGCTTAGCTCACCATCTGTGCTGCCCCCTCCTCCTGCCTTTCTGCTGAGGCTGCTTCATGTTGCCAGAAGAAAAAGGGAAAATGACACTTCAATATTTTCAGCCCGTTGTTGGAAAGATACATTTTGAAGGGCTTCTTTTTTTTTTGGTCCCCACTCGTGCTATGTAAAGCACAGTTAATACACTTAACATTTACTCAGCCTACTTATTAATCATTAAAGAATTATCAACTATCAAAATAATCCAGAATCAACTGGAATTAAATAATCACATCATAAAATTACACTGCAATGTTTCTCAGCTCTCACAACAGATGGAGAAGTTAAGTGGAGAGTTTTTAGATCTTTTATTTCAGTAACCTTTTTTAGTTATTATTATTATTATTTAATTTTTTTTGCTGCTTGGTTTACAGAAATTCACTAATCACAGAATCAATCACAGAATCATTGAGGCTGGAAAAGACCTTTAGGATCATCCAGCCCAGCCTGTGACCAACACCCCCACATCTCCAGACCTTGAGCCTCCTCCAGCCTTTCCTTGAGCACCTCCAGGGATGGTGCCTCCACCACTTCCCTGGGCAGCCCATCCCAAGGTCTGGTCACCCTTTCCATGAGGAAGTGCTTCCTGATATCCAACCCACACCTCCCCTGGAGCAGCTTCAGCTTTTTATTGTCACGTCCTCCCGTGAGCTTTGTGGATCCATCCTCAGCTGGGAAGCCAAGATGAAACCATCCTGGTGGCAGCACAGGAGCTCTGCCCAGGCTGCTCCTGGTGCTGCTGTGGGACATGAGAGTGGCTGGAGGGTCCCAGCTTCAAATCTCCTTCTCCCCACGAGCAGCCAAATCCAAGAGGCACCCAAATGGCTCACCTGTTGTTGGAATGACTGGTGCAAGAAGCTGTACTGGGAGGATAAGGGTTCTTTAAAGAGTTCCCAGGGAGGTGTAGCCATGTGTGGAGTCAGTCACTCACCCTGCCAGCTGAGAGCAACGTGAGGGATGGAGCTGCAGAGCTGCTTGCTGGGCACAGCAGGAGCCTGACACTGCCTGACACCCCTCTGGAAAGGGTAAAGATCCAGGGAAATGTGGGAGCTGTGGAGCCAGGGCAGGGAAAACATCTGACAGTGAGGAGCCAAGTCAAGCTGGACACATGCACATCCCTCCCAGAGACACAGCACAGTGCTTGAAGGGTTCCACCTGCTTGTAATTCCAGTGTACCAGTCCTCAAGGAGTGAGGAGGAGCAGGGGCTGGGTTTAGTGCCACAGAAACCAGCTTGTCCTGATGTCTGAGCACAGTCTGGGGCAGCAGGTTTGGGATGTGAGGCTGGAGAATAGAAACTCTGCCTTCTTCTGGGAGTGTTGAAGGGCAGGTTGGATGGGGCTTGGAGCAACCTGGGCTGGTGGGAGGTGTCCCTGCCCATGCAGGGGGTTGGGACTGGGTGGTCTTGAAGGTCCCCTTTCTTCTAACCCATTGTTCAGATCCCTGTCTGAACGCTCAGCCCACCCTCGGGCTGCCCACCCCAGACTGCCCACTCCCCAGCTGCCCAACCCCCGGCAGCAGGAGCCCAGAGCGGTGCGGGGTTACCCAGAGCGGTGCGGGGTTACCCAGAGCAGTGCGGAGGTGCCCAGAGCAATGAGGGGTTACCCAGAGCAATGCGGGGTTACCCAGAGCAATGCAGGGTTACCCAGAGCGGTGCGGGGTTACCCAGAGCGATGCGGGGTTACCCAGAGCGGTGCGGGGTTACCCAGAGCAATGCGGGGTTACCCAGAGC
>NW_009954408.1:740887-742191 GCF_000747805.2 Chaetura pelagica
GGCTGGGGACACCCGGGAGAAGGCACTTCAGCCGCTGTGAATGGGCACCAGGAAGAGCTGCCGCCCTTTTTTATACCATCGCAAGGAGGAGGAGGAGGAGGAGGAGGAGGAGGAAGCAGCAATGCCTCTCTGGATCTGTCCTCTCGCCCCCCCGCGCCCCCGGGGCCGAACCCCTGGGATGTGATGCTCTGCGTGTCCGGCACCGCCACCGCCTGCGAGAACGCGCTGGTCCTGGTCGTGCTCTGCTCCTCTCCCTCCCTGCGCGGCCCCGCGTTCTCCCTGCTGGGCAGCTTGGCCACCGCAGACCTGCTGGCCGGCCTGGGGCTCATCCTCAACTTCGTGTCCCGCTACGTGCTGCTCTCCGAGGAGCTCAGCCTGCTCACCGTGGGCTTCTTGGTCGCCTCCTTCGCCGCCTCGGTGAGCAGCTTGCTGGCCATCACCGTGGATCGCTACCTGTCCCTCTGCAACGCCCTCACCTACTGCTCGCAGAGGACGGCGCTGTGTGTGCACACCATGCTGGGGGGGGCCTGGGGGGTGTCCCTGTGCTTGGGGTCTCTCCCCGTCCTGGGCTGGAATTGCCTCCGAGACCTCAGCTCCTGCAGCGTCGTCAGACCCTTGACCAAGAGCAACGTGACCCTCCTGTCCGCCTCCTTCTTCCTCGTCTTCCTCCTCATGCTCCACCTCTACGTGGAGATCTGCAAGGTGGTCTGCAGGCACGCCCAGCAGATCGCCCTCCAGCAGCACTTCCTGGCCTCTCCCCACTACGTGGCCACCAAAAAAGGGGTCTCCACCCTCGCCATCATCCTGGGGACCTTCGGGGCCAGCTGGCTGCCTTTTGCCATCTACTGCCTGGTGGGGGACCCCGGTTCCCCCCCCGTCTACACCTACGCCACGCTCCTCCCTGCCACCTACAACTCCATCATCAACCCCATCATCTACGCCTACAGGAACCAGGAGATCCAGAGGTCCATGTGGGTGCTGTTCTGTGGCTGCTTTCGGGCTCAGGTGGCCTTCCGTTCCCGGTCCCCCAGTGATGTCTGAGCTTGACTCTTCCCTCCCTTGTCCACGCTGCACCCGGTCCCTCCATCTGACCCCCCCCGTCCCCCCACTCTGAACCATCACGGTGCCCTGTCCTGAAACCCAAAACCACCTCGTGAAGTCGTCGGAAACGTGGCTTAAGTACCAGCACTTTATCCGTGTTTGCATCTCCCAGGGTGGGTTCAAGGGATGGAGCTTTGGGGTCCTGGAAGGGGGGGAGGGAGGGAAGGAAAACAGACCCCAAACCCCCCCCCCCCCCCACGGCC
>NW_009954408.1:748691-749347 GCF_000747805.2 Chaetura pelagica
GTCTGAGCTGACAAAAAAGCAGTGTTGCTTTTCTGAAGGGGCGGTGAGGAGGGGTTGGTGTTGTGTTTGTAGGGGGGTGGGTGTGTGTGTGTGTGTGTTGGGGGGGGGGTGTGTTTGTGTGGGTGCATCCGTGCTTTGCTGCACACTATTGGTAAGTTATAAGGGGTTTGTATACAAATAAAGGCCTTTAAGATACACGGGCTGTGTGTTTGGGTGCTCCCGGGAAGAGGGGAGCTGGCCAAGGTGAGCCCAGTCCCTGGGTTTGCTCCTGACAGCTCCCCAGGTGGCTCTGCCTAAAGGGATCATCACCCACCGTGGAGGTGAAACCCACCCAGAAAGGCACCTTCCTGCTCCCTTGGCCTCTGCTTTCACTGGGGCAAAGAGAGGAGCAAGCAAGAGCACAAGCTCCTTCTCGTTCTCCAGCAGCCAAAGAAACAAACAGCCCAGACAAAGAGGCTGCTTCTCACAGCACCTTTCATCTTACAAGTTCAGCCTTTATGATAATGCTCCATTAAAAAACTTATCAAACTTGGGGGGGGGGATCAGACTTTAAGCTTCTTGTTTTCCTGTTTTAGTTTAGAGGGGAAAACAGAAAAAAACTCACAGTCTTCTTTGCTAACAGCCTGGAAAATGGCACAATAAATTGTTTTTCCTCA
>NW_009954408.1:749428-758810 GCF_000747805.2 Chaetura pelagica
CTGTAGAAAAATCATGTAAGTGCATCTGTGCTGCCTGCCTGTCTCAGGGCAGTGGATCTTCCTGACAGACCCGGGGCTGAGCAGCTTTGAAGAGCCTGCCAGAGGTCGGTGCTGCTCAGGAACTCTCTGCTTTTCATTCACCAGCAGCTGGTTTCTTCTGAGCCATCACACGTGCAGCAGGTTTCAGAAGCTGCTTATTTCTTTATAGTCTTGCTACCTTTGCCTCCTGGTTGTGTTCCAGTTTATCCCTGTCCTTCCAATTCGTACTGAAGGGCTGGAGCAGGTAGGTGACTTTTATGTGCCTCCTGCCATAGAAAAAGTTGGGACTGGTGTGTTTTCCCAGCTTGTGACTGGGAATGCATCGAGGATTTGCCTGCTGGGGCAACTGGGAGCACCAGGATCCAACAAGGCTCAGAGAGGCTGTGAGTCAGTAGTGCTGCATTTAGGTGAGCACAAGTATTATGAAAACCAGTATCATTGCACTGACACTGAAAAGGTGTTTAATTTTAAGTGGGATCTGATCAGAAAACTGTTCCAGAGCCCCAGTAGCTCCATTATTCTAATAATCATTAACGTGAGATTGTAATTGATTAACACCTTCAGGCCTGCAGGGATTCATCAGGGCACTGGTGCAGTGATGGTACAAAGATGGTTTAAACCAGACCTTATAGGTCAAAATGCTGCTTGGGTTAAAAACTACAGTTGCTAGGGAGAAAGATTATTGCTTCCCCTCTTTTAAGCCTTCTGAAACAGCACAAGCCCAGAATTCTTCATCTCATGCACTACATCTAAGCTGGTGTATAGAAGAGGGGAAGGTCCCCAGCCCTGTGGCTGGGTGGCACAGAGGATGCCTGAACCCCTTTCCCCCTGGTGAGCCAGGGACCAAAGTGCTGCCTGGGGCAGCCTGACCCTGCTCCAGGAATGGGCACACACAGCACTGACTGCTGAGGGAAAAGGCCTGGGAATCCTAGAGCCATGGAAGGCTGGTTTGGGTTGGAAGGGACCTTCAAGACCATCCAGTCCCAACCCCCTGCATGGGCAGGGACACCTCCCACCAGCCCAGGCTGCTCCAAGCCCCATCCAACCTGCCCTTCAACACTGCCAGGGATGGGGCAGCCACAGCTTCCCTGGGCAACCTGGGCCAGGCTCTCACCACCCTCACAGGGAATAATTTCTTGCTGATATCTAACCTAAGATGCTCACTTCCCTCTGCTAACTCTGGCAGGACCTGGACATCAGGGATTTTCACCATAAATTCACAGTGGCAACCTGTGTAAAATACAGATGCAGAAAACTTGGATTGAATCCTAGTTTAGTAATAAACCACTTAATCCAGGAGTGAAAAGGTGAGTTACTTTCCCATTTTTAGCCCAACATGTTATTTGCTTTGTTGCCTATTTTTTCCCTCCATGACTGCATCCTCAGGTTAGCATCTTCCCCAGTGATTTGCTGCATCTACAAAAGAAAAGCTGGAACCCTCCTGTGTAAAAACCTGACACTTTACATGGTATTTCCCCAAGCATTCTAACCCTCTTCTAGGAAGCAAATTGGGGTTACAGGGATCTCAGTCATTCATTTTGTAGGGACAATACAAACGTGGAGGTTTTTTTCCTCTCTGCCACGTTCAGAAGCTTTTGCTGACTCATCATTTCTGGGAAAGACTGAAGGCAAAACAGAGGAGAGCATATTGATGATTTTCTGCTTAGACCTGAGAGAGGAGCTGATAACAACCCCCTTGCAGTGAAAATACAGCCTTTCATTTTCAAAGCAAGTCCTGACCTGCAGGGATACCTGAGCAGAATAACATCAAGCAGGTGACACAGTGTCCTCTTTCCCCAAATAACATCTCACTTCAGTAAAAGCAGAGCTGCAATTCCTGGGGAAGTCCAGGAATTCTGGATAGCATGATGTCTGTGTTTCCTTCTTGATGCTTTTGTTGAAACAGCTGACACTTATGTGAAAAAATGTCACAGCATCACAGAATCCCAGAGTGGTGGGGTTGGCAGGGAGCTCTGGAGATCACCCAGTCCAACCCCTGCCAGAGCAGGATCCCCTAGAGCAGATCCCACAGGAACACAGCCAGGTGGGGCTGGAATGTCTGCAGGGATGGAGACTCCACAGCCTCCCTGGGCAGCCTGGCCCAGGGCTCTGGGACCCTCACACTCAAGAAGGGTTTCCTCATCTCCAGCTTCAACCTCCTGGGCCCCAGTTTGTGCCCATTGCCCCTTGTCCTGTCCCTGGACACCCCTGAGCACAGTCTGGTCTCCCCTGCAGCCCTGGGGGCAGGTCTGGGCTCCCCAGTTCCAGAAGGACAAGAACTACTGGAGAGAGCCCAGCACAGGGCACTGAGATGCTGCAGGGGCTGGAGCATCTGCCTGTGAGGAAAGGCTGGGAGAGCTGGGGCTGTTCAGCTGGAGAAAAGGAGCCTGAGGGGGGATCTGCTCAGTGCTGATCAATATCTGCAGGGGGTGTCAGGAGGATGGGCCAGACTCTGCTCAGGGGTGTCCAGGGACAGGACAAGGGGCAATGGGCACAAACTGGAGCCCAGGGGGTTGAAGCTGGAGATGAGGAAACCCTTCTTGAGTGTGAGGGTCCCAGAGCCCTGGGCCAGGCTGCCCAGGGAGGCTGTGGAGTCTCCATCCCTGCAGACATTCCAGCCCCACCTGGCTGTGTTCCTGTGGGATCTGCTCTAGGGGATCCTGCTCTGGCAGGGTTTGGACTGGGTGATCTCCAGAGCTCTCTGCCAACCCCACCACTCTGGGATTCTGTTGGTTATTTAGGGAGGAAAGCAGGGGAACGGTGATCCAGGATTGAGTTATTGGTTTGGTCTCTGCACAGGTGTGAGGGACCAGCCCTCTGGACCTGCTTGTTGTGAAATCAAGATTCTAGGCCTATAAAGTAGGGGGCTGCAAGGGTGGGCTGGGGGAGTTTCATCATCACTGACCATGGACACCAACCCTCCCCTGTTGGCTGGACCAATGATGCTGGATCCAGGACTGGTGGTTTTCCTGTTCTTGTCATCTCTTTCTCCCCTCCTCTCACCTTTTTCTTCTCATCCCCTTTTCCTTACTTTATATATATATATGTGGGTGGTTGTGTTTAGGTTGTTCAATATTACCAGTGTAATAAATGTGTTCTTTGTTATAAGCAGCCCTTGTGTGTTGCTGCACCTGAATCTGATCAACGGGGATTGGATGCTCAAGCCTTTGCTTGGACTGTAATTAATACATTTACTGTCTCTGGGAAAAGAGCAGGTCTGAGAGAAGGATTTTGGGCCCAGCCACACCTGGCTCCTCTCTGAAGGAAGTCTGGAAAGCAAGGGGGTTCAGTCCTAACCTCCCTGGGCTGCCCAGTCTGAGCTGTGACACATCCAGGACTGGATCCAGCCACACTTGGGTTCCTCCATTGCAGCAGGAGCTTAGAAAGCAAAGGGATCCAGTTCTAACCTTCCTGGGTCATTCAGTCTGGGCCCTGTCAACAGGCCAGTGTTTCCACAGCCTTAAATTGCCCCCAGCAGAGGGAAGGGGCTGATCTGGGCAAAGAGGAGGGGGGTTTTATGCCACAGAGGTTCATCAGCTCTGCTGGAAACTGTTGGTTCAATGAGGTGGGGATGGCAGGGGCAGGAAGAGGGGAATCAGCTCTGGGGGAAGGGGATTCTGAGCTGGGGGAATGTTTTTGTGCTTTTTTTCCCCCTGCTGCTCACTCTCTGGCTCCTGTCTGGTTTAAAACAGTTTGGTTTTTTTCCTGGGAAGGAGTTTCTCCAAGTGCCCTGCTTGTCCTGTGGCTGCTTCACTTTGTGCCTTAATTGAAACGTGGATATTTATCAGGGAAGGTTTGGAAAAAGGTTTTAAAAACGACCTTGAACCTTCTGACTTTAAACTTCATTTAAAACCAAGGCAGGAGGAGAGGCCCTGGAAATATTCTCCAAGGTGTAGGTTGTTTAAATAAAGGTTGAGTCTCCTATAAAATGGAATTGGATCTATGACACACTTTTTTTGATCATTGCTTTCAGTGCCATGTTATCTTTTGCATCACAGTGAGATAATTTGATTGTATTCCTGCAGGCAGGTATAATTTGTCACTTCTGGTTATTTTAGAGAAAGAAGTGCTTCTAGGTCATATCAGGATGATGTCAAAAAAAGGTGTCTTCTGTTGGGAATGGAATGTATCAGTAAATATGGGGAGCTTGCTGCTTCCCAGTCTCAATCTCTGACTTTGATACTGTGCTAATTTATCTCAATCAGGTTTTCCCTTGGTCAGTTGGGGTTGGCTGCCCCAGCTGGGTCCTCTCCCAGCTCCTTGTGTTCCCCAGCAGCTGGGGTGGTGTGAGAAGCAGAAAAGGCTTTGAGGCATCAGTGTGTAACCAACGTTTTCCTCATCCCAAATCCAAACCACAGTGCTGCACCAGTTCCTGTGAAGAAAATTAACTCTCTCCCAGCTGAAAGCAGGACAGAGACAAAGAAGTTAAGGGTTCCACCTTGCTGTACACCTGCTGTTCTCAAAGTGGCTCAGAGAAAATGGTAAGGTTGGTGGAACAACACTGTCAAAATAAACTCATCAGAAAGGCTTTTGCAGAGACAGTTTGGGGATGAAGTGTGATGTGTGTGTGTGTACCAAGCACAAGACTTTGACTGCCATGGAGCAGCACCCCTGGGAGAAAGGAGCCCATCTGCAGCTGCCTCGAGCTGGGGGGCTGCTCCAAGACCCCCAGGTGGGAGACAGGCACTTGCAGAGCTTTCCATGGCAGGAAGGCTGGCTCACTGCACTGAAATCATGAGCCCTCAGAGTCATCAGCTGCTGCCTGTTTGGGAAGGAGGACAGCTAATTGCATTATTTTCATTTGAGATGAAGCTGGGGAGATCAGCATTTTTTGCTGTGGTTGCTGGGCTGCCAGGCAGCATCAGCTCCCCAGGAGATGAGGAGTTTCTGGGACACAAAGACTCTGTGAAGCACCACAGCTCCCCAGCCCTCTTGAAGGGAACCCCCAGCTGCCAGCCTGTCTGCTGGAACCCACCACCATGCTGGGGGCACGTGGCAGCTGTTGTGCCAACCAGAATATCTCCAGTGTTTTTCTTTCATAAGGCATTTTTAGAAGTCAGGAAAGGCTCTGGCTCTGCCCTCAGCAGAGTTAGAACTGGGACCTCCTGCCTAACCATGGCGTGTCATGGAATCACAGGATGTGTGGGGCTGGAAGGGACCCCTAAAGGTCATCTAGTCCAGCCCCCCTGCAGTGCACAGGGACCTTTTTAACTACATCAGGTTGCTCAGAGCCTGACCTTGAATGTTTCTAGGGATGGGGCAGCCACAGCTTCCCTGGGCAACCTGGGCCAGGCTCTCACCACCCTCACACTCCACAATTCCCTCCTCATGTCTCACCTCAATCTCCCCTCCTCCAGTTTTCATCCATTGCCCCTTGTCCTCTCCCTCCCTGCCCTTGTCCCAAGCCCCTCCCCAGCTTTCCTGGAGCCCCTTCAGGCCCTGGAAGGTGCTCTAAGGTCTCCCTGGAGCCTTCTCTTCTCCAGGCTGAACACCCCAACTCTCCCAGCCTGTCTCCAGAGCAGAGCTGCTCCAGCCCAAGGATCATCTTGGTGGCCCTTCTCTGGACTCACTTCAGGAGTTCCATGTCCTTCTTCTTCTACTACATTTGCTTTGACACTGAATTCATTACTCTAGATACCTGAACAACTCTTGGAAGAAAGTCCTTTGCAAAAGAGTCTGAAAAAACAAGAGACACAGATAGCAGAGAGTGTTGCTGCAAATATGTAGGGAATGAAGAGCTAGAGCACAAGGTATCATTAGAGCCCCTTCATGACCCTGAATTAGCCTGAGGGGAGAGAAATCACTTGTTAGACACTTACAGTTTGAAAGCAAAATCTTAATCATTCTACAGTGTGTGATGTTTAGTGCCCTAGGAAGTAGCTGTAGTGATGTTTGTCCCTCTAATATGAATAAATAAAATAGTGTTTCTAACATAGAATCATAGAAGGGTTTAGGTTGGAAGGGACCTTAAAGATCACCAAGTACCAACCTCCCTGCCATGAGCAGGGACCCCTCCCAGCAGACCAGGCTGCACAAGACTTCACGGTTTCCCTAAAGGTCATCTAGTCCAGCCCCCCTGCAGTGCACAGGGACCTTTTTAACTACATCAGGTTGCTCAGAGCCTGACCTTGAATGTTTCTAGGGATGGGGCAGCCACAGCTTCCCTGGGCAACCTGGGCCAGGCTCTCACCACCCTCACACTCCAGAATTTGCTCCTCATGTCTCACCTCAATCTCCCCTCCTCCAGTTTTCATCCATTCCCCCTTGTCCTCTCCCTCCCTGCCCTTGTCCCAAGCCCCTCCCCAGCTTTCCTGGAGCCCCTTCAGGCCCTGGAAGGTGCTCTAAGGTCTCCCTGGAGCCTTCTCTTCTCCAGGCTGAACACCCCAACTCTCCCAGCCTGGCTCCAGAGCAGAGCTGCTCCAGCCCAAGGATCATCTTGGTGTCCATCTATGTCCATAGTATTGGTCAGCTCTATAAAAGCCTCTTAATAATGCTCTTCCATCCTGCTGTGCTGGATCTGAAATAAGCAGTTGTTAGTTTCTCTGAGCTGGCAGAAACACTCTGGCTGTGTCTGATACTCGGCTTGGAGGTGTCAATCCAGCTGCTCTATCCAGGCAGCAGAACTGTTTTATTGCCCAACCACTTGCTTATCTTCTTTGCCTGCCAAGCACTACGTGGCTGTGTTTCCACCTCTCCAGCAACTCCCTGGTGCCTCAGCCAGCCCTGAGCAGCCCCCTGGCACCCCCTCCCCACTTTATCCCTGCAGTGAACTGAGGAGTGTGCTGGGGCACCCGGTGCTGCCAGTGCTTCCCATCAGCACAGCACAGCCCTGGGCAGCCCAGGACATGGCAAGTAGCCCATTCTGCTCTGTGGAACATCCCTAGGTAGGGACAAGTGAGAGCTGGATGCCTGCATGAGCAGCCTGGGCTGGGTCATCCTCCCTTCCTGCAGGGCAGAAAATGAGAGGAGAAAACAAGGCAGCAGGGAAATTTGCTCGGGAGCTGCTGGGGAGCATCAGAAAAGTCATTTTGTCCCAAAACAAGGTATTCTTGTCACAAAACAGGAATGGGATGTGTCTGCTCCTCACATTTTGGAAACATTCAGGTGTGTCTGGTTTTCCCATTGCTTTCTCTTCTTGCCCTGACACCCCTTGCACCTTCATCTCTGCTCTTCTCCCTTCCCTGCAGGCACTGGGACAACAGCAGCTTCCCTGCTCCTGGCACCAAACGTGCCTCCATCTCCCCTCTCTTTTCAGCCAGTGCTGGCACTTCTCTCCCAGGGTTTTCAGGTGTGTTGGGTGGATGTCACCTCAGAGGGGACTGCCCCCCCTGACACTTCTCTGCTGCTTCTGCTGCACCAGGGAAAACCGTGGCTGAGAGAGACCTGTGGGAGAACCTGGTGAAACACAAACAGAAGTGCCTGTTTCTATCAGAGCTGCAGCTTGGTTTGCCTCCTGGTGCTCCTCAGAAGGGTCTGTAAGCTACTGGTGGTCTCTTTTCAAGAGAGGAGCTGTCTCTTGAGAGCCACCTACCAGCAGAGGTGCAAGGAGGCAGCAGGAGGGATGTTCTGCAGGGTACCCAGCGTGTTCCATCCCTCAGGTCTGCAGGGCAAGCACTGCAGGCTTAGCCCACCTCACCAGGATGTGCCAGGATAATCCCAAAGGACACCCTGTGCCCCTGAAAGGTATCTTCAAGCCCTGGCTTTAGGGTGTGACAGGCAGTGCCAATGCCCTGTGCCAGGGCAGGAGCAGGAGAGCTGAACACGGGTGCAGTCACAGCACAGCCACCCCACAGGCTGGGCTGAACACACCACAGGCTGCTTTGGGAAGCAGCAGAGGGCTCAGCCAGACCCTTTGGTGGAGGAAAACACCTCTCCCCCTGTGGCTGCACTTCTGCTGGGGGCTCCTTTTTGCCATGGACAGGCTGCCCAGCTGCAGGCAGGAGGGAGCAAACAGGGCAGGGAAGCTCAGGGGAGCTGTGGCAGCTCCCCCACAAGCCCTCCCTTGGCAAGGTGAGTCTCCTGTCTCTCCCACTCACCTGACACCCACCCTGGGCTGGGTGGTGGTGCCAGGCCCCTTGGGGACCTCCCTCCCTCCCCAGGGCAGGCAGCAGAGGCAGAGGATGGGTTGCTCTGTCTTGCTGCCTCTCAGGGAGGCTCCATTCATGCTCTGCAGTTTCCTGGCTGCCTTCATCAGAAAGGCAGGTTTGTTTTTTTTTTTGAACATATCACCCACAGGCAATAAGAACATATTTTAAACAACCTAAGCCAGCTTTCACATCAGCTTGCCTTCATTCCCAAAGGCCCTCAAATGATGTTTACAGCCCTGGCTGTCCTGACATCACCTCTCTTTGCCTCCATACAGAAGAGAAGTTGCTGTTCCTCCCTTCTTCCTATGACTCTCAGGTGACCCCTCTTGAAAATTTACAACCACATGGATCCATGGCAATGTTTTCTCTGCTGTTGCAGCCCCTGGGGCTGGGGATCAGCTGCCAGGTGCTCCTCGTGCTGTGCTCACCTGGGGTCTGCTCCCCTGTTCCCCCCCCAAGCCAAGGAGAAGAGCTGTTCCTTCTCCAAAAGGGCTGTCAGGCCCTGGCACAGGCTGCCCAGTGGTGGAGTCACCACCCCTGGAGGTACAGACATAGTGCTGAGGGATTTGGTTTGCTGAAGGACTTGGGTTGAGGGTTGGACTTGGTGATCTGGAAGGTCTTTTCCAACCAAGGTAGTTCTGTGATTCACCCACCACATGGATGTTGTCCATCTCCCTGCCAGCTTCTCTGAGCCTTGACCCAGCAGTGGTGGTTTCTAACTTGAAAATGTTCCCTCATGGAGAGATACAGTGGAAAGCTTTGTGGTTTATATTACTCTTCTTCTGTTATTTTATTGTTAAGGTCTGCAGATAAAGTGGCAGTAGATGTAGGCAGCATGAGCAGTGGATCTGCAGAGCCTGAGAGCCTTCATGCTGCTGGTTTGTGCCTCTTCCATGGTGAGTTGATTTGGTTTCTTTCTCTTCCTACAAATTCAGCAGCTGCTCCATGCAGATGTGCTTCCTGGCTGCAGCAGGGGCAGGAAGCCTGACATGAACCCCAGCTCTTCAGTGCAACTTCTCAAGAACATTGAGAGCAAGCAAGGGGGAGCTTGGTTTGGGTCTAATTGCTCTGTAAAACCCCCTGTGAGAGCCATCAGTGGGGCTGAGCTGCAGGAGGTTCTGAGTCATGTTTCACAGGTGCCTGTCTTGGCCAAAGTGGGATTTGATGTTTTCATGAATGACTTGGGTGATGAAGCAGAGGAGACACTTGCCCTGTGTGCAGCTGCAGCTGCCCTGGAGGACCAGCAGTGTTCAGCA
>NW_009954408.1:758917-763423 GCF_000747805.2 Chaetura pelagica
AGTGCACATGCAGGGTGGGGAGTGATGAGCAAACCCAGGGAGGGACAGCACGAGCTGAGCTTGGTGGGCATCATCCCCCTCTGTGCAGACCCAGCAGAGCTCCTCCAGTGCTTGAAACCTGCTGCAAAAGGGCAAGGAAATCACAGAATGTCTGGGGCTGGAAGGGACCTCTAAAGCTCATCCAGTCCAGCCCCCCTGCAGTGCTCAGGGACCTTTGGAACTAGACCAGGTTGCTCAGACCTTGAATGTCTCCAGGGATGGGGCCTCCACCACCTCTCTGGGCATCTATTTCAGTGCTTCACCACCCTGATGGTAAAGAACTTCTTCCTAATGTCTGATGTATATCTGCCCTGCTCTGCTTTAAGGCCCCCCCTGTGCCCCACGTCCATGGTTTGTAGGGCCAGGAGTGATGGGCTTAAACTACCTGAAGAAAGAGTCAGGCTTCACACCAGGGAATGATCTGCTGCCAGGAACACTGAAGCAGTTGGTGTTAGGGAGGCTGTGGGGACCTCCAGCTCTGGGAACCTCTCCCAGCATGTCACTGATGTCCACCCAGAGCATCCCAGGGACAAGGGGGCTGCCTTGAGACAGGGCAACAGGTTCAACAAACTCCTTTATGTCACATCAGCCTGGATTTACTGTTCACAACTACTGCAGTGCCAGGTGCTCAGAGCCTGCAGCTCTGCCTTGTGCTTAGACCAGACTCCATGACCACTCTGTGCTGCAGTGCTGGCCTCCCAGGACCAGCAGTTCTCCTCCCAGCTCATACAATGTCTAGACACCAGAATGGAGCCTGTTTGAGCAGAATTGTTTATGAATAAATATGACCAGGTTTGTTGTGGGGGTTTTTTTTCCCCCAAATATTTCCCCCTGGGAGTCACATCTTAACCAAGCACTGAACTCTGAGTTTGCTTGTGTTTTTATATCCACACCTTTCCAGCTCGAGTTTGGTTTTGCTGGGCTTCCTTGTGTGCCAGCCCCTTGCCAGGCAGGAGGGCCATCAATCACCCCTGCTGCTGGGAGGTGTTTTGGTGCATTTCCTGGCAGGGTTGCACCCAGCTGACCTCCAGCTTGTTCTAGAGAAACGACTGAAGCCATCTGAGGACACCTGCCCCTGCAGGTACAAGCTGGAGTGCTCCTTGCTTTTGTTTCAGAGGCTGTGCAAAAAGGTTCTGCTGTAACCACCCTTCCTCTGGAGCCCAAGGAAGGGTTTGGAAACTGGTGACAAATGCCTGGGGAAAGTGTCCTAAGTACAGTGATTTCTGCTGAGTTATTTTTTTCCCAGGTTATCAGAGAATCAAATCATATCATAGAATCATATCATAGAATCATATCAATTCTGTGCTGTGAGGGTGATGAGAGCCTGGCCCAGGTTGCCCAGGGAAGCTGTGGCTGCCCCATCCCTGGCAGTGTTGAAGGGCAGGTTGGATGGGGCTTGGAGCAGCCTGGGCTGGTGGGAGGTGTCCCTGCCCATGCAGGGGGTTGGGACTGGATGGTCTTGAAGGTCCCTTCCAACCCATCCTGTGATTCTAAAACAAAGATCCTTTGTGAAGGCTGCTCCCCAAAATTGCCAACCAACTCCAGCAGCTTCTGCAGCAGCTAAATACAAAGCAAAGAAGGGAATCAATAGGCAATACTGGAGCAGGTAACAAGCTGAGGAGTGAGAAGCTGCCTGTGTTGGTGCAGGATAGAGCACAGCAGACAAAATCAATGGCTGCCTTTGTCAAAGCCATAGGCTTGGTGATGACAACAAACATTTGTCTGAATTCTAGTAATTTTCAACAAAGAACCTTGTAGAAAACCCAGGGGGAGGCAACCTGCTGACATGTTCATGCTGGTGAGTTTGAATTAGTCAGACTCTGCTGGTTAAAAAAAGAGGCAAGAGGTCAGTTTTTTGGACCTTCTGAGGGATTCTTGCCAGGGTTTATTCTGAGTAAAGCTCTGGGGCCAGATGCTGCCCAGCACCCACAGAGCTGGGTGGTCCTCAGAGACCCTACTCATTCACTACCCAAAGCAGTTGCTGAGTGAAAACCTTCGTGTGGCTTAGAAAATGTGTGTTGTAGAGCAAGTTCCCTCAGACCTGTGTCACTTGGGTGCAGCTTTCCAAGAACAGGAGAGCTCCAGCATCACCCCATGGCTGCCCAGAGAAATGCTTGAGACACCAGTGTTGAAGGGCAGGTTGGATGGGGCTTGGAGCAGCCTGGGCTGGTGGGAGGGGTCCCTGCCCATGCCGGGGGTGGGACTGGATGGTCTTGAAGGTCCCTTCCAACCCATCCTGTGATTCTAAAACAAAGATCCTTTGTGAAGGCTGCTCCCCAAAATTGCCAACCAACTCCAGCAGCTTCTGCAGCAGGTAAATACAAAGCAAAGAAGGGAATCAATAGGCAATACTGGAGCAGGTAACAAGCTGAGGAGTGAGAAGCTGCCTGTGTTGGTGCAGGATAGAGCACAGCAGACAAAATCAATGGCTGCCTTTGTCAAAGCTATAGGCTTGGTGATGACAACAAACATTTGTCTGAATTCTAGTAATTTTCAACAAAGAACCTTGTAGAAAACCCAGGGGGAGGCGACCTGCTGACATGTTCATGCTGGTGAGTTTGAATTAGTCAGACTCTGCTGGTTAAAAAAAGAGGCAAGAGGTCAGTTTTTTGGACCTTCTGAGGGATTCTTGCCAGGGTTTATTCTGAGTAAAGCTCTGGGGCCAGATGCTGCCCAGCACCCACAGAGCTGGGTGGTCCTCAGAGACCCTACTCATTCACTACCCAAAGCAGTTGCTGAGTGAAAACCTTCGTGTGGCTTAGAAAATGTGTGTTGTAGAGCAAGTTCCCTCAGACCTGTGTCACTTGGGTGCAGCTTTCCAAGAACAGGAGAGCTCCAGCATCACCCCATGGCTGCCCAGAGAAATGCTTGAGACACCATGCCTGGAGGTGACTCAGGGACAGTGGTGACCTTGGCAGTGCTGGGTTAACTGTTTGGACTCAATGACCTTGAAGGTATTTTCCAACCCAAGCAATTCTATGACTCTCTGGACAACCTGTGCAGGAAGTGAGTGAGGGAAGAAAAGGCAGAAGGCTCCTTCAGCGGGGAAAATGGTGTGAGGAGGGTCATGGAGATGCTGGTTTCTAGGTCAGGCTGGGCAGCAGGTGCCTGTGCAGACATGGCTGGTACCCAAAAGGGACATTTCTGCCCGAGATGCAGCTGGGTACAAGTCCCAGCACTGGATGTGCCACAGGACTCCCAGCCTTGTGGCCTCAGCGGAGGTTGGTAAAGTCCCTGCTCTGTGGCCAGGGTTTGGGTTAGGGTTATGGACTTGATTCTTTGGCCTTTCATTTTTGGCAGCAGGTCTGTAGCTCACCCTCTGGGCTGTCTGCACTGCACAGCCCCAGTGCTGCTGGCAGCCAGCCCTGTCCCACTCACAGCAGACACTGGTCCTGGGGGATCCACCGCCAAATAAAATCTTATCCCTGTTGATTTTTGCCCCAAAGTGGAGGGTTTTTTTGGTGACCATCAGGTTAATAAAGATGTTTAGCACGGCCACGTGATGGCAGCAAGGGTTCATGTTGCTTTAGAGCTGGCTCTTTGTGCCTGGAGGAGCATGGGGCTCTCACAGCATCTTCCCTCCAGGCTGCTCAAAACATGGGCTTGGGAAGGTGCGTGTGGCACAGGACACAGCGACAGGAGAACCTTTACCTGCAGCCAACTAGCCAAAAGAAAACTATTTACCCAATGTCACTGGCCTGATTTATTGCAGCCCATAAGAGGAAAACCTGCACTAAGTAAAGCTGCTGGAATCAGGGGCACCGACACCTCAATAACCGGGCCCTGATGGAGCCACCACTGCTTGTGGGCACCTTCCTGCCCGAGGGGCCAGTTCCCCCACTGCAAAGGGCCTGGGAGGCTGCCTGCCTGGCCAGCCACCTCTCCTTCCCAGCAGGATGGCCTCTCTGCTGCAGCCACACTGCCCTGTGCCACCTCTCAGCCCTGCCCACGTTCCCTGGAGGGGCAGGAGGGGCACAGACCAGGGAGCTGGAGCACCCAGCCCAGGGCAGCAGGCTCCAAATGGCTCCACACTCACTGGTTCCCTCTGGAGAAGCAGCCTGCTGTGCTGGCTCCACGTGGAGAAGGGCTTCTGTGAGCTGGTCACCAGGGACAAGCAGCTTCGTGTGGATGGAGGCTGGGGGCTTGTCCTGGGAATGGGAGGCACGGAGAGGTCTTGGGGGCATCCTCATCCTTCCTCTCTCCTTCCCAGGGCTGCTCCTCCCAGCCCCGGGCACTCCTTAGGAGCTGCCTCTGGCACTGATGAGTAGAAGCCCAGGGATCACAGGATCACAGGATCCCAGGGGTTGGAAGGGACCTGGAAAGCTCCCCCAGCCCAACCCCCCTGCCAGAGCAGGGGCACCCAGAGCACATCACACAGGAACGTGGCCAGGGGGGCTGGAATGTCTCCAGAGAAGGAGACTCCACAGCCTCTCTGGGCAGCCTGGCACAGGGCTCTGTCACCCTCAC
>NW_009954408.1:763582-765376 GCF_000747805.2 Chaetura pelagica
CCCCAGCCCAACCCCCCTGCCAGAGCAGGGGCACCCAGAGCACATCACACAGGAACGTGGCCAGGGGGGCTGGAATGTCTCCAGAGAAGGAGACTCCACAGCCTCTCTGGGCAGCCTGGCCCAGGGCTCTGTCACCCTCACAGCAAAGAAGTTTCTCCTCACGTTGAGGTGGATCTTCCTGTGCTCCAGCTTATACCCACTGTGGGAGCCCCATCCCATCCCTGGAAGGTGCTCTAAGGTCTCCCTGGAGCCTTCTCTTCTCCAGGCTGAACAGCCCAGCTCTCCCAGCCTGGCTGGTGGGAGGTGTCCCTGCCCATGCAGGGGGGGCTGCAACTGGGCCATCTTTCAGGTCCCTTCCCACCCAGACCCTTCCATGATCCCCGTGCTTGCTGCCATCACAGGGTCACTGCCCACCTGAGCTGCAGGAAGCTCTGCTGGTGGGTGACCTGTGGGACCCCTGCCTGGCCCTGGCTTGGTCGTGGCCGTCCTGCCAGGGCAGCTGAGATCTGCTGGTGGGTTGGCCTGCCCACCTTCAGCTCCCTCTCTGCAGGAGAGAAGGACAAAACATCCCCCCTGACACCCCAGCAGGAGTGGGGAGCCACTTCTGAAGGTGCTGTCCCACGAGCAGGGCTGCTCTTTGGGCCCAGAGATGGGGTGTTCCATCTGCTGGGGCACTGGGGCAGGTGGGAGCAGCTGAGGATCCCATTTTGTGTCCAGGAGGGGGGATCTGTACTGGCGAGGGTGATGATGTGGGCTGAAGGAACAGCATCACCCCACGGTGGGGCAGGGAGATCCATCACAGCTGGTTCTGACCATTCTGCAGGCACCCATGGGGGTCCTGGTGGTGCCAGTTCTCCAGCCCAGAGCCTGGAGCCAGCCCTGCACTGTGCCACAGTGGGGACAGAGCTTCATCCTGGTTGGGTTTGGTGGGTGCTGCTCTCCAGGGGTGCAGGCAGGGCTGGCACAGGGGGCTGCTGCTTGTGCTGGTCATTACAGCACTTCCCCTGGCTCTCCTTTTCATCCCTTGGCTAAAGCCCTCCCAGATCCCAAAGCAAGATCCCAGCTGGCTCAGGCTGGGAGCAGCTGCAGGTGAATCCCCCCCAGCCCTGCAGAGCCCTGGAGCTGCTGGACTCACTTCCCAGCTTCCTGTGACCTGGGGCTGGATTTGTTGGGTGCAAACCCGGGTGGCAATGAAGAGGGTTAACATGACCTGCAGCAAGCAGGCAGCACCTTGCCCAGACCCCCCAGGCAGGGGTGGGAACAGGGGGAGCCTGGTCCTGCTCCCCATCACCCCGGGACAGGGGCTGAGATCCTGCTCCAGCAGGGCTGGGAATCATGTATGTGATCCAAAGGCCTGTTCTGTCTCTGGGGAACTGAGAGTGCTGAAGGGTTTTTGCTGTAGGAGGTGAGGGAGGAGCTGCCTGGGAAAGGCTGGAGTGGCTGAGGGATGGGGGGGCTGCCCTGCTCTGGTTTGGGGTGATTTCTGTCCAAGGCAGCCTGGAGTTTGCTGACCAGCTCCTGGTGTTCCCCAAGCATGAGGTGCTAGTTAGAACTGAAGGTTTGCAAGGGCCCTTTTGTTGCACTTCCTTAGAAGAGGTGTTTTTTAGGGGCGTTTTTTGGGCACGGCTGAATCAAGGTGTTCACGTCCCTCCACCTGCAGGCTGGGGGGGAAGGCAGGGAAGGGACAACCCGAGGGGGCTGTGGGGCTGGAGGAGGGTGGAGGCACCTCCAGGTGCCCCTGCTTGTGCCCACGGGGGGGGGGGGGGGATTGATCTGGGGCGGGCCAGGCAAAGA
>NW_009954408.1:766636-770693 GCF_000747805.2 Chaetura pelagica
GGGGGTGGATTCATCAGGGGCAGCCCAGGCAAAGCAGCCACAAGCCCAGGGTGGGCTGGGGGTGTGAAGTGGGTGCTGAGAGCTGCAGGGAGGTGGGAGCAGCCAGCCCAGGGTGCCTGCTCCTTCCCTCTGCCCCCCTCCCAGCTCTGCTTCCTTTCATGTAATCAACAAATTAGCTTCAGTAATTTACCCTGCAAACAAGACACTCATATGCTCCCTTGCTTTATTTATTTATTTATTTATTTTCTTTTAGACGTTTAGCAAACAAACAGTGGGAGACCAAAGAATTAAAGCCATAAAGTAATCTGCATATAATCAGTAATTGCCATGAATCAAACCCTCCCTCAATTCAGCTGGTTGTTATTTCCCTGATCGTGCAACTCCCTGCGCTGACAAAACTAGGAAATGCTCATTTTCACCAGCCTGGCAAATCATTTCCTGCTGGGAACCCAATCCTGCCCCGAGCACTTCAGTGACCACATAAATCCAACTAAATGCAATTTATGTAGAGCATAAGGAGAGGGGGGGGGGGGGGGAAGGAGAGGAAGTGCCAGGGTAAGTGCTCCTGTGTGTGCTGGGAGGCTGTTTTGCCAGCAGACTCCTGTGAAACACCTCCTGAGAGGTGTCCCTGCCCCTGGGAACTGCTGTGGCTGATGGCAGGGAGATCCCATGGGATTTTTGCTTGGCATGAGCCCAGGGGTGATGGCCACGTGTGGCTGAGCCCCTCTGGGAGCTGCTCAGGCCCCGTGGCAGGGGACACACTGACCAGCTCTGGGGCAGAGCCTGGGTCCCAAAAAGGCCTCTTGGTTGCAGGGGATGTGAGCTTGGCCGTGCTGGGGCTGTGGGAGCTGGGCTGGCAGGGTCCTCTGGAGACCCTCAGTGTGTGCCCTGCCTGTGGCAAGTCAGGGGAAGGCTTAAAAAAACCAGAGAGACATCCAAGAATGGCCTGAAGATCCCTGGGGTTTGGGGTGGTAGCTTTTCCATGTGACCTCAGAGATCTCCATCAGAGACATGTACAGAGACTGAGCTGCCTGGAGCCCCAGGTGTGTTTGATTGCTCCCAAATCTGTGCTCTCCCTGCAGGGGGGACAAGGGCTGAGCTGCTGCTTTCTACCTGTGATTCATCCCAAGATGAACCCTTGGCACTGAACCTGCTCCCAGCAGGCACTGAGGCCCTGCAGCCAGGCAGGGAAGGGGTCCCCTCAGCTGTCCTGGGTCTGGATGTGAAGCTCTTGAGCCATCAGAGAAGGAATCACAAGGAAGGGAACATCCAGCCCTGTTTGGTGAGACACCTGTGACACCTGCTCTGGTCCATACCCTGATGTCTCTGGTTGCCAAAAGGAGGGTGGTTGGAGCAACTGAGTACTCTAAAAATAAGAATTTTGAAGAGCTAGGAGAGGGGCTGTTTCTTCAGGGGCTGTTGGTGCTGCTGGCAGGGGGGGAGCTGAGGCAGCAGGACCCACTGCAGGGCTGGCTGGGGTGGTGGGAGCAGGGCAGGGGGGAAAAGACAACCCTGGGCTGCTCAGGATTGGGTTTGTGGCTCCAACAGCTCCAGCCTCCCAGGGGCTGCTCTGTCCTGCTTCCCAGGGCTTGTCCCTGTTTTCCTCTTCTAGCAGCAGCTGGGATGGGGAATGGGGTTCTTGCCCCCTGCCTGAGGAGTTCCTGAGTTGTCAGGAACCAGCTTTTTGAGCCCTTAACCCCAGCCCATCCCGTGTGGCTGGGGTGAAGGACAGTGTCCCCAGCAGCTCAGGGGACAGGCAGGAGCATCCGGGAAGGGCTGGTGATGAACCCGAGCAGCAGCCTGGGAAACCCTGGGCTCTGCCCCACCTGCAGCCCCCAAGGGGTGGGAGAAGCCTCCCCCAGGCAGGCTGCTGCTCCTGGGAATGGCTGGAGTGGAAAGCAGAGGGGGGGGAAAAGGGTCTGAGCAGCCCCAGAAGGGAGAGCTGGGAGCCTTCTCCTGGGGTGCCCAGTGTCACCTCCTGCAAGGAGCGAGAGCAAAGCTCTCCCTGCAGCTGGGGAGCTGCAGCAGGATGGATGGAGCTCGAGTTGCAGCCCTGCCAGCTCCTTGGCTGCTGCACATCCCAGTCCCTGGGAGGCTCTTTCCTCCTGGATCCACTCTGGATCCAAGGATGGGGAAGGTGAGGGCTCTGGGAATGCTGCTCCCCAGGGCTGCAGGGCTCTGTGCCTGCTCTGCAGGGCTCTGTGCCTGCTCTGCAAGGCTCTGTGCCTGCTCTGCAGGGCTCTGTGCCTTCCCCAGGCAGGGGATGGGACCCCAGCCCCCCCTGCAGCTGAGCAGGGCACCCCTGGGAAGGGGGATCGGATCCACTGAAGGGCTTTTGCCAAACGCCTTCTGCTCGCTCAGCCCCGCTGGCACAGGAGGTGCCAGGGTTTCTGGATGGTGTCTGGTATTTGATGCTGCCCACGGGGTCACAGCATCACCTTGGTTGGAGACCTTCAGGATGATCGAGTCCAACTGTCGACTCCACAAGGACAAGTCCTTAACTAAACCATGTCCCTCAGTGTATGTGCTTGTGCTCAGGGCTCTGAGCAACCTGGGCTGCTGGGAGGTGTCCCTGCCCATGCAGGGGGGTTGGAACCTGATGATCTTGAAGGTCTCTTCCAACCCAAACCAGTCTATCACTCTATGATCCTGTGTCTGTACCTCCAGGGATGGTGACTCCACCACTGGGCAGCCTGTGCCAGGGCCTGACAGCCCCTTCAGGGAAGAAATTCTTCCTCCCACCCACTCTAAACCTCCCCTGGTGCAACTTGAGGCCATTACAATTAATGTAACACTAGAGGAAAGAGCCAGAATTATGTTTTGTGGGGGTTTTTTTGTAATGTTTGTTTCCTTTAGCACTTGCTCTCTTCCATCAGCTGTTTATTTCTGGCCTGCCCACCCTGGCTGTGTCACTGCTGCTGCTTTAGCTTTTGACACAAACGAGTGGCCAGGCCTGCACCTCCCTAGCCCTGGTGCTGCCACCACGCACCTTTTCTTTCTTCTTTCAATGCCTTTTATTTCATTTTCCCCACCCATTTTGCAGTGGGAAAGGCAGGTCATTTTGAATTGCCCCGGGTGCCAGTTCAAGGAAGGCAGGGGGTAGAACAAGGGTTTCTCTGCACTGGCTGTTACCAACACGTTATTTCTGCTGCAGACTTTGAGTCCTGGATTTTAACCAGCTGCTGGAAACACACAGCAGTAAACAAGAGAATGGAAAACAGTTCAATAAGGAAGACTTGATTCAGCACCTTGCAAGACCAAGCAATCAATCATCTGTTCCCCACCCCATCACAGGCACCAGCAGCTCTGCACAGTGTGTCACCAAGGAAGGACACCCCAAGGAAGAGGGACCCAAGTCACTGAGCCTGCAGGTGCCCAGCTCAGGGTGCAGCTCTCAAAGCAAATGCTCAGATGCAGCCACCACCCCTCCCCACTGGTGACCAGTTGCTCTGGCAGAGCTGGGGTGGTGAGGACAAGGATCCCACCTTTGAAAGGTTAACTGGGTTACCTCTTGCCTTTTCCCAGGCAAGGTGCATCACTCTGTGTGGCTGTCACATCACAGGGGTGCTCTGCCTGCCCTGGGCACTGCTTTGGAATGGATGTCATTGATCCCTGGGACAGGGAAGCAGGTCAGTTGCAACCATGGGACATTAAGGATTTTTCTTTACACCTTCCAGTGCAACACGTGACCCCTGCAGCCCTGTGAGGGCCTGGCTGCTTTCATCTATTTTTACAGTTTTCTTTTTTTCTTTTCCTCTTTTTTTTTTTTTTCTAGCTCATCCCCCTGCTTCAGGCAAGGTACTCCAGGTGACAGCACCAGGACACAGAGCACACCTGCAGTGCAGGTGTGGTGGTGCCATGAGGAGACCTTCTACCTGGAACAGCTCCAGCCCAGGCTCAGACTTGCTGCTGCTCCATGTGACAGTGGCCACACCAGGACAATCAGGGCTTCAGGAGACTTCAGCAGGGAACAGGTACCAACATCCACTGAAAAGTTACTTTGTGAATGGCAGAACCACCTACATACAGAAAGGCAGAGTGTGGGTCTGGGCTCCTG
>NW_009954408.1:770779-787273 GCF_000747805.2 Chaetura pelagica
CCCCTGCATGGGCAGGGCCCCCTCCCCCCAGCCCAGGCTGCTCCAAGCCCCATCCAACCTGCCCTTCAACACTGCCAGGGATGGGGCAGCCACAGCTTCCCTGGGCAACCTGGGCCAGGCTCTCACCACCCTCACACTCCACAATTCCCTCCTCATGTCTCACCTCAATCTCC
The DNA here is from genome assembly GCF_000747805.2 of Chaetura pelagica. NCBI lineage: Eukaryota > Metazoa > Chordata > Aves > Apodiformes > Apodidae > Chaetura > Chaetura pelagica. The sequence continues at coordinate 770,953 of NW_009954408.1, forward strand.
CCTCCTCCAGTTTTCATCCATTCCCCCTTGTCCTCTCCCTCCCTGCCCTTGTCCCAAGCCCCTCCCCAGCTTTCCTGGAGCCCCTTCAGGCACTGGAAGCTGCTCTAAGGTCTCCCTGGAGCCTTCTCTTCTCCAGGCTGAACACCCCAACTCTCCCAGCCTGTCTCCAGAGCAGAGCTGCTCCAGCCCAAGGATCATCTCTGTGGCCTCCTCTGGACTCTCTCCAACAGCTCCATGTCCTTCCTGTGCTGGGGGCTCCAGAACTGGACACAGGGCTCCAGGTGGGGTCTCAGCAGAGCAGAGGGGCAGACTCTCCCCTCCCAACCTGCTGGTTGTGGCTCTTCTGGTGCAGCCCAGGACATGGTTGCCTTTCTGGGCTGTGAGCACACATGGGTGGCTCTGCTTGAAGAGATCCATCCTTTTCAGCTGGGTACATGAGGTTTCTCACATCTAGTAACTGGGCAAAATTTGGCTATTCAGGACTACTTAGATCCAAGGAAGCACCTGGATTGACCACAAATATTCATGCAGTGGTGCTTCTGACATCTTTTCTTGAGCCACTGAGAAGGATGTGCATGTTGAAAGTTAACAGAGAGTGGCAGAATAAACCAGATGCAGTGATAGTGAAAACAACTATCCAGGAGAACAGCATTTGGAGAACTGCAGCCCTGCTTGTAGAGATGCAGATTCACAAATGGTGACACTGATTCCCCCCACACACACACAAACACAATGAAGGTGTTGCTGCTGCAGTGGAAAAAGCCTTGAGTGTGGCAGGGTGGCTGGGATGGTGCCAGCAGAGCTGGGAGGGTTGTGTGCAGCACTCCCAGCCCAGTCTGCACCTCAGGACTTCTGCCCAGTCCTAGTAACAGGTTAGTGACCACCTGCCTCTCTCAGCTGTTCTGCAGCCTGGAGAACATCTCATGCTCCACCTTCAGAAATCTCATTCTGACTTTCCACACTTGTTTTCTTCTATTCTACAATTCCATCCTCCAGGAATGAGCCTGCCAGGGCAGAGTGCTCCCCCAGGCTCTCATGCTTCCCTTCTGAGCAGGTTTCTGACTGTGTGCTCAGACCTGCAGGGACTTACTCCAGAGCAGGGAAACACAAAAGCCCTGTAACTGCACCTAAAAATGGCCTTGCATCCTCAGCCATGTTCTTTGTCAGCTCTCACTGCCCATGATATTCCCTGCTGCATCTCCCTTCCTCCCCTAAGATACATTAATGGTGATGCCTTTTAAAAAACACAACCTAAATCATGCAAGCCACAAGCTCCACATTTTATGGGGTTTTTGGGGGGTTTTTTTTGGTTTGTTTTTTTCTTAACTAGTGGATCACACTATTCCAGCTTTTGTGTGTGTGTGCAGAGGTGCACACAGATCCCCCTTGATGCCACAAGTTTCCTTGTTTAATGTGGGTCCTTAGACCAAGTGCAGAATATTTTCTGTAGCTCTGCAGACCACAGATGAAATCTTTGGAACCCAAGGATCCCTCAGGCACACCAGGGAGAAGCTGGCTTCATTGAAAACCCAACAACCAGCAACATTTAAAATGAACCATTTATTAAACCAAACTGTTATCTTTAACAGTTACATAAGTTACACAGCATGTTTAAGTCAAAAAAGATTCCACAAGGAAAAAAAACCAACCAAAATAATAAAAATTAAACTTCTATTATGCAGGCAAAAATAGTACCACACAATATGTACCTGGGAGGGAAGAAGGGGAATCTCTAAACATTCAAATAAGGCCATAATTATTTAAAAACAACAATAAAACAAGAATAAAACCCCCCAAAGATCCGTTTTGCTTTCAGTGTGTTCAGTGCTGCTGACTACATGTACTTGCAGTGTGCAGATGGACTCGAGGCAGTGATTATCTGGAGAGGTGCATGTTTTACAACACCCTCAGAAGTGGGATAAGGCTCATGAGCACACACAGCTGCCCTTGGAATGTCAACCCCAGTTGCCTTCATTAACTTAAGATTCACAAAGTGCACAGTTAAGATATGCCAAAAAAAATTGGAACTGCTACTCTACCAACAGCTGCCCATGCTTAATACTTAGTGGTCTATTGGAACAAAGGATGTTCCTTCAAAAAAAAAAACAACAAAGAAAGGTGTGTAAGAAAAGCCACTGGAGAACATTTAGTTTCAAAGATGCACAAGGAGCTTCTTGTAAACCGAAAAGTAGAAAAAAAAAACCCAACATGGATTAATCGTGTCAAGAAAAGGCTACAAAAACCACGAGGAATGACCATCAAATTTCCAGAGAACAAGCACCACAATGGACACCAGAGCATTCGATCTGGCAGAGCAGAGCCAGGGAGAGAGGCGGGGGGGGGGTACTCCAGCCAATCCACCCCGTCGAACTCGGAGTCGTCCTCGGAGTCGCTGTACTCCACGGCGATGCGGCGGGACAGGATGGTGGCCACGTCGTTCTCGATGCGCTCGTGCTTGGCCTCCTGCTCGCGCTGCTCCTCCACCTTGCGCAGCTGGATGCCTGGGGGAGCAGCACAGGGCACCGTGGGGGTGGCTCCTCCAGCACCCAGCTCACGGCTGCGCGGCCTCACCGAGCCGTGGGGTTGGCGGGGAGCTCTGGAGATCACCCAGTCCAACCCCTGCCAGAGCAGGATCCCCTAGAGCAGATCCCACAGGAACACAGCCAGGTGGGGCTGGAATGTCTGCAGGGATGGAGACTCCACAGCCTCCCTGGGCAGCCTGGCCCAGGGCTCTGGGACCCTCACAGCCAAGAAGGGGTTCCTCATCTCCAGCTTCAACCTCCTGGGCTCCAGTTTGTGCCCATTGCCCCTTGTCCTGTCCCTGGACACCCCTGAGCACAGTCTGGCCCATCCTCCTGACACCCCCTGCAGATATTGATCAGCACTGAGCAGATCCCCCCTCAGCCTCCTTTTCTCCAGCTGAACAGCCCCAGCTCTCCCAGCCTTTCCTCACAGGCAGATGCTCCAGCCCCTTCAGCATCTCAGTGCCCTGTGCTGGGCTCTCCCCAGTAGTTCTTGTCCTTCTGGAACTGGGGAGCCCAGACCTGCCCCCAGGGCTGCAGGGGAGGCCTCCCCAGGGCAGAGCAGAGGGGCAGGAGAACCTCCCTGACCTGCTGGGCACACTCATTTTAATGCAGCCATGCTTAGCAAGAGAGAATGAAGGCTGAGGACAGTGTCCTCCTCAGATGGAAGCTCTGCCAAACCTCACAGAGAGGAACGTCACAGTCACAACAGCAGACTGATCATCACCCTTTCTGCTAGATCCTGCTTCTGATTTCCCCTTAAAAACACTCCCATGTTTTTGGAACCACTGCAAATGACTGAGCCATTTTTCTATTTGCATTTCCAAACACTTTTTATACTCTCTCTTCACAGTCTCAATGAGAAGTTGTAGCTATTTCAGTCTCCTAACAATAGAGAACTTCTTGTACCTCACGTGATGAGCTGGTTTGGGATCCAGTATTACTTAAAGATCAAACACCAAGGGGAAACACCACCCATCAATAGGATGAGGAAGTTCAATCCAGTAACTTGGTTAAAAACGTGACAGAGAGGATCTATTCTGGTTTTACACTGAGAACACCAGGGCTGGCACAGCCTCAATATGCCCAACACCCTGTACTGAACACTCTCTGGTGCCAACTGACAGGCACACAGGCCCTTAGGTGGGATCTGGGCTGTGGTAACTTCAGCCCTTGTTTCTTGTGCACGACTTGGTGCCAAAAGCCTTTTCAGGAATCACTTGGGTCAGACCAGCAGGGTCTCCTTCCTGAGGTGTTCGTGCTGACTCTGCTCATGTCCATGCCCTCCTGTTGTACTCAACTGCTCTTGATGCTTCTTTGGATTCAATGATGTTACCAATTCATGGGCATGCTTAAAAATACTTTGAATGAGTAAGCTAACCTGTCTGCTGCTCTCACTGTCCTGTCCCAGGGAATGACTTCTGAATGTCATGGACACATCACTGTCCTGCACTGACACCTGGTGACAGTTCCAGCACCGACTGATCCGACCTGCTTTTACCTGACAGTCTGTGAACACCACTTCTGTCTTCTACACAATCTGCAGGTGATCAGAAACAGCTGCACCTTCAGGTAAACAGGAGATAATCTCCACAGACCATCTCCAAGCACATTTTTCCAAACCCAGCTTCCACGGGGACCCGGTTTTGCCAACACCTGGTAAGCACCACCCTGAGAAGAACGACTTAAGCACTTTCCTAAACTAACTTCCAAGCCACGTGAAACCCTCCAGCTCCCCGAGCTCCTGTGGGTGTGTGGCAGGTTTGTGAGGCTGCTCCTCCTGGCCCTGAGCAGCCAGGCCAGCCTTACCTTTCCGGATGGCTTCCAGCAGGACGCTCCGAGCATCGCTGATGACGGGCAGAGTGGAAGGATGGCGCTTGGGTTCTGGAGCTGGAGCCACTTGGGATGGGGGGGATGGAGGCATCAGAGGGGCATGAGGGCTGGGGACAACGGTTGTGGGAGGAGGGTGAAGAACAGGAGGTGGGTGAGAAAGGGCTGCAACTGTGACAGGAGAGGAGGGTCGGATGCCGGGAGGCGGCAGGGGAGGAGGTGGGGGTGGTGGAGGAAGTCCCTGTGCTTCAGGCTGTGGAGGAACTGGGTGAACAGGTACAGCTTCACACACCTGGGCAGCTCTAGTGACAGGGGGAGAGGGCTGTGCTAGGGGAGGAGCAATCGGAGGTGGAGCTGGGTGTAGGACTCCAGGAGCTATCTGGAGAGGAGCTGGAGGAGGTGGCACAGCCGGGGCCTGCAGAGCAGCTGTGGGAGGAGGTGGAGGTGGTGGGACTGGGGGTGGAGGAGTGGAAGTCATCGCAGCTCTTAGAGAGGAAGTTGACAAAGCAGATGGAAGAGGTGGTGGTGGTGGAGGAGGAGGAGTGGGGCTCACAAACACTGGGGTTCTGCCCGTTGCTGGTGACTGAGGACGGGTTTCTACCAAGCCGGTCGTAGAACTGAAATATCCAACAACAGGGCAAAGTTATTAGAGCTGGAGAGTGGAAAAAAACAGCAGCAGGTTAATTTCTGCAACTTCAGAATACTGAATGCTGGGCATAAAGAGCATTACGTACTACGGTGATTTCAAGGTTTTCATACCTCTTATAGAATCATGGAATGGGTTGGGTTGGAAGGGACCTTCAAGACCATCCAGTCCCACCCCCCTGCATGGGCAGGGACACCTCCCACCAGCCCAGGTTGCTCCAAGCCCCATCCAACCTGCCCTACTGATGGCAAGGTGAGGCCTGTCTCCATAATGGCATCCTATGGGGTTTATCTCTGCAGCTGCAGACACGTCAGGGCTGTGGCCTGACAGTCCCTAGGACATGGTACTGCCTGAGCTGCATGGAAATACCACTAATGCACTCCTGGGGGGATGGTGGGAAGCCAAAACTCCCCAGTAAACCTGCACGTGGCTCCAGCTTTCTGTACCTAACACAAGGAGGCCCAGGTTTCACATCTGCTGCGTGCATTGGAGGTGGTGGTGGAGGTGGTTCATGTGGCCTGACCAGCACTCGCTCCTCAGCCCTGTTCAGCAGCTCAGACATCTGGCTGTAGGGCAATGCAGAAAGGGAGTAGGATCCATCCAGATGGTCCACGTATGCCTGAGATCTGTAGGGGAAAGAGCAAAGAAATGATCCAACATCAGCTTCAGTGAAGTCTCTGTGCCCTCAGCTCACGTCCTCTGCTTCAGTTTGGTTTCTGAACCCACGCAGCCCCCAAGCTGCAGGTTGTACTTCATGGCTTTGTAACCATCTCTCTCACTGGCCAGGCCATTCCTTCTAGCAGCTGGAGGGTTCCATGCCTTCGGCAGGAAATCAGACAACTCCTCCAGCAAGTGTGTGATCTCAGTGCTTCTTAGCCCCAGGACTGTAAGTAAATGCAGCAACACCCAGCAGGACACCTGCAGCAGAGGGTGTGAGGAGGGGCATGACACCCAGTAACTGCTTCTGTTCCTCAGTTCCTACACATATGTGACAATCTTCTTCTACAACATCCATGAACCATCCGTGGGTGTTGGAACAGGAGACCTTACAACTGAACAGTGAAGGTGAACTTGTGGCAGGTGATCTACACTCCAATAGGGCAGCCAGGCAGCAGATCTGAGGAGGATAATCCCAGGATCTGCTGTCACCCCTGTAGCATTTAACCTATTAAATGCTCCAGGGGTGAGGTCTTACTCTGTTATTCAAGAGCAGGGTGCTGTTCTGTGTCTGAACAACATGCTCTGCTGATGGAGTGTCCCCAGACACTGCAGCATCACCCATCACATCCTGCACTGCTGAGACAACCAAGCTTTAAGGCAGGGTCCTGGATACAAAAGGAGTCCTGCAACAAGTGTGTCCCATGGGGGCTCTGATGGACAACACAGCAGAGGGGCAGCAGGAAAGCAGATGCTTTTGACTTGACCCAGCAGGTTACACAGACAAGACACCATCAAGTTGTTCCCAGGAAAAGGCTAATGACCACGACTGGAGTTGTATCCCACTGACTGAAATGCACTGAGACCATTTTTACTTCCTAAATTCAGGGAGCCAACTTTTCCACAAGCAGCACTTCCCAGTTTTCAGAGAGGAATTACTGTCTCCTAGAGCTGTTATTATCACTCACTGTGGGTATAAGTTTATTTGAAGGGCTTACAAGGCTGAACCTGACACTCTCCTACAGTGCTTTTAGCTGGTGAGGGGTAGAGGAAACAACTTCACTGTTTTTTGGAGGACTGCTTTTTAATTAAAAGACAAACTACCCCAAAACACCAACCCCCCACAAGCACAGCACCAAAATTCCCAATATGAATTGTCAGCCCTCCTTCCTAGCAGAAGCTTCTCAAGCTGGTTTTGCACAAGCTCCAGATGCACAAACACAGCAGGTGTTAACCAAGTGAAATGCTCCTTTTAGCCACCAGCAAATACCTGCTGTGACATGAGAGTCCAACAGGTTAGAGTTTGTAATAGACTATAACCAGAAATGTCAATCAAATCTTGGGTTTGCTCAAGAGTGAAGAGAAGCTCAGTGATCTCCTCTGAGTACCAAGTGGATGTTTGTTCACATCACACCCAACAGACAGTCCTGGCAGTGTCTGCTGAGGGAAAACCAAGAGACTGGAATAATGGGGATTTTGTAGGTCAGGACCGGAATGTAGTGACACACCTGGGAGCCAGAGGGCACCAGTGACTCTGCAGCTCCTTCATGCTGCAGACAGCAACCCATCATAGAACATCATGGAATGTTTGGGTTGGAAGGGACCTTCAAGCCCATCCAGTTCCAACCCCTGCATGGGCAGGGACACCTCCCACCAGCCCAGGTTGCTCCAAGCCCCATCCAACCTGCCCTTCAACACTGCCAGGAATGGGGCAGCCACAGCTTCCCTGGGCAACCTGGGCCAGGCTCTCACCACCCTCACACTCCACAATTCCCTCCTCATCTCTCACCTCAATCTCCCCTCCTCCACTTTTCATCCATTCCCCCTTGTCCTCTCCCTTCCTGCCCTTGTCCCAAGCCCCTCCCCAGCTTTCCTGGAGCCCCTTCAGGCACTGGAAGCTGCTCTAAGGTCTCCCTGGAGCCTTCTCTTCTCCAGGCTGAACACCCCAACTCTCCCAGCCTGGCTCCAGAGCAGAGCTGCTCCAGCCCAAGGATCATCTCTGTGGCCTCCTCTGGACTCTCTCCAACAGCTCCATGTCCTTCCTGTGCTGGGGGCTCCAGAACTGGCCACAGCTCTCCAAGTGGTGTCTCAGCAGAGCAGAGCAGAGGGGACAATCCCCTCCCTGGCCCTGCTGCCCACACTGCTGGTGACACAGCCCAGGACACGGGTGGGTTCTGGTCTCCAGCTCATGTTGGGCTTCTCCTCCTCAAGGATACAATGAATTCCAAGGGCACAGACTACTCTTAAAAATAACAATAACTATTCCTTTAAGGACATGCTGACCAAGTGTATTACAACCAAGTTTTGCTGGATCTCAACCACCAATTTCCAGTGCACTTCCAGAGCAGCTGCAGCATCTCACAATTCCCCACCTCTCGAGGTGTTCACCGTGTAGCACGAACTCAGCACATACCTAACACAGGATTAGAGAAAAAAGAAGAAACACAAACCTGGATTCAAAATGTGAAGCTGGGCCATTAGCAACTTCAATGTGCTTATGTAGGAGGTTGGCATCGTCTTCTGCCAGCTCTGGGCCCTGGGCTAACTTCTGCCACTCTCTCCGTCTGTCGTGAGGTGCCCGGGGCACTTTTTCTGGTTCATGAGGGCGATCCAGATTTTTCTGCTGTAGGGAGAGTTGTGGAAACAAAACTGACAGCTAAGTGCTTCTCTAGTTCGTTGCATTTCAACATCAGCCATAAAATAATGAAAATCAAACACAAGTGCAAGGAGGATTTACTTGCAGTCTAAATATGACGCCTGAACCAAAGACTTGGAGGAGGCAGAAACTTCAGTCTAGTGGATAATAAGCTAAATACAGAGAATAACAACAGTGCAAGCTGCTTTTTATTCTAAGTCTGAGATAAAATGATGAAGCTGACACTTACATTTACTGCCTCTCTGTATGAAATACACAGAATAATGGTGAAACAAACAAGCAGCACAACCTTTGCACAAGTGTTCAAGCAAATGTGAAGAAAATGCTCTATCCCAACTCATTTCTTTCTAGTTTAGAGCAAGCACCACTAATTGAATGTCACTCAAGTTTCTTCACCTGTAAGATGGTCAGAAAATAAAATCCTGTCCCAGTAAAATTCTTTATTCTTGCTGCATTCCTCCTTTTTGAGTCACTGCTGGAAGACTCAGACAAACCTGCTGTTACTCACATTAGGTTGGCCCTTCTACACTGATACAATAATGACTATTTTTATTTTGATTAAATATTTGTTTGTAAAAGTTGATGGGATTGATGGATACAAGTAGCTTTAACTGAATGAAGGTGACTCTGCAAAGTTCGGATTGTTATGAATTGTATAAACAAAAGTACCCTCTTTGTAAAGTGAAGTGAAGTGAAGTGAAGTGAAGTGAAGTGAAGTGAAGCCAAGCCTTTCCAGGAACAATCCCCTAGAAGCCAGACAAAACAAACAGAAATACCTTCTGCTTCCTCTTTTCTTTTCTTTTGTCCTCTGTGTCCTGCAACATCTTTTCCTTCCACAGATCAAAGAAGTATGAAGGATTGGTATAAAACTTCAAGCCCTCTTTTCCATCATCCCTGAAACACAGTGACACACAGGGCACATCATTTATTTGACAAGACAGGAATCCAGACATAAAGACAGAAGAAAGGCATATTAAGGAATACTTAGTATCTCAGAGCCTGAAATATTTTACTGGAGAACATTAAAAAGATTAACATTGACCTCCTGTGCCATCATTCTTCACTATCTTTCCTTGCATCCAAGGTCCTGATTTTAGAAAAGTAACTTTAAGCTATAGATAAAAAAAGAGTCTCATAAATCAGAGAACTCCCTTTCCAGAGCCTCATAAATCAGAGAACTTCCTTTCCAATGACTCTTATTTTTTTCTCCAAACAATGAGCTCAAAACAATGTGTGGCTGCTCATATTCAAACCACTGACTTGGGGACCCTTCGTGTCCATTACAGACCTTTCCTTCTCCATGCTTGGCTGCTTCTTTCCTTCACTTGGCACCCAAGAGCAGAAACAGTTGAATAAACACAGATAACAAAATGGCTTTTTCTTACCATCTTTACACTGGGGTGAAATTTGAGTGAAGCAGGGGAGTGTTTTAGTGCTCATCATGTCTTGTGCTGCCTGTGCTCCTGCAGCAGCTCCACAGGTATCAGCGGTGGCCCCTTAAACACCCACGTGCTGCTCCAGGTGAGCACGGATGGGGCATCTCAGTCACACAGGACAAGTTAGTAATTCTGTTGGATGAGTTTTCTTTCACTCACCTGTAAGGGGTGAGGATGTTGAGGGGAGGAGGCTGCTCACAAATGTCATAAGTCTCCTGCAGAGGAATGGGCAGCGTTTTGCGGTCGAACAGCTGCTGGTCCTGAACGGTGGAGCTCCGGAAAGCCTTCCTCATGGTGATGTCCTGCAGGGACACTGCAAGGCCAGGGGGACATTAAAACACCCACCCAAGGTAGTTTCTCTGGTTAATCTGCAATGGGCTAATGCTGGTTAGAATATCAATGTCCAGCGTGGCTACTAGATGGATTTGACAGGAAATATCAACTCATCCAGCAGTGGCTGCCATGGCAAGAGACTGTTGGGTTCTGTGGCAGCTGCTGGGGAGCTTCTAGCATGTTGTCCTCTCTTTACCTACATGGGACATTTCTGCTCACCTGGATAGATAACAGAGCTCTGCATCTGCAAAGCAGCTCACAGAATCACAGAATGGTTTGGGTTGGAAGGGACCTCCAAGACCACCCAGTCCCAACCCCCTGCATGGGCAGGGACACCTCCCACAAGCCCAGGTTGCTCCAAGCCCCATCCAACCTGCCCTTCAACACTGCCAGGGATGGGGCAGCCACAGCTTCCCTGGGCAACCTGGGCCAGGCTCTCACCACCCTCACACTCCACAATTCCCTCCTCATGTCTCACCTCAATCTCCCCTCCTCCACTTTTCATCCATTCCCCCTTGTCCTCTCCCTCCCTGCCCTTGTCCCAAGCCCCTCCCCAGCTTTCCTGGAGCCCCTTCAGGCCCTGGAAGGTGCTCTAAGGTCTCCCTGGAGCCTTCTCTCCTCCAGGCTGAGCAAACCCAAACTCTTACAGCCTGCTTGCTCACCACAGCTATAAACACCATTCTTTAGCTCAGAAGTATCTAACAACATTTACCAACTCCATTTCACAGTCCTTCTGGTACTAAAACAATTACTCTCTGTCTCGAGGTACAGGTTTTCACCTTTACAGTCTCAGCCAGACACACTCTGCAGTCCTTACATGTAGGCAGCAGCTCCACTGAGATGTCCAACCAGCAAATCACTCCAGCTTATGCTACTGGTATCAGTGAGTTTTAAAGGAAGGTGACTCTATGTACCACCACATGAAACTAGTCAGTTAGGTCACTAGGTTTATAATCAGACTGTCTGATCAAGATGAGACTTCTCTGTTTAATTCAGGTGAGACACCTTGAATTTTTAAGCACAGCAGGTAGGTAGAATCAATTATCTTTATGTAAGATTCAAAGGAAAATAATATTACTTGGACACATGATTAAACAGTGATTTGAAATATACTGAGTTATTGCTGCTAAAGCCCATGTATCTTTCTCTATTTCACAGTAATTACAATTTAGAATCAAGATTAATGGAAAAGTAACTGTGACTGATGAAATGTGCACTTTTAATTCTGGAAACAGTGGAACCTGCTCAGTCTCACATTTCCCTCCCTCCCTGATCTTCAGTTACTGCACCTGTGAGGTCCAGGTGTGTCTGAAGACCAAACTTTGCAGCCAGTGCCAGACTGTGACTAGAGAAAGCAGCAGCACTTTTCACTGCTTTGGGCTTTTTTTCAGCTGGATTGTTTTAAAAATCCCAAACCCTAGTGAAAGCAGGCAGTCTGAAGGCATCCTGGCACAGAGAGCATCAGCAGCACATGCATTTGGTCTTGAAATACTGCTGTTCATCTTACACAAGCAGCTTGATAATGGTGCCCCTTGTGTCAAGATGAGAGGACCCCTCCCTCACTAGGATCTTCATCAAGCATTTTTACTCTGGTCTCTGTAACAGAGACCCATGTAAGTACCTACCCCCCCCCAGATGGGTTTCTATTCTACATCACAAAAGGGCAGAAGGCAGGAGTTTTTCTGGAGGGCTTGCAACCCCTGGAATGTTCTGTCCTCTGACCTAAGCATATTGGCAGCACCCTTTGGGAGGCTAAAGATAGGACTGACTTGATTTGCAGTTTGGCTTTTGAAGCTTATTACACTTGGCAAGGCTGTGTGTTCATGGACAAGTTTCCTCCTTCTTACCCTTCGGTTCTGCTTCGTTACAGTGTCTTTTATTCTTTTTAATACCTTTAATCAGCTGCTTAGAAGCCTTTTCAAGCGTGTGAAAGGAGTTTGATAATGTAGGAATGTCAGCTAGGAGTCTCAGTTTCTCCCAGGATATTTGCACTCTTAAACAACCATATGTATTTGGTACCTGTCATGAAGTACAGGCTGTTTTTAGCTGGCAAAAGTTCACAATTACAGAATCACAGAACCACAGGATTATTGAGGCAGGAAAAAACCTCTGAGATCATCCAGCCCAGCCTGTGACCAACACCCCCACATCTCCAGACCAGGGCACTCAGTGCCACCTCCAGCCTTTCCTTGAGCACCTCCAGGGATGGTGCCTCCACCACTTCCCTGGGCAGCCCATCCCAAGGTCTGGTCACCCTTTCCATGAGGAAGTGCTTCCTGATATCCAACCTACACCTCCCCTGGAGCAGTTTGAGGCTAGGCCCTCTTGTCTTGTTGCTGGTTGCCTGGAAAAAGAGCCCAACCCCACCTGACTAAACCTCCCTTCAGGTGGTTGAAGAGGGTGAGAAGGTCCCCCCTGAGTCTCCTCTTCTCCAGGCTGAGCACCCCCAGCTCCCTCAACCCACTCTTAGACTCTTTTAAACTTCAGCTGTTTTTCCTGTGGGTTGTTGTTGGTTTTACACATCTCACCAGTTGTACTAGCTGAGAGGGGAGTTGCAACACTAGAGTCTTTACATGGACTGTCACTCATCAGAAACTCTGCCAACAAAAATAAAAGCTAGTATATACTTCTCTTCAAACCTGTGTACATTCTGAAGGCAATTAGGTAAATTAATTTATTTCAATAAATACCTACAGCCCTTTGTTTTAATGTCAAAATGCCCCCAGAGCAGGTGACACTGTATGATTGAGATGTACATGGTTCTATACACTCTTTATCAGCCTTCCTTCATCTTCAGTGAGCAAATCAAGCCAGGCTAAATCATAACCTATTTCTTCATGTTTTAATCTCCCCTTTTTGTAAATGTGTCCAAAGGGATGACACACCTGAGGATAATCAATCAATCAATCAATCAATCCCCAATTAGTTGTGTAATTGCTTTCTACAAGCTACAAAGCAAAGCTCTTCATGTAAAACACACGTAGGAATTTCAAACAGAGCTCACATCAATTCCTGCCCTGATACCCAGTGCTAGTTTTGGCTGGGATGGAGTTAATCTTCTTCCTAGTGCCTGCAATGAGGCTGTGTTTTGGATTTGTGCTGAAAGCAGTGTTGATAAGTCAGGGATACATCAACAGTGTGGGGAATTCAGTGTTGATAACTCAGGTTATTGCTGAGGAGAGCAGCAAGTCAAGGACTTTCCGGCTCCTCACACCTTCCCACCAGCTGGGCTTGCACAAGAAATTGGGAGGCAACACAGCTGGGGCAGCCAACCCCAACTGACCAAAGGGATATTCCATGTTGTATAACATCATGCTCAGCATCCAGAGCTGGAGGAAGAAGAAGGAAGGGGAGACATCTGGGATGGAGTTTGTCTTCCCACGTAACTGTTAGGTGTGATGGAGGACATCTCCCTGCTGTCATGGAGATGAACATCATAGAATCACAGAATGGTTTGGGTTGGAAGGGCCCTTCAAGACCATCCAGTTCCAACCCCCTGCATGGGCAGGGACCCCTCCCACCAGCCCAGGCTGCTCCAAGCCCCATCCAACCTGCCCTTCAACACTGCCAGGGATGGGGCAGCCACAGCTTCCCTGGGCAACCTGGGCCAGGCTCTCACCACCCTCACACTCCACAATTTCCTCCTCATGTCTCACCTCAATCTTCCCTCCTCCAGTTTTCATCCATCCCCCCTTGTCCTCTCCCTCCCTGCCCTTGTCCCAAGCCCCTCCCCAGCTTTCCTGGAGCCCCTTCAGGCACTGGAAGGTGCTCTAAGGTCTCCCTGGAGCCTTCTCTTCTCCAGGCTGCACAAACCCCTGCCTGCTGATGGGAAAGTGAATGAATTCCCTGGGTGCTTTGCTTGTCTGTGCAGCTTTTGCTTTACCTATTCAACTGTCTTCATCATAACCCATGAGTGTTTTCACATTTACCCTTCCAACTCTCTCCCCCATCCCACTGAGCAGCTGCACAAGGGCTTAGCTGCCAGCTGGGGTCAGACCCCCCCATGTCCAATGACCAGCATTCCCTGACAAGCACACACCATTACCCAAAACAACTGACTGCATTAGGACAACAGTACCAAGGAGACGACAAGAGCCTGCACACCAAATACTGAGAGTCAGGACATTCATGTCACCCACCTACAGTCAGGGACTGGGCAAATCCCAAGTTGCAAGCACAGTGCAGACTGGGGGTCTGTCCAGTTTGGCTTCAAAGCCACTCCTTTAGCTTGCCAGCTGGCTGAGACAGGCCCTGCCTGGCTTGCCAGCCCAGGGGGGGAAATGGAGACATGGAAACCTGGCAGGCCACCCAGGCACTTAGCTTTGGCTGATGGACAAACTGGCACAGCCAGACAACAGGTCAAAGAAACTGGACATGTGAATTCAGGTGTGAGATGAGATGAGGCACTGGAGAGGAGCTGGAAATGCTGCAGGGACATGGCTTGATGCTGATAAATTTAAGCTTCCCGTTGCCCAGTTCCTAACTAGGACCAGAAACTGCCTGTAGCTGAGGATCACAGAACCACAGAGTGGTGGGGTTGGCAGGGAGCTCTGGAGATCACCCAGTCCAACCCCTGCCAGAGCAGGATCCCCTAGAGCAGATCCCACAGGAACACAGCCAGGTGGGGCTGGAATGTCTGCAGGGATGGAGACTCCACAGCCTCCCTGGGCAGCCTGGCCCAGGGCTCTGGGACCCTCACACTCAAGAAGGGTTTCCTCATCTCCAGCTTCAACCTCCTGGGCTCCAGTTTGTGCCCATTGCCCCTTGTCCTGTCCCTGGACACCCTTGAGAAGAGTCTAAAGATCCCAAACTTCACATGGATGCACCCTCCTGAAAGCCCAGCTGCTACCCTGCTGGTGTTTACTGCAATGAACAAAAACCAGGGTCTTAAATAATTCCATTAAATGTGGAGATGTTCACAATTAAACATTCCTTCAACAACCTGAACAAAAGCCAGTTCATGGCAACTGTCTTTCCTCTTTGGATTGTATGAAAAGACCAATTACAGCAGCCAGTCCAATTTTCTGTACACCACAATCTTTTCCACATAATTAAAAATTATCTCTGTCAGAAAGCTAAACTACCAACCTTCTGTACATTTGGTTTTGCAGAAGAGATGACACTACATTTTTATTTGTAATCAGCAACAAACTGGGGGAAAAAAAAACATTTTAAAATTGCACTTCAATAAGATAATCTCTAATAAGAGAAAATAACTGGGTTTCTTCTGGGCTGAGCTACAAATTAAAAGAACACATCAGTAATATGTGCACATAATAATGTTTTACCTCCTGTTAAGCCTCTATTTAAACTGCAATCCCCCATCCTGAGCAGCCTGGGCTGGTGGGAGGTGTCCCTGCCCATGCAGGGGTTGGGACTGGATGGTCTTGAAGGTCCCTTCCAACCCAAACCACTCTGTGATGATTTGTAGTAGAAACCAGGTATGAAGCACATCAGCCTACTGGCAGAAAGTAGCTACTTTCACACTGCAAAGATATATACTATATATTCCTTTTAAAAGAGCTCTGACCACTTCCTGCAGAATTTAACCCAGTACCAATATTCCAGTCTTTACAGGGTGGCTGCCAAGAAGATGGAGACTCCCTGTTTACAAGGAGTCCCATGGAAAAGACAAGGGGTGATGGGCACAAGTTGCTCCTGGGGAGATTCCAGTTGGACACAAGAGGTAAATGTTTCCCCATGAGCACAGTCAGACATTGGAACAGTCTCCCAGGGAAGTAGTGGATTCCCCCACATTGGTCAGTTTGAAGTCTCAGCTTGACAGGGAGCTGAGCCACCTCATGTCAACTAGAGCAGTGCCTAGAGAGGCTGGGCCAGATGATCCCTGAGGTCCCTTCCAACCTGCCATGCCTGGATTCTCTGATTCATCCTGACAACTTTTAAGACCATGAACTCGAGTGCCAGGGCTCCAGCTCCTTGCAGAACTGAGTGACTGTGGGGAATTACAAGCAGATCACTTGACTCAGGTGCCCACACTCCCCTCTCTCTGCTCAAAATCTCACCTGGTGATTTGAAAAGTGCAGGGATGAAAAGAACCACAATACTGAATCAACAACTCAAGTCTTAAGATTCCAATTAAAGGGGAAGTTCATTGTGTGTGTGTGAAGATTCTCTTCAGATAAAGGTCTGTGATTCAGTTCCTAAAGAGGCTGTGATCTCAATTTGTGATCTCAATGTGATTTCTATTTTATCTATTTTATCTTTTTACTGATCATCCACT
>NW_009954408.1:788175-800178 GCF_000747805.2 Chaetura pelagica
ATGCCCAGAATGGCACACACAGGTTCCTCTGCCATCAGGATGCTCTGGACTGGTCACACCAGGTTTAGTAGATGCTAAGCAGACAGTTGGCTTCCCAGAACAGAAACTACTCTGCTTTGGGCTTGTCCCCAACACAAAACCTTCAGATTTTATTAAATATTATAGAATCCTAGAATCATCCTGGTTGGAAGGGACCTTGAAGATCATCAAGTCCAACCATAACCTAAATCCCCCAACCATAACCTGATGAACCCATTGAGTGCTTAAATCCTGTCTCTAAGCACTTTATCTACATTTCTTTTAAACAACTCCAGGGATGGTGACTCCATCACCTCCCTGAGCAGCTGTTCCACTGTCCAACCCCTCTTTGGGCAAAGAAATTCTTTCTAACATCCAATCTAACCCTCCCCTGGTGCAGCTTCAGGCCATTTCCTCTCATCCTGTTGTTATTCACTTGGGAGCAGAGCCCAACTCCCACCTGGCTACCACCCTCCTTCCAGGAGCTGCAGAGGGCAATGAGGTCTCCCCTCAGCCTCCTCTTCTCCAGACTAAACCCCCCCAGCTCCCCCAGCCTCTCCTCACAGGACTTGC
Source organism: Chaetura pelagica (assembly GCF_000747805.2). Taxonomy (NCBI): domain Eukaryota; kingdom Metazoa; phylum Chordata; class Aves; order Apodiformes; family Apodidae; genus Chaetura; species Chaetura pelagica. The sequence goes on from NW_009954408.1 coordinate 788,767, forward strand.
TCTCCAGCCCCTTCCCCAGCTCGGTGTCTCCTCTGGACCTGCCCCAGCCCCTCCATGTCCTTCCTGCAGGGAGGGGCCCAGAGCTGCCCCCAGTGCTGGAGCTGCAGCCCCACCAGGGCCAGGACAGGGCACCAGCACCTCCCTGCTCCTGCTGGACACACCATTCCTGACCCAGGGATGGGGTGGGTGTCCTTGCCCACCCGGGCAAACCATGGCTTGTGTTATTGATTAAAGAAAATCCAAAGCAGCCCAAGCAGTGCTTGGATGGTGCAGCTCAACTCCTAGAGGTAAATAAACACAGAGAAGATGCAAATGTGAAAGCAATCATGGCAAGGGGACTCAGAAGCAGCTTGAGATACACAGCGTGTAGAACCTGGGAGCTCTGAGTTAGGGAAGATGTGACTCACCAGCTGCTTCAAGCAGGGAACATGCTGGTGAGTCTCAAAAAATCTGCCAGGCTCCTTAGCAAGTGACATTTTGTCCAGATCTCTCTTCTTATGTGCAAAATACTCATGATGCAAGATCATGGCTTTACCACTGAACCCTTCAGCCCTGGATACACTCACTTAAAACTGATTTGCTTAGTAAATAACTGATAAATTGAATCGAGGGCTGAGAAAATGGGAAGGAAAAGCGTGTAGAGCAGCTGGAACTCAGCCCATCTGCCCACAACTTTGAGGAGTGTGGAGAACTGGCCTCCAAAGGAGTATGTCTCTCACTGTAACAGAGAGGAGTTTATCAATTGGAAGCAAAGCTGGCCCTAAGCCAGGGATGGACCCACCAAAATAATTCAGAAGGCTGTCCTGAATATATAACTTGGTGTTCAGAAAATCCTGATAAACAAACAGGGTGTTTGTGCCCCCAGATGAGGCAGCTTCGACCCCAAACCGGGTTCGGACCGTGACAGGGAGATGCTCCCAAATCCAACATCCAAGTGGAGACATGCCAGGAAAGGTGAGCTGCTGTACAACTTAATTTAACAGTCTTTTTCTTGATTTGGCTTTGGGGGTAAAAATTCTTGTGCATGAATTGACAATAGTGTCATTCTTCACATTAACGTGTCACACACGGACGTTAGGATCCAATTTTCATCCGCTCCCTGTTCTTGACTTAATTACATAGATACATTCAAGTCACCAAATCCCTCTCCAGAGGCTAGAGACCATCAGTGAGCTGTCCCTTACAGTGGGATTTACCAGCCTTTCTTCTAACTCTCAGCATGGGCTGAGTATCCTGACTGGAAAGCTGACCAAGTCCCTCATTTTCACAAGTACACAGACCACCTTCGACAGTAAAATCCTCCCCACTTTGACATTCAAATTAAATCAGGCAGCTCACATGAAAGAACCACTAAATACAAAAATATGCAGATAAACTCCTAGGTTATGAATTCCCCTTCTGCAAGGATACCATTTATTTCTCAGGGACACACAACTGATCTCTAATTCTGAATTACACCAGAGCTCTGCTGGGTATCAGGAGTCACAAAACCTAAAGGAGTTATTTCCTTCAGACCAATCCCAATCTCATTTGTTTTTGTTCTTTCACAGAGATGCTGTAATGGTTCAAAATGAGAAAACACACTGACTATTAAAAAAAAACAACCCAAACAAACCAGAGCTTTTTATTAATTTGGCTCAACCAAAAACATCTCATCAAGCATCTGCATCTTGCTCAATGAATCTGACTTAGGCTCCTTTTGTTCATGCCACTTAGCTTTAAATGAATCTTAATTTCTTCCTCTTGTGTAATACCAGGGACCCAAAGGAACACATTAAATCTTCTATTACTGCCTGCTGGCAAAGAAGCAGCAAAGGAGACTCATTTTACAAGAACAGCCCATTTTACACATCCTGTTGGAACAGAAGTTCTAAAACTTGCTTAATTCTTTGCACAGAAGGTTAAGAAAGGCAAGAAAGGTAAATCCAAATGTTTACCCCACACCTTCATGTATTAACATCCTCCATCTATTTTAGCCCAGATCAGGACTAAAACAAAACTATTTGTGATGCATTTGTATATTTCAAGACCAAAATGGGATACTGAAGGAGAAATATTTTCCTGATCCCTATTTTTTAAGGAAATACAGTATCTAATTTCCCTTGTATTCTTTTTCCTCATTTGGTGACTCATTCTGGGCATACACTTGTGAATGAGTGACACTGGGTATGGATCAAGGAATGGGGACCTGGAGGTTAATAAAAATAATAGAATCATGGAATGGTTTGGGTTGGAAGGGACCCTCAAGATCATCCAGTCCCACCCCCTGCATGGGCAGGGACACCTCCCACCAGCCCAGGCTGCTCCAAGCCCCATCCAACCTGCCCTTCAACACTGCCAGGGATGGGGCAGCCACAGCTTCCCTGGGCAACCTGGGCCAGGCTCTCACCACCCTCACACTCCACAATTCCCTCCTCATGTCTCACCTCAATCTCCCCTCCTCCAGTTTTCATCCATTCCCCCTTGTCCTCTCCCTCCCTGCCCGTGTCCCAAGCCCCTCCCCAGCTTTCCTGGAGCCCCTTCAGGCCCTGGAAGGTGCTCTAAGGTCTCCCTGGAGCCTTCTCTTCTCCAGGCTGAACACCCCAACTCTCCCAGCCTGGCTCCAGAGCAGAGCTACTCCAGCCCTTGGATCATCTCTGTGGCCTCCTCTGGACTCTCTCCAACAGCTCCAATAGTCATCTACAAGTGTTCCTCTGAAGTCCTACCACTCACTGCTATTCTATGGTGCTAGAGACAAAATCAGGGCTCAGTCACACTTTGTCACACTGCACTTGATCAAGAGACCTCTTTTCACCCCTGTGTTCTTTCATCACAGCATCTCACCCCTTCCTTTATCTATACAGTTTAGCAAATGCTGCAGCATCCCCAGCACTGTGAAAAGTTCCTGACCTGGTGCATTTGGGACTCCATGCTATTTAAAAATATTTCTAGCAAGTCTCCAACACCAAAGGGATGGATATTTGGTGCTGAAAACCACAGCCAAACTTGCCAAAAACTATTTACACAGGAAAGCACAATTTCCATTGACAAATTTCCATAAAGCATCCTTAGATGCTTTAACTCTCCTCATTCTCCTGCAATGTGAATGGCTGCCACACTAGATATGTCAGGTCAACATACACCCCACTCTCATTGAAATAAAAAACTAGGTTGTCAAGAGTCAATGCAGAACTGACAGGACCACTCTGGAGTTCTGCAGTTCTTTCAAGATTACAATTGCTGGCAATTTGTTACCAACAAAAAAAGGATATTTGTCTGTATCTAATAATATTAAATGTGGTATTTTTGGGGGAAAAAAACCAACCCAGTGTATGTGTGTGATTTATGCCCAGTTGACAAGAAAATCCCATTAGTGTAAAAACTCCCCCAGACAAGTCATGGTTTTGTGGAAGGAAAATCTGCTCCTTGCTGTGAACAAGTGGCCCTCAAAAGCTGCTCTACAAGTCATGTCATGCAAAATAAAGAATCAACATTTCCTTTAGCATAATTCTGCTATTGGTGACACTTCACCACTGGTGACTAAACACAGCCTGAAGACCATGCTCTTCATCTGACACTTCATTTCTCCTGAACCTCACACAGCAATTCTACCTAGACATTCAGAACTGGCACAGCTTTCTGTGCTTTAGAATTGGTTCCACAACAATCTGAAGTTATTTTCCATGAGGTGATGTTGTTCTCGTTTCTATGTTGTAGCCATATAGTCTACAACACCCTAAAAACCTGTTTGGGGTGACAAGATCCTTCATAGATCCACCTGTGACCAACAGCCACCCAGAAAGGCAAACAGGCTTCTCAGTGTTTCTGTATTGTTCCTGCAGGCATCACGTGCCATTTATATCCCCCATAAATTCTGTCTTCTAGGCATAAGCCAGACTCTGCTGACTTTTGTCTTCTCAGTGCTAACCAATATTCACAGCACTCAGAGCTGTTCAGGAAGAACCCAAGGGGATATATGACATCAGTCAGTGGAGCTGTACAGCTGTAGCCTCCAACACAAAGTCAGGTGGTAACAGGTTAAACGCAAAAACCCTACTGGGGAAAGTGGTTACACCACATGGGAACCAGTAGGAAGGCTGACAAAGAGCATTCACATCATATTACACACGAAGAGCAGTAACACTAACACACGACCCTAGTGAAGTGACACATCCTCTTGTAGCAGTTTTGATGTCAATTCACTGGTAGCAGCTCAGGAGCCACGAAAACCTTGAGCTCAGGAACCTGCCCAAGGCGACAACAGCAACGCGGCGCGGGATGGGAGCCTCCTCCTCGTGATGCTTTGCTCTGCCTTCTCATAAATAGAATTTAAACATCCTTCCATTTCACGTATCAGAGGTGGCTGGTTGAGAAAACAATGAACTCCCAAGGCAGGAGGTAACTTACATTCCTCTTCCTTGGGATCCAGCTGCGTGACGCTGACCGACAGCCGATCTACGCGCTCCTGGAGGGAGTTGACTCGGAAGGAGAAGCTGTGTGCTTCATTGAACAGCTCACCAAAGATATCTTCAGCATATTTACCTAAAATACAGGAGGAAAAAATGAAAAACTCAAGCCTACCACAAAAGCCAGAGGAGTTTGCCTTGAAAAGATTCGTAACTATTTTGTTGAAGTAAATGTAAGAGGCACCTGAAACAGCCCAGACTGCCCGAGCTCATCACAGGTGCTTCAGAAAAGTCAGTCACACTTAAATATTCAATTTGTCATTTATTTATCATAAATGAGATTATTTAAATACGTTACAGAATGGATATTCAGCTGGTATAAATTAATTTAACTATGCTGGTATGCAAGGAACTAGACTGTTAAGTTTCTTGGCTATGTATAGAAGGGGATTCTGACCCTGTACTTGGCTCTCATGAGACCCCACCTGGAGCACTGTGACCAGCTCTGGAGCCCCCAGCACAGGAGGGACATGGGGCTGGTGGAGAGAGTCCAGAGGAGGCCACAGAGATGATCCTTGGGCTGGAGCAGCTCTGCTCTGGAGACAGGCTGGGAGAGTTGGGGGGTTCAGCCTGGAGAAGAGAAGGCTCCAGGGAGACCTTAGAGCAGCTTCCAGTGCCTGAAGGGGCTCCAGGAAAGCTGGGGAGGGGCTTGGGACAAGGGCAGGGAGGGAGAGGACAAGGGGGAATGGATGAAAACTGGAGGAGGGGAGATTGCGGTGAGACATGAGGAGGAAATTGTGGAGTGTGAGGGTGGTGAGAGCCTGGCCCAGGTTGCCCAGGGAAGCTGTGGCTGCCCCATCCCTGGCAGTGTTGAAGGGCAGGCTGGATGGGGCTTGGAGCAACCTGGGCTGGTGGGAGGTGTCCCTGCCCATGCAGGGGGTGGGACTGGGTGGTCTTGAATGTCCTTTCCAACCCAAACCATTCTGTGATTCTATGAAATACTCCTTTAAAGACATGAGGACCAAACAAGCCTGCCAGGCAGTCTGTGGAGCCAACTGGTAATGTAGGTATAGAGGAGCACTCAGAGAAGACAAGACCACTCTGGACAAGCTATTTAACAGCTTCCACTGGTGTCCAGTGAAAGGAACTGGAAAGACTCTCATGCCAGAATTCGTTTTTGTGGGAGGTTCAAAGAAACTAAAGGGTTTAAATAAAAATTAAAAAAACTAAGTCAACAAAATGACCACTAAAATATCAGCAACAATTTGTAAACCTCCTTGAATGAAAGATGTGAAGTACAACAATAAGATTCAAGAATTTTTTCCTGGAACAACTTGAGAGCTACAGGCCTGTCAGAGTAATGTCCAGACAGATTAGTATAAATCATTATGAAGAACTGAATTAGCAGAGACAGGGATGACTTGTTTAAGAAGAGACAACACAGCTCTTGTAAAGTGAAATCTCTGAAGGGTTTAGAAGCACACAGAAGGAGAGCTGGGGTGAAGATGGATTTCCAAGAGAGTTTTGAAAGTCCTTAATCAAAGGTTTTTAGGAAAACTGTGCAGATAGGACATAAAAAAGAAACAACATGGCATGGATAAATAATTCCTCAAAAGGTACAAAACCAGCAGTGTGCCCAGGTGGTCAAGAAGGCCAATGGCATCCTGGCTTGGATCAGGAATAGTGTGGCCAGCAGGACCAAGGAGGTGATGGTGCCCCTGTACTGGCAGTGGTGGGGCTGCACCTTGAGCCCTGTGTCCAGTTTTGGGCACCTCAATACAAGAAAGACATGGAGGGGCTGGAGTGTGTCCAGAGAAGGGCAACGAAGCTGGGGAGGGGTCTTGAGAACAAGAGAGAGGCTGAGGGAGCTGGGGCTGTTGATCCTGGAGAAGAGGAGGCTGAGGGGAGACCTCATCACCCTCTGCAGCTGAGAGGAGGGTGTAAGGAGGTGGGTGCTGGTCTCTTCTCACAAGTAACTGGTGCCAGGACAAGAGGGAATGGCCTCAAGCTGCACCAGGAGAGGTTCAGACTGGACATTAGGAAGGACTTTTTCAGTGAAAGTGTTGGCAGGCACTGGAATGGGCTGCCCAGGGAGGTGGAGGTGTTACCATCCCTGGGTATGTTGAAAAGTCCTCTAGATGTGGTGCTGGGGGACACGGCTCAGGGCTGGGCTTGGGACAGTGGGGTTAATGGTTGGACAAGGTGGTCTTGAAGGTCTTTTCCAACCTCAGTGATTCTGTGATTCTGTGAAACAGAGGATAGGAGTAAATCCTGCAGAGCTGAGAAAGGTGAGTTGTCAGGTTTCTGCACTGGGACCTGTGCTATTCAAAGTATCTGTAAACAACCCAAAAAAAGTGATATTAGAGTTTGCCAAAAATATCAAGTGTTGGAAAAGAAACACACTGAGCAGTAATAAACACCCAGGAACTCCAGGTGGCTGAAGAGGCTTCCATGCCAGAAAGACATGGAGGCTTGGAGATGAGCAGGAGGATGGGACATGCTTGTCCTGCTCTTATTCTTGGGGCATCTCTTGCAGCCACAGTGAGAAGCAGATCAGAGGCACAGCCACCCTCAGACCCTTGGTCTTTAATTACCAGCCCACAGTAAAACAGAGATGGGACATCAGTAAAGTCTACTTAGCTGGTAACTCACCTAACCTAAGACTTTAAAATACATGTCTTGAAACTCTGAAAAGCTGATGTTCTTTAACCTGCATCTGAAGCAAGAGGAATTACTGAACAATGTGATCCACTAAGAGCAAGATTGCTAAACTCCTACTGTAGGTTTACTACAAATTCAATGTGGTGCAGATAATCTATTCAGATGCATTACTCAGTTTTCTTAGACAACTCACATGACATTCAGATATGCAAATTAAAATAAGGTGTAAAATTTCATGTATGTGATATAAAAAGTAAACTGCAGGGCTCTACAAACCAACAACTTCCCTTTCACATGTGCATTTTGAGGCTACTGTTTGTTTGATCTGTATCATTTCATCACCCATTGAACCCATCTACCTCATTAATGAGCTCCAATTGCAAAACAATCTGCCTTAAACCCACCCTCACTGTGTTGCACACAGCCACAAACACTGCACAGGGTCATTTGCCCAAGCTTATCAGCACTAATCCTCAAATGGGAACTAGATGAAAACCAACCTATGGTGTTTGAAGTGGTGTGCCAACCACCTGGGCTCTACCCACTGATCTGGTGGTAGGTTCTTTCTTTAGCCTGAGGTATATTGAACTCAGTGCTTCTTCAAGCAAAGCAAAAGGTTTGCTTTTAGTGAACTGGGCAACTTCCCTTCAAGAGAACACCATGTGTGACCATGCAGGGGTACTCAGCATTGATTATCCACTTTATGTTGCTTGCTCTGTGCTTATTCCAGATGACTAGATCTTCCATTTGGAATGGGTTACAGAAGATACAAGTGAGAACACTGAATAAAGTAGCATGAAAACTCCAATTAAAAAAAAAAACAAACTTGTGAGAAAAAATGACATTAGAAAACAAAGCTGAGGTCATTCCACTTAATGTGTAGGTGGTGGGTGAGAAGAGTAAGGAACCAAAATTAATTCACAGACTCACAGAATGGTTTGGGTTGGAAGGGACCTCCAAGACCCTCCAGTTCCAACCACCTGCATGGGCGGGGACACCTCCCACCAGCCCCGGTTGCTCCAAGCCCCATCCACCCTGCCCTTCAACACTGCCAGGGATGGGGCAGCCACAGCTTCCCTGGGCAACCTGGGCCAGGCTCTCACCACCCTCACACTCCCCCATTCCCTCCTCATGTCTCACCTCAATCTCCCCTCCTCCAGTTTCCATCCATTCCCCCTTGTCCTCTCCCTCCCTGCCCTTGTCCCAAGCCCCTCCCCAGCTTTCCTGGAGCCCCTTCAGGCCCTGGAAGGTGCTCTAAGGTCTCCCTGGAGCCTTCTCTTCTCCAGGCTGAACCCCCCAACTCTCCCAGCCTGGCTCCAGAGCAGAGCTGCTCCAGCCCAAGGATCATCTCTGTGGCCTCCTCTGGACTCTCTCCAGGAGCTCCATGTCCTTGTGCTGAGGGCTCCAGAGCTGGTCACAGTTCTCCAGGTGGAGTACTATTTATTCCAGAGTATTAATGACACTTGAGAAGATGCCCATCATGATGGGACTGCTTGGTGACAAACAATACTCTTGCTCCATGCAAGAACAAGAGCAGTAAAGAGAATGACAGAAGAGAGAGAGAATTAAAAGCCTTAGGATTTTGGTCACAGCTGGATACATAACACCCAATGAGAAAGATGGTTTTGTCTGTTAAATTAAATTACAACATGGACTTCTGCAAATAAATTATTTCAACAACTGGGAAGGGTTTATTTTACTGTAGTTGCAAAACTTGCTTCATTGACCAGATATACACCAAAAATGGTCATTTTCAAAAGGCAAGACATATCCCCTCCAATATCACCTCTTGTTCTTCTCAATCCATCACACTGGCACTTATTTTTATTACGAGAGCACCAGTTTTCTTCATTTAAATAAGAGGGTGCATTATTATTTATTTGTAAATAAGGAACATATTATTCACCTTATTATTCTTCTGGCAACTTTTGCACTTGTCTCCAAGAGCTCTATTCACAATTAACCCTTCAGAGGGAGACAGGGATGCAGGAACAACAGCTCCCTCTGCTCTCAGGCAACGTCCTGTTTTGTGGCAGCCAAATAAATTGTCTTGGAAGGAACGTGTTGTCCTTCCTCCCCCTCAGGAACCTGGGTGTGTTTTGAGAGCTTCTTTTGAACAATTCTTTTCCTGACATTTAAAACAGACCTATGAGCTGAAATTAGACTAACAGCTAGAGCTACTGGCTGGAAACAGAATACAAATCATGCTGCTCACTGCTTTCCTCATTTTTTAATATGAAACCCACCAAGACATGTGTCATCCACTCCTGTTCACTACCATGGCAGTAAGTGGACAATGGCTTCTAAAATATGGAAAAGAAAAGACTGATCAGTTTTACAGTTCTCCTCTTTCACCATTTGCTCCTCTCAGTTTTGTTTTTCTCCCCATAACTTCTACTTTGGGTTTGTTTGGCTTTGTTTTTTAGCTTTTACTTGTGTAATTGATTTAATATGTTGAAACTAAATAAAATAGATTCTTTGTATTTCTGTGCATAGTACCCTTTCACCATTTGCTCCTCTCAGTTTTGTTTTTCTCCCCATAACTTCTTAAACATTTTTCCAGCCTTGCCTGCTGTGCTCAAATTGATCATTTCTAACTGTCCAAGGCACCAATAAAAAAGGACACAAAGGTGACAAGAAATGTTATTTTCCTCTTGATCTGGGGGGACTGGGCACGTAGCAGATGAACTACAATAACCACATCAAGTTCTGAACCTTATTTCAAGCTAATTAAACCAAGTGTGGCAAAGAGGTGGCTTGGAAGCCTCAATCCATTGTGTTGGCCAAACTCCTAGAAGCACCCAAACATGCTGCAGGACCAGGGCATGAACAGACAGTCCCCTCAAACCTCTGGTCCTTAAATTCACCTGAACTACAACATCCTCTGTGCTGTGACCTTTGGCACACCTTGAGGAAGGGGCACTTAAATTAATATTACAACACTAGCTCAGTTACCATCAGATTTAGCTACAGGCTCTCAGAGAAGGAGTGGGAAGAAGTCACTTCTTTGCTATCCTTTGCATTTTTAAAGAAAAAGAGTTCCTACCCCTCCCAACTGGAATGATATTTTTTTAACAGATATTAAATATATCATGAGATCATTACATGCCATGTAGAACGAGGTGCTACATAATTTAACTTCTTATTATCAAATGTGATTTTAATATTAAAACACTAAACACGTTGATATAGTGGAACATTCAAACCTCAAAATATCATCACACTTTAAAAACAAGTTTGGCAATTTGTTTTTTTACAAAAAATGGGAGAAATTGAAAAAATATCAGAAAGAATAAACTAAGAAGCCAGCCTGTCACCCACCTGTGTTCTAGAATTCCTTGACTCCTATCATTTCAATCCCCATTCACACACTAAACTATATTTGTACCCAGTACATTTTCTCAAAAATCAAAGCACACAGAACAAAAGCAGCCATAAAACCTGGCTCAGGTCCTGCTGCACCATCCCTTCCCAATGTACCTACACGGTACAAAACTCCATTATTCACCACTGAACAGTCCCTCCCTACCCACCACTGTGCATACATCAGAAAATTGTCTTTCAAGGTAATTAGTTACCACTGAAGCTGCTAATAATACATAACCAGGGTCCCTTTATAAAGCCAAACAAGAAAGCTCTTCTAAGTGTATTAATATATTTCTCCTCCTCCACTAATTCTGACACACAATTTACCATCCCCGTTGCCTGTTGATTGAGCTTCACAGCTTCACTACAATAATTTTATTTAATTGAATATCTTAGCAAAAATCAAGGTATAGCTGAGTTTCACTTGAAACCCTAGGCTTGATTCTCAGCAGGATCATTTGTATCTGAAAGAGGGGAGATTGAGGTGAGACATGAGGAGGAAATTGTGGAGTGTGAGGGTGGTGAGAGCCTGGCCCAGGTTGCCCAGGGAAGCTGTGGCTGCCCCATCCCTGGGGGTGTTGAAGGGCAGGTTGGATGGGGCTTGGAGCAACCTGGGCTGGTGGGAGGTGTCCCTGCCCATGCAGGGGGGTGGGACTGGATGGTCTTTAAGGTCCCTTCCAACCCAAACCAGTCTATGATTCTATGATCTCACAGCTCAGTGGTGAGGAGAGGGACTGGAAACCAGGAGACTGAAATGTCCCCCAGGCTCAGAGAGAAGAACCTTGAACACCGTGAACACTGCCAGGGATGGGGCAGCCACAGCTTCCCTGGGCAACCTGGGCCAGGCTCTCACCACCCTCACACTCCAGAATTTCCTCCTCATGTCTCACCTCAATCTCCCCTCCTCCAGTTTTCATCCATTCCCCCTTGTCCTCTCCCTCCTTGCCCTTGTCCCAAGCCCCTCCCCAGCTTTCCTGGAGCCCCTTCAGGCACTGGAAGG
>NW_009954408.1:800404-834976 GCF_000747805.2 Chaetura pelagica
TCCTGCTGATCCTCTGATGCTGGATGCCTGCCCACCTTCATCTGGCACTCTGCTCACCTTTTCCCAGCCCTCTGGCAGGCAGCCTGAGGTCTTTGAGCTGAAGAGACCTGGTTCTAAAGATGGCTTGATGTCCAGACACCTTGCTGGGAAATACTTCTGGAGAAGCATTTCCCACTTACTGAATGTTAACTGAAGGTTTTCCTGAGGTGAGAAAATGTCTCTCACTAGATGAATGGTGTTTAAAACCCTCTGTGGGATGGCCAGGTAAGCAAAAAAGGAGGGAGAAAAGCTGAAAGTGTCTGAGAGGAAAAAGAAGGGGAAAAAAAGGGAGAAATAATATGCTCAAAAGTCAGGGTTTCACTCCTGAAAACTAACAAATAAGGGGTGAGGAAAAGAAATACTTAACTAGGAGAACAGGGTCTAAATAGGAAACAGCACAAAGAGAAGAGAGAAGGAGGGGAAAGGCTACTGAAGGTTCAATGTCAACTGCAAATTGCTTTCAGTAACATAAAAGGCTCTCCAGCTTAGCAGGTGCACAGCACTGTCTTCATGCAGAGGTGGAAAACAAGGGAAATAACATCTTGCTATGACTGAATCAAAGCTCTGGTCTGAATGCCTGCAATAGAAATGCTCATTCCAGAACACACTCACATGGAGAAATGTTCCCCCAGATGGAGGTGTCAGAGAGCAGGGCCAAGAACAAACCCCAGCAGCTGGGTTTCCTCTCTGGTCCTGAGCTGCTGTGTACAGGGAACAGCTGAATAAAAGGCAAAACAAGACTGGTCCTTGGCTGGGAACAAAACGAGGAGGTGACATGCACACAAGAGAGCCCTTTATCCACCTTCTAACAATGGCACAGATGACAGTGCTCTCAGCTGGGTTTCAGGCAGCCTGGCACACAGCAACACACACCAGCTCAGGCAGGGCTGGAGGGCTCGTGGAGCTGCAACGTGGCTGGAAAAACCAGGGAAGTCCTTCTCCAAAGCTGGTACAGGCAGAAAGCAAGAAACACAGGGAAAAAAAGGCTAGGAAACTACAACAGCTGTTGCTGTTGTCCAGGGTGTTGCTGTTGCCACAGTGCTAAGATGTGCTGGCAGAAGAGAGATCATTTTATGAAGACAGAGAACACTGGGAATAGACAGAAGGGGAAAAAAAATTACTTACTGGCAATTTTCTATGTTGCATCAGGGCACACTGATGTGTTTTCATGCTCCAGGGAGAAAGACAAGGACTGTCACTCAAAGCAGAAATAAATATTTTGTCCTTTCATCTCTACCTCTTTTAAAGGTCAAAAAATTTCTCAAATGGAACAATTAAAAGCAATACATCAAATGAAGCAAAAAAGGATTGAGAATTTGACTGGAGACACAGAGCAGTGCAGCTGCCATCCTGAGGTAAAGCTCATCTTAAAACACAGGAAAAAAGAATTCCTGTAATTTAATAGGTAGTGTATCTGCAGGCATGTCCTACTTACACAGGATCAGAGAAACACAGTCCTGTTCAGGTTGCAAAGCCCTCCAGAACACACCCAGCCCAACACTCTGAGCAAGGCACATCCAGTTCCATCCAGTTGCTCAACTAATCCAGTCAGGTTGTTAGTATCTCCAAGCATGGTGATCTTCATCATAGAATCACAGAATGGTTTGGGTTGGAAGGGCCCTTCAAGCCCATCCAGTCCCAACCCCCTGCATGGGCAGGGACACCTCCCACCAGCCCAGGCTGCTCCAAGCCCCATCCAACCTGCCCTTCAACACTGCCAGGGATGGGGCAGCCACAGCTTCCCTGGGCAACCTGGGCCAGGCTCTCACCACCCTCACACTCCACAATTCCCTCCTCATCTCTCACCTCAATCTCCCCTCCTCCAGTTTTCATCCATTCCCCCTTGTCCTCTCCCTCCCTGCCCTTGTCCCAAGCCCCTCCCCAGCTTTCCTGGAGCCCCTTCAGGCCCTGGAAGCTGCTCTAAGGTCTCCCTGGAGCCTTCTCTTCTCCAGGCTGAACACCCCAACTCTCCCAGCCTGTATGGAACAACATACTTGACAAAACTCTATACTTAGCTTTTCTAAACAATGTTTTCTGGTATCATTTAGAGTACAGGAGGCTGCAAGTCCACCCCAGGGATCTTTGTCCACATCGTATCAGAGGAAAGATAAAGAATGGTTTGTCTTGAGAGTCGCAATGTCAGGAGATTAATCCTCTATTTGTGGGCTGGTGACTGAAATATCTTAGAGGCAGAAAAGACTAAGTGCTAACCAGGTCAGAAACCATTAATTTAAATGTGCATAACTAGTGTTAACAGCAAAAGCAGGTTGGGTTTACAGGAAGAGAACCCCCAACAGAGCGCTCCGTTTGCACTCCCAGACTGAAGCCTTGTTTATTCACAACCCCAAGGCTGATTCTCAAGCACAGCCATTACCCAGAGAGGACAGCCAGGGAAGGAGTGCAGAGGAGCTGGTTGCCAGGGCAGTGCTGGGAAGCTGTGCCTGCTGGCTGGGACTCACAGTCAGCTCCCAACACCCACCTGCAGCCCAGCAGCCCTGCATGTTGCTAACACTGGCTGCTTCTTCGGGCTTGGGCACCTGGGAGAAAAAATTCCTTTCCCAGAACTCAAAGATCTTTCAAATGGTGTGTTGTGACTAGCAGAAACAGGCAGAAAAGCCCTCAGAGCTCAGGAACAGAACACATCCCCAGGTGCTCACACCTTTGTGACACACTCTCCATTTTTACACAGCAACCCTTCACGTGGCTGAGAAATAAGAATTATTTTGCCAGTGTTTAACTCCTACCAAATTCAGAGTTACCCAGTCTGGGCTTGCTGCTGCAGAATAAACTCGTGCCTTTTCCCTCTTTCACCTTCCCTGTCATGTCCAACACATGCCTTTTTGACCACCAGTGAGTCCCCAGCTCCAGGCAGAAACTCCTCTCAACTGAAACCAACTATTTTGGGCTCATCCCAACATATGAAGACCCCACATAGAGCCACATTCCTTTCACAGAGAAGGAGTTTCCATCATTACAGTTACAATCCCTTGAGAGTATCTCTCTAACTGGGCTGTACATCAGCCAGATAATAAATGTGGGAGCATTTCACAGATCTTCTTCAACACTTTTTTTTTCTCCCTTAATTGAGTTCTTTCTGTTCTTTCTACTCTTTCTATTACTTCTTCCTGTTGCTTTATCCTGACCTCCTCCTGAGCAGTTGCACACCAAATGTCATGCACAAGCTCTGTACACACCAAGAAAACATAATAAAGGCAGCCAAGTCTCCATGGGTAAGTACTGAGACCATCATGCTGCATTAGAAGCTGCTTTGCTTGAAAATAAAAAGTGTTGTGTTGTTGGGTTTTTTCTTTCTTAAGGTCAAACAAAACTTCTAAATGAAAATATTCAATGCCACCTGTGAAAGGGAATTCCAAGTATATAACCAGGTATGAATCTTTAAACCAAGCCAACTAAAATAAATGAATAGAATATTAATAAGAGTGACTTGGAAGGGGAGGGTTGTACACAAGTGGCTGGTCTGAGAAGGGCTTTTGGCAGACTGGAGCAGCCCCACAGATGGTGATCATATACTGCATCCTAATCTGACATGATCTTGGATCACTGAAAAGAACTTAAATGGATATTTTCCTAACTGCTGCAGCAGCTCTAACAATAACATTCATCTTTATGTGCTGTAAGCACTCCTGTCTCAGTTGCATAATTCAGTGTCCTCAATTAGAGTCTCCAACCCAGCAGCGCCCTGACAGCTTTGAAAGGCTCCAGAACAGAGGCCCCAGACATTATACCAATAACTAACCCAGCTAATTAACAAATTAGGCTACATCACCTATGACATGAAGATGCTGACTGAGCTGAAAGGCTTTTCACTCTGTAGATTTATATACAGGCACGTTTTAATATTTAATGTGTTGGTTCTCACTGATGCCCCAGTGGTTCAAAAGCACCCATGGCATTGGAAATTCAAAATGCTCTCATGCTGGTTCACCTGACAACTTTTGTAAAGTTCTTGCAAATGAAAATAAAAACCCCAACAACCCAGAAAACAGCCTTTTCAGAACTGCTTCAGAGTTCTAGAGCTTGAGAAGCATTCACACCTCTGAAATGCTCCAAGGGAAAAACTGTTGACAGGAGGGAGAAGAGGGAAGAAAAATCTTCAGCTGTTTGAAAGACTATGTCATAAATACATTTTATCTTTAAAGGCAACTGTTTCTTCTTTTGAATGCCCACAACATGACCAAGGGTTTAAGAGAATTAAGCAACCAGTGATATATTCTTTATTATGTCATATTCCCTGCTCAAAAACTGCTCTGAGCAATGACTGACTTCATTAATACCAGATATATCTTTTCCTATTGTGTTCCACTGGTGACAGAAATACAAGGCTGAGCAGTTTTAAGATGTGCTGCTGGAAGAACTCCTGGCTTGCTTTTCACAGAGACCCATGCTGGCCACCAGCTACACCCAAGGCTCAGCCACCATTTCCTACTGAGAACTCAAAAAGATCTTCCTACTCCAACCACAACACCCGTGACTGCAAAATACATCAGTTCTGAAGGCAGCTGTGAGGACAATGTACTTACTTAGGCTACTCAGCTGTCTGATGATATTTGCCAAGGAGATGTTGGTGACACATTCCAGTTCATTCTTGATCCCCCGGGGTAGAGCTGTGTGGCACAGGTGCCTGGGGTCGATGTTCCTCTTCACCAGAGGCATCCTGGAATGGATCAGAGGACCAGCAGACCTGGGAAGAAAGGAGACAAAACACTCTGCTAAGTTTAACTGGCTTTTAAATTCAGATTACGTCTCAAGTGGCTAATGCCAACAGGATAAAAACACCCCCATAACACTGATGGAATTCACTGCTCAGTGTTTACACAAATCTTTATGTCTTTGCCCAATAAAAGACTATTTTTTTCTCCCTCTTTAAACCTTTACCTGACTCAGATGCCACTGAACTGACAGGTATTTTTCTTACAGTCCATGCTTTTTTAATTCCCCCCCCCTGTGAAAAATGACAGGGAAATCTTTGCAGTACAAACTGGTTGAGAATTATCTCCTCTGGATGGACTACTTCCTTATTCAGGCCAGGCAAAGTCCAACCACAAATTCCCTTTATTGTGGGGTCAAAGTCAAACCATTTGCCTGCTCCACCTGGAAGGCAGGTATGATCCATTCATGATGCTGTGTCACTAGCAGGACTCACCCTTTTAGCCTCAACATCACTTCTAAATCACACCTAATCAAGCTAAGGAAAGAGATGATGTTTCCCTTCCACCTGCACTGCTACTGGCAGTAAATCCAGCTAAGAATGCATCTTCCAAAGACAAATGTCTCGGCAGGAAGCTTGTAAAGTCCTCCACGACTTTGAAACCCTTCCTCTCCACACCTTTCCAAACCCACACATGTTAAACTAAACAAGAGTCCTCACTGGTTCTGCAGACACCACAATAATCCTCTCGGGCTGTGACTCCCAGGCTTGTCGTTTTCTGCGCCCAGGGCACTGGGAGAAGGAGGTTCCCAAGGGGCAAGTTCTGCCTCTCATCTCATCAGCACTGCTTAGTACGAGCTGCCTGCTAAAAACTTGTCTTAATGAAAAAAGGATTCCCTAAGATTCTGTTATTCCAACATCTCACAGGATCACAGGATCTGAGGGGTTGGAGGGACCTGGAAAGCTCCCCCAGCCCAGCCCCCCTGCCAGAGCAGGGGCACCCAGAGCACATCACACAGGAACGTGGCCAGGGGGGTTGGAATGTCTCCAGAGAAGGAGACTCCACAGCCTCTCTGGGCAGCCTGGCCCAGGGCTCTGTCACCCTCACAGCAAAGAAGTTCTTCCTGAGATTCACATGGAACCTCCTGTGCTCCAGTTTGCACCCACTGCCCCTTGTCCTGTCACTGGACATCACTGCACAAAGCCTGGCTCTGTCCTCCTGACACTGCCCTGAACAGATTTGTGCCCATGGATGAGGTGGCCCCTCAGTCTCCTCTTCTCCAAGCCCAACAGACCCAGCTCCCTCAGCCTTTCCTCAGCAGGGAGATGTTCCCCTCCCTCCATCACCTTGGTGGCTCCACCTGTCACACCCAGCTTGGAGTGACCAGAGCAGAACTCCCATTTGATAGGCAGGGAAGGGACCCTCTTGTCACTGGTCACACTGGGTCTCCCTTCCCATTGCCAACCAGGGCCACCCCTCTTCAGAGAGCAAGGCAGGCAAGTGCTCCACCTTGTCCCTCACCCCACCTGCCACAGCTGCACCTGGTCTCTGCTTAGCATCCAAAAAGGTCTCCAGGATGCAGGCAGGGCTTGTGCTGTGCCATGGGATGCACCTTCCCTGGGGGAGGCACTTCCAGCCACTTCAGCTGGTTGAAATGGAGAGATGCTTTGGATCAGAATGACCTAAGGCCAGGACGAAGTTTTTACCACCTAGAATGAAATAGGGGATGACTCTTTGGAGTCAAAGATGGAGCATTTTCCCCTCACAGACTGCTTAGATTCCTCCTGGACACCTGTCCCTGGGAGTATGTTCTTTCACTGGAGCCAGGGCTCGTAGCTGAGGGACACAGGTAGGATCCTCAAGTCTATCTGAGAAATATCTCTGTGCTTCCAGCATCTGATTAAACTGAATTCATTGCATTTTAACACCAGGCCTCTCACCCTTGTTTTCCAGAGAGCTAAAACCAATTAAAATAATCACTAGAATGATGACACAGCTCTTAAACTGTTAACTGTAAAAATGATGACAGTGTGCAAGGGTCATTCATAAGAATTATTTTCATTTTCTAGGAATATCCCAAATATTTCTAGTCCCTACATACCTAGTGTACTAAAAAGCTAGATGCTACATACAAGCTAAATGAAATTAAAATGCAAATCTGAACACTGTCTCTGACAGAAACAATGCCCAAGACTTTATACCTGCTGGCACAAGAGGCAGGTGCAGCATGAAGCAAAGGGAGGTCAGACAGGCCCCACCAGCAGAGCTGCTGCTGTCTTAGGGGCACACAAACCCTCTCCCCCCACTGACAAGACCCTGAAGAAACCCCTAAGGACAGGTTGGTTATCATGGTTCCCCAGGAGAAAATATTCTGTCGCTGTCAAAGAAACAGCAACAAATGATACGTGAGCAATGTTCTACAGCAGCAATTAAATATTCATTCCCCAGTTAAGCCCTTTCTTGATTACTGCTTTAATGATACTATTGTATAAAGGGCACAGCAGGCAAGTCTTTTAAAAAGAGGCCCAAACAAGAATTCAAAGAAATGTTTTTACAGAAGTAAGAATTCACATCTACAAGAAACTGAAATAGTCCTTATTGCTAATTTAATTTTTAACCCTGTATTTCTAATAGATGCCTGGGTTATAAAGGCAAAACAAATCTGTAAATAAGAAGCATAAAAGCAGTTGATGGCTCCTGCACTTTTTTGTTAATCTCACATCATCAAGGTGTCAGTAAGTTAGGATATTGCTCTCCATCCTTGATTTTACATTAATGAAACAACTTGCTGACTTTACAGCCTTTATAGATGGTTAAGCTTCAGGTGCTCAAGTGGCTGATTCTTTACCAAAGTCTGTGTCTCAGCAATTGTAAGCATTTTTAAAAGCAGTTTCAGCCAACTGCCAGCTAGATTTTAAGTTACATCATCTGAGTGTGTATTGCCCTTCCCCTGTCTGATTTCTCTCTCGGATAGGGCATGCAACAAAAGAGCTGAAAAGCTGCAGTTTTGGCCCAAACATTTTCTACAATACACATAAAATAATGCTGCACAAGCAGATATTAAGCCAGAATTCCCTGGACCACCAAAGGTACAGCTCTGAACCCCAATAAAAGTCCATTTAAGACAATTAAAATATTCACACTTTGACCTCTCTAGAATTTGCAGAAAATCTCCCCTTTGGCCTTTTTTTTTTCCACCATAAATACCATTTCCTAATGTCTGAAAACCACAATTGTGGCTGTTCCTACCCAAGGATGTGGTGTAACAAGACAAGATAGCAGAAGGAACAGCAAACATGGTCAATATATAGTTTTAAAACCAGAATAAACTTGGAAACCAATGACAGAAGATCCAAGTGACACCTTCCAAATTACATATCAGGTTTGAAAACTATGTCAAGCCTTGAAGACAAGAGTGTTTCCCCATCTCCCACAGAAACAAGAAGGAGGCAAGGAAGGGAAATCCCACTCAAAACGTGCTCAGAGCAAAGGAAAAGGCATTTCACACAGTGAGTAAGGAATCCTGGACACTGTGCACAACACAAGTACCTGCTGGTAATTTGCCCACCGTGCACCACATAATCCTTGGAAGTTTGTTGCAACCACTAGAAGGGTCTTGATGGTTCCTCCCCAGTCGTATCCAGTGATCCCAGCACGGGGAGCAAGAGGTGGAGCAACAGAATTTTACCCTAACAATTTCTTCGTTCCTATAAAAATAAAATGCCTTTCTGATGCAGGTTGTTTTTTGTAAAAAAAAATTTCTGAAATAACTACAAATATAGTTAACATATAATAAATATGATGCAGCTTTAGGGCTGTGAAAGAGGAAAAGAGGGGCACTGTTACAATCCAGTAGCTCCTTTAGGTTAAAAGCAAAACAACACACACCCCTGGCACCCCCAGAGCATCCATGGCACAAGGCACTGGGGCAGCAAGGGAAAAAAATGCCTTCCTAGATGATAAAATCCTGTTACCAGAGTTGCTCTCAAGCCCTGGAAACTGTTTGTCACCCCAGCCAGGCAGAAGAGAGGAGCTTGTCAGTGCCTGAGAGCATCCCCAGGATGGAAGGGAAGTTACATGACACCTCCTCAGACACTTCTGTCCCTCCCCACTGCTCCCCAGCTCAGAGCTCAGGGGAAGGAAGGGAAAGCAAAGCTCAGGTACCAGGGCCTCCCCTGCCCAAGATAAACCTCTTGAGGAAGCTCTGGAGAAGCAGCCACTGGTTCACACTGGAGTTAAATGGTATATATATATATTTGAGACAGGCTTTCTTAGGAGTGAAGAAGAATCACAGCACCACAGGGTCGCTGGAGCTGGAAGGGACCTCCAGGGATCATCCAGTCCCACCCCACTCCAGCAGGACCCCCTGGAGCACATCCCACAGGGCTGCATCCAGGGGTGAATCTCTCCAGAGAAGGGGACTCCACAGCCCCCTGGGCAGCCTGTCCCAGGGCTCTGTCACCCTCACAGACAAGAAGTTTCTCCCCACCTTTCAGGGGCACTTCCCATGTTCCAGCTGGTGCCCGTTGCCCCTCGCCCTGTCCCTGGGCACTGCTGAGCAGAGTCTGGCTCCACTCGCTTCTCCAATTCATTCCTATAACTTACAACACCCACAGAACAGCAGCACTAATGAAAGTTTATCTTTTTAGAAGAAGAGCTTTGAGGGGACCTGCCTGCATTGCTATTCAGAAGGCAACTTGTTCAGTGCACTGCAAAGCCCTACAGCCACACCACAGCCTCTACACCCACACCACAGCCCTACCCCCACCCCACAGCCCTCCAGCCACACCACAGCCCTCCAGCCACACCACAGCCCTCCAGCCACACCACAGCCCTCCAGCCACACCACAGCCCTCCAGCCACACCACAGCCCTCCAGCCACACCACAGCCCTCCAGCCACACCACAGCCCTCCAGCCACACCACAGCCCTCCAGCCACACCACAGCCCTCCAGCCACACCACAGCCCTCCAGCCACACCACAGCCCTCCAGCCACACCACAGCCCTCCAGCCACACCACAGCCCTCCAGCCACACCACAGCCCTCCAGCCACACCACAGCCCTCCAGCCACACCACAGCCCTCCAGCCACACCACAGCCCTCCAGCCACACCACAGCCCTCCAGCCACACCACAGCCCTCCAGCCACACCACAGCCCTCCAGCCACACCACAGCCCTCCAGCCACACCACAGCCCTCCAGCCACACCACAGCCCTCCAGCCACACCACAGCCCTCCAGCCACACCACAGCCCTCCAGCCACACCACAGCCCTCCAGCCACACCACAGCCCTCCAGCCACACCACAGCCCTCCAGCCACACCACAGCCCTCCAGCCACACCACAGCCCTACACCCACACCACAGTCCCCCAGGAGCTGCTCCCACCTGGAGAGTTTCACCCCAGGCAGCAGCGCTTGTTTTCCCTGCAACGTGTTCCTGCAGAAACACCTGGGCACTGGGGGTTGTGTGGAGAAATGTTACCTCACATCACGTTACAAGCTCCAAAAAATCTGAGATGCCAGTTAGTTGTCACAGGAATGATCCAGGTTTTGTCACAAGCACAGTAAAACAAGTAACAATGACAGCAAGGTGGAGAAACCTAACTAGCCTGCCCAACAGTTCAACTGGGAATTACAGCATCCTCCAGTTTTCCTTTCAGAGGGCTAATGAAGCTGCATGGTCACGTGCCTTTTTAAATGCAGGTCTCCTTCTGATTTCATCCTCACTAAACTCCACATCATTTTGTCAGCATTAAAGACATTCACCTGTGTTTCTTCTATAACATACCAAGAATGCAGCACTGAATGCCCTTGCTTTCACAGGGTTAAATGTAGTTCCAACCACTTCCATAGTGCATCTTTATGCCTTATTATTACCCCACTTCTTGTAATTTTCCTTTAACACTGTGCAACAGCAGTGCCTTTCCTACACCTCATGGAATTGATCACCTTGCAGCTGCTGGCAGGACAGACCTCACTTTGAAATGCAACAATCACATTTTCCTTTAACACTGTGCAACAGCAATGCCTTTCCTACACCTCATGGAATTGATGAGGACAGACCTCACTTTGAAATGCAACAATCAATTTAACACCCCCCCCTAGAAACAGAAATAGAATACACAGTAGTTTTTATATTTGATTATATAATAATATACCAACTGCACCTACACCATCCAGGCTTTGGGGTGGAATAAAAGTCCTCAAATGTGCTAATGAATCTGGTAAAATCAGGATTGTACCAGTTCCCAAAAGCAGCTCGTTCTCTTGCCCTTTTTTCTTTTAATTCTACTACAAGACATTGTGTGACACTGGTTGTGGAAAACCCAAAGATGAAGATTTTAGAACACACACCTCCTGTGAAAAGGCAAGTGTGCAAAGACTGGTTTTTGCAGGATGGCAGGATCAGGGTCTGGGAATGAGCCTGAGAGAACACAGACACCAGCTCTGGGGTGTCCTTCAAGAAAGCAGGCCACTACCACCTACTGCTGAGGCAACAGAAGGGGTTTGAAACTCCCAAGGCAATTAACATCCCTTAGAAGACACATCTTGGAACTGACAAGATGACAACTGACATCTGAAACTGACAACTCAACAGAAACCTGTGAAAATGCTGGGTTTATGATCCTTCCTGTTATGAACTGTGTCACAGGATCCAAAGATCTCCTTGGAACACTTCCCTCCAACCTCAGCCTCCTGCAGCTTGCTCTCAAAGATTTATCTGCCTGCAGATGACTAGGCCAAGATGACCTTATCATAACCATGAAACAGTGTCTAGTCATGGACTAGATTGTCTGTGCCAAACAAAACCTGTTGTCATTGGGTAATGAGCATCCAGGAGCACCAAGGAGCAATGACAACACAGGGAATGTAAAGGAAGTTGATAATTTATGTTTCTATTAAACCACAGGACCATTAAATGAATTACTTCTTTTTTAAATTTGTAGCCACAAATATAAAACCCACCACTGCTCCAGTAACACCAATAGAAGTGTCTCAGACTTTCTCTTAATATTCTTCTGCTGAACAGACCTCAAGATTATGCAGGAATGGATGAATATGTCAAGTCTGTGTCTCAGTAACATTGTACAGGAAAGTATTTGATTTGCAAGGCAATCATGAGAAGGTTTCTAGCTCATAAAATTCTAAAATTTGCAATTTTTATTCTGTGTTTAATATTGACTGAATTTTGCTGTGGTTTAACTGCCTGTGACACTTATCATTTCCTTCCTACAAAACAATCTGTAACCACCTCAGTACATCTGTGGCACCAGATGAGCAGGAAACAGTCAATGCAGCCACACAAATGGGCATGGACTTGAGTTCCACTAAAACTCTAGGACATAATTACACACAGTGCTCAAATATTACTTTACAGCTACCACATCCAGCCAGTTTTCTCCCAGATGTGCATCAGAAGGCTGGAATCTCTCCCCCACACATGAATGAAGAAAGAAGCAAGTTGGTGTTTTCAGCTCTATGTTGTTTGTGCTGACATGAGACAGTATCATCCAAATGAAGGCAATTCTGGAAAGCTGTGGCTGAATCACTGAATGGTAGGGAAGAGATCTCTGAAGATCATGGAATCCAACCCCCCTGCCAGAGCAGGAACACTCAGGGCAGGTCACACAGGAACGTGTCCAGGTGGGTCTTGAAAGTCCCCAGAGCAGGAGACTCCCCAGCCTCTCTGGGCAGCCTGGCCCAGGGCTCTGTCACCCTCACAGGAAAGAAGTTCTTCCCCATGTTGAGGTGGAACTTCCCATGCTCTAGTTTGTGTCCATTGCCCCTCGTCCTGTCACAGGCACCACTGAACAGAGACTGACCCATTCCTGACACCCACCCTGCAGGTATTTATAGGCATTAATCAGGTCCTCCCTCAGTCTTCTCCTCTCCAGACTGAACAGCCCCAGGTCTCTCAGCCTTTCCTCATCAGACAGATGTTCCAGTCCCTTCATCATCCTCACAGCCTCCCTGGGACTGTTCCCAGCAAATCCCTGTCCCTCTTGGACTGGGGAGCCCAGAACTGGACACAACACTCAAGTGAGGTCTGACTAGGGCAGGTCTCACTGAGAAGAAACGGAGGGATTATTTCCATTACAACTGTTAAGAGCTTTACCTATGATAAATTAGTTCGAAAAATAATAATAATAATAAATCTTAAATAGTTCCTGTCACTGAAACAACTCCAGTGATGGCACCAACAGCAGAACTGACATCATGGGCAACGGTGCAAATGACAAACCCCAAGGAAGAGCAGAGGAGCCCTGCTCATCAGCAGCACAGCTTCATTCCTGACCAGCAGCAGGGTCTGGGGGGACAAACCTGCCAGAGCAGGTCAGAACCACAGGAGCCACCTCCAGTTTGACAGCAGGAACAGCATATTTGCAGCAAGAGCCTGCAGCCTGGGCCAAGCCAAGGAGCTACATCTAACCTCTTCCTACTGAGTCCAGCCCCCAGGGCTTCCATACCCCTCCCAGTTTTGTTGAGGAAGATGTTTAGAGCTTGATTCCAGCTACTACAACCTGCTGTATGGGTTGGGGCTTGCTGAGGGTCCTTACACACCATCTGAAACCCCTGACATCCCCCACATGTGTTTCCTTTGTGCTCCCACTGGCCCCTCTTGCCCAGGGGCTGCCAACCCCAGCTACACAGTCCTCTCCTCCCCTAATTAAAGATTTCACTCAGATCATGCACAGAAAGCAAAATCCCAAGGTAACCTAAACACAAGGAGAGAAAATCCAGCTCAATGTTGGCTTCTTTCTCCCAATACAGGTGCAAAATACAACCGGGTTACATAAACAGCCTGCAGGGTTTGCAAATCTTGTCCCTTTTCTTAGGAAAAATTCCTATTCATGAAGGGGAATTCAAACACAAACACAACAATTCAGAACACAGCAGCTTCCAAACTGGATTTTTAGGATAGTTCCTTTCCACAAGGCTCAGCTCAGCTTTATTTCATGTGATTGAAGAGTTTTCCTTTGTTTTCACCACTGATTTTCAGGAATATAATAAACAAGTATCTACTGATTTGTCAATTTTTTAACTATTAATTCTTTCAACCTTCATTTTCCTTCCTGCCTTACTATGATAAGTCTCTTTTAAGTGTAAGTTGTTTATATAAAATTTACCAAATCTGCAGCAAAAGCAAAACTTAAAAGCAACAACCACTTAAGTGCAGTTAGTTGCTGTTACTTGCTAATAACTGTAAAAACACTTCTGTTCATCTTAATAAAGAAACGATTCAAATCAAATTGTTCTTGGAAAGGAAAAAAATGAGGTTCAACATGAGCTTTCCTGAGCAGCAGGGCTGCTGGGGGCAAGAAGGCACAAAGCCAGTTGCATTTCTGGCTCAGAGACAAAATCCAGTGAAGAAAGTTAGATGTGACACTGTCCTGCACGTGCACAGCAAGCAACATTTAGACAGACAAACTTCCTTCACATCAAGGATTTTAAGAAAAGAAATAATAATAATAATAATAATAATAATAGTGTGGCTAAGTGGGGATGAAGTTTACTAGGCAGTAAACAATCAGAAATTGTACAGAATGTAACTTCACTCTTCCAACAGAATTACAAATCTTAAAGGCACAAAACACTAATCACCAGTTCTTTCCCTTCCAGTACTGAAACTACAGCACTAAACTACAGTGAAGGCTCACAAAACCAGTGGATAGTTCACATCAAAGATGGGAATCCTTGTCCCCAAGCAGGCACAAGCTCTAATGATACCTTACTATTAAAAAAAGTTAATGAAATTCATCATATGTGTCCATATATTAGTGGGGAAACATTGAAGTCCTGTGGACCTTGCACTGTTAGGATATTAATCAAGATAAAAAATAGTGGCTCATTGCACTATCAAGCACTATCAAGCTTCCTGAAAAATGCAAACATATGCATTTGCATGACATGCATGCCCACAAACCTGCTGACACCTCTAAATAAACATCTTTTTATTTATTACATGTAAGATTTGACAAAAGAGCTTCAAAATATCTCAGCAGCATTATGAAATATTACTCAGATGACTCTGCTCATTACTTTTCTCCTGGTGAGCTTCTGTCAGGTCATTTGATTAAAAACAAGTTTGGAAGGTATCCTGGGTTCTAATTTGGGTACAGCCAAGAAATGCTCAAATTAATTTTTGATTACAAGTTTTCCTCCTTTCCCCAAAGGCTACAAATGTATAAATGCATAACCCACTACGTGAGTGGAAATGGGTTTTTGGAGACCCAGGTTTCATCTGGTGGTGTTTCTACTCTCTGCATTCATCTTGCCTTCCTGTTAACAGCTTCTGTGCCTGGTGGGTAACACAAAAGCCCTGTGATGGACTGCAACAAAAGCTCTTTATGGTAGTCTGGACAGAGACAGATAACTGATCCAGTGGTAAAATCAGAACCTCAGTACCAGAACTGATCCAGTGGTAAAATCAGAACCTCAGTACCAGAACTAAGGGTGCAGCTTCCGTCGTTCTAGCATTTCTACCACAACATTACACCTGTGAACATTTTCAACACTGTTTCTTGAAAATTCTACATCCTGACAGTTATACACAGTCCTTTCCCAGCCCAGGACAGGACCTGCTCAGTGCACGGGTCAGTTTGCTAACTCCACGTTACCAGCTTTACCCAACACGCATGAACTGAACGCCGACCTCCTTCCACCCCATGGGTACCACCACCTGCAGCAGTGCCTGGCAGTGAAGAACAAATATTCCAATGAAAAAGTACCTGAACTTCCCAGCTGCTAAGAAAAGCAAGATAAGGAGTTCCAACCCTGGTTGCCCCACCAGCCCTGCCAACTGGCAGAGCAGCCTGGGGGCCGCCAACACCTCCCGCGCCAGCCGCCTGCAGCCAGGCTGGCCCTTGCACTGGGGAATTAGAATTCAGCACACAGAGCTGGGCTCACACAGGGAACACAGCAGCACCCAGCCCTGGTCACCACAGCCTGCCCTTTTTTCCCCAGATGCAAGGGCAGGAAGGCCCGGAGAGAGAGCTGGTAAGAAATCCATTCCTTTGGTACCCGGCTAAGGCTGGGAAGTGTGAAGTTCTGAAAGAAATGAGTGGCCCTGCAAGGGTCAGGAAAGGCAGGAAGGGGAACACAACAATCTGAGCCTTTTGGGGTGTTGACCTGAACTGCTGAATCGAGAGATGTAAACTGGGAGCTTAGGAAATAGTAACACTGGGAATCCACAGGAGTCACGCAGGGAACGCATGGGGGGCTGGGAAACCTCACACGAGGCAGGAGCTCCTGAAGCCCTTCCCACCTCTTCATTCACCAGTCACACACACTACACTAACTAGTACTCACTAAACCAAGGAACAGGTGCCAGCAGTGGCTATTTGGTGCCTCAGACCATTACCAGGGATGTGGGAGGTGGCAGAGCCCAGCCAGGTATTGAACAAGGAGATTTTCACTGCACTTGATGCCATGATACAAAATGCCTGAGTGCATTTCATGCTGTGACACCAAGCCCGTGAACAACACAGGATTGGTTTTGATTTTCTTTTTTTCACACTTTTAAAGGAAGAATGGATATACCCCAACTATCAAGTGGGAATTCAGATGTGTAATCATCACCTTATTACTCACCAAGCGTCGCTGGAAATTAATTTTTCTCCCTTGTGAGCAATAACATTTATCAGAAGAGGAACTAGATGACCTTTAAGGTCCCTTCCCACCCAACCCATTCCATGATTTGTTGCACAAAATGGGTATTAACAACATTTTGCCCTGTCGACTGCCATCTATGCCCCTTTCAATGGCTGCACAGACATGCTGCAGGGAAAAGGTATTAACAGTCCCAGGGAAGCTGTTTACTTTTGGACAGAAATGTTATGAAACATACAGCAGTCCAGAAGCACTGATGATTTATATTGTTGAAGGCTAAAAACTGATCATTTCATCCTTCACTCAGTGTAATGTCAACATATCCCACTGGGTGAATACAAGGTTTATCAGTGTAGACTGGAGGGCTGAAGGTGCCTGCTTCCTGCCCAGTGCAGTGCTGGTCAGCACAAGGGTTTTCCTGGTATTTTTCCCATTCAATTTTCATCATTTTAGGTAGGGGCTTTCTAGTCATCTACTGGCTAAAACCTTCTCCAACCAGCTATATCTCATCCCCAAGAAAACCCGTCCATTCTCCCTCTCCCTCTCGGTCCCAGGTTCCCTATACTTGGAAGACTTCACAGATCAGTTCTTACTTCTTGTTATTCAGGCATTTGCAGATGTTGGGCCCTTTCTTTGCCAGCAATTCTACCTAGTTACACATTTTTGGTTTTATATAGGAGGAAAACAAAACAATTAAGTGGTACTATTCAAGCAATGTTTACTTCTGTAACACAAGTGCATTCTCATGCATCAGCATTCATCCAGCCATGTGGTGTGGGAAAGGAAAACAGCATTGGGGATGCATCTGTGTCCCCTGAGCAAACCTAAACAGGTGTAAACAGCAGGATGGTGTTTAGTCAGCAATGCGTTCTCACAGCCCAGCCAGATGTGTCCTGGGCTGTGTCACCAGCAGCGTGGGCAGCAGGGCCAGGGAGGGGATTGTCCCCTCTGCTCTGCTCTGCTGAGACCCCACCTGGAGAAGTGAGTCCAGTTCTGGAGCCCCCAGCACAGGAAGAACATGGAGCTGTTGGAGAGAGTCCAGAGGAGGCCACAGAGATGATCCAAGGCTGGAGCAGCTCTGCGCTGGAGACAGGCTGGGAGAGTTGGGGGGTTCAGCCTGGAAAAGAGAAGGCTCCAGGGAGACCTTAGAGCACCGTCCAGTGCCTGAAGGGGCTCCAGGAAAGCTGGGGAGGGGCTTGGGACAAGGGCAGGGAGGGAGAGGACAAGGGGGAATGGATGAAAACTGGAGGAGGGGAGATTGAGGTGAGACATGAGGAGGAAATTGTGGAGTGTGAGGGTGGTGAGAGCCTGGCCCAGGTTGCCCAGGGAAGCTGTGGCTGCCCCATCCCTGGCAGTGTTGAAGGGCAGGTTGGATGGGGCTTGGAGCAGCCTGGGCTGGTGGGAGGTGTCCCTGCCCATGCAGGGGGTTGGGACTGGATGGTCTTGAAGGTCCCTTCCAACCTAAATCAGTCTGTTTCTATGAATACTTTCAGTTACACCATTATTTGTTGCTATCACCTACTCTAAAGTTGCACCTGCATATATTCAATTTGGCAAGTCAGGTTGATCTTTTTTTCCCTGATCAAGGTTCCAGCCTGGATGTGCTTTGAAGGTTGAGGTCTGAGGTCCAGACCCTCAGACTCTGGATCCTTAAAGTAGCTATCCTGAAGTTAAATGAGATTATTTGCAGAACCACATTTTTGAAGTTTTTTATACTAGTCCCATTTGTATGAATTCCACCAAAGAATAAAAAATCTTTTACCAAAAATAAACTACTCATGCCAATATTTATTAGCAGGAAACATGATGCTACTTTGCCTTCTGTTACAATACTCTGATGAAAGGTAAGTAAGGCTATATCCTTTGGCCTATAAAAGAATAAGTATTCATTTATGAAGTGTATGTATCAAGTAGGAATTACCTGCAGGGAAGGCTTTTAACTTGTTATATTCTGAGCAATTATTTCTAATATTTCATAATTTAAACATCTTCAAATATATCGTAAGGAGAAACTTATTTACCAGACAAAATTAATTACCATGTAATTTCATAAGCAGCATTTAAAGACCAAAGACATTAATATTTTTCCCTACAATTAAAGCTAATGGTAGCCAGCATTTACTTTCACTATGTCTGAGTTTGAGAAGTATTTTCACCAGGAAAGGAAGAAATATTGCAGAGAAAACTCTTTATTTATTTTTTTTTTGTGATCACTGGAAATAATTACAGCTATTCCCTTCAATGCTTTTGTGTCATGGTTGGTTGTGAGCTTTAACTAAAGCTGTTCCCATAATTTGATGGCTGTTGGATGCCTTTCCTCTCTGGTTTCCTGTATCTATTTACATGTAAACTAACACTGTCACCTTTCCATTGCCCATCACATTTGCAAAGTCATACATTTTCATGTATGCAGGGTTTTCACAACCTTCCAAATATCTGTTCCCCTACGAAAATTTCCCAGAATCACCAAATCATCCTGGTTGGAAAAGATGTTCAAGGTGAGCCACGTGATTTAAGCACTGAATGGGTAGATTAGGTAATGGTGGGGGATTTAGGTGATGGTGGTACTTGATCCTCAAGGTCCCTTCCAGCCAGGAGGATTCTATGATCATTGAGCCCAACCATTAAGCCAACTCTACCACCCATGCTCCTCAGCACCACATCTACACACCTTCTAAACACCTCCAGGGATGGGGATTCAGCCACCACCCCGGGCAGGAGGCTCAAATCATTGCTCCAGTGTGGCTCAAAGCAGGCAGCACTTGAGGAATTATTGGGATGAACCTGGAATCATGGACAGCCACAGGATGGCTGCATTCACCTCCTTTCCATGGCCCTGGGTTTGGAAACTTGATTTTTAAAATAGCTTTGTTTTGTGCTGTGCTCCAAGCAACAATTATTTAAAATGAGTAGCTTAAATAACTGGAGGCAAATTAGGAAGCCAAATCTTATCAAGGATTTGGGGTATGAGCTGTGAGTAGCAGAACTCTGTTCCCAGATCTTAATCCCAGAAAACAATTACACACTTTAAAAAAATATATTGTCATGAGATGAAACTATCTCCAGAATGATGGGTTAGAAAATTAGGTATGTGTCCTTCAAGTTTATTGTCCTGGTTAGTGGAAAGGCTCTAGTGCCTAGAAGGTGGAAGACATGGGTTTAAACCACCTAGGTTGAGGGCTGCACCCATATTTCTCAGTGCTGTACCATGGCATGACCAGCTGAATGTTCCCCCAGGCAGGGGCAGTGATGAGCACCCTCACAGGAGATGGAATCAGCCTTAGATCTCATCTCCAGATCACCTTTTAAAACTTCTCCTGGGAATGGTAGGGAAATTAGGAGGCTGTAAAGGTAAGTGTGCAGCTCTGGTGCCCTCAGCACAGGAAGGACATGGGGCTGTTGGAGAGAGTCCAGAGGAGGCCACAGAGATGATCCTTGGGCTGGAGCAGCTCTGCTCTGGAGACAAGCTGGGAGAGTTGGGGTGTTCAGCCTGGAGAAGAGAAGGCTCCAGGGAGACCTTAGAGCACCTTCCAGTGCCTGAAGGGGCTCCAGGAAAGCTGGGGAGGGGCTTGGGACAAGGGCAGGGAGGGAGAGGACAAGGGGGAATGGATGAAAACTGGAGGAGGGGAGATTGAGGTGAGACATGAGGAGGGAATTGTGGAGTGTGAGGGTGGTGAGAGCCTGGCCCAGGTTGCCCAGGGAAGCTGTGGCTGCCCCATCCCTGGCAGTGTTGAAGGGCAGGTTGGATGGGGCTTGGAGCAGCCTGGGCTGGTGGGAGGTGTCCCTGCCCATGCAGGGGGTTGGGACTGGGTGGTCTTGAAGGTCCCTTCCAACCCAAACCAGTCTGTGAGTCTATGATCTAGAATTAAGCACCTCTGAGCATGTGGGTGACTCAAGTGAAATGCCTCAGGCAGAAGCCCAATGTGTTTGTACCCAGTGTTAAGCAGTCCTGGACAAGAAATAGATTTGGCTATCTGAGATGGATGCATTTTGAGTGGCTAAATTGCAATTTGGGTAAGATAGGTCAGCCTGACACCCCAAATCTAATCCTGTGCAATGCAGAGGACAACACTGCATAATCCTATTGATGAACTCAACTAATCAAGCTCCATTCTAAATCTAGTAAAATCCTTGCCCCAATATTAAAATTAAGCACAAGTCACTCCATACTAGATTTTTTTAATTAATATTATTTGTTTCTCCATTGCTCACTTTCCTTAGAAAATTCTGTCTCTCCAACTGGACTTCTGTCCTTACTATCTCCCCAACTCTACATAACTGACATATAAGTAAATTAAAGAGAATTCAAACAAGGCAACAGCATGACCCCCTGATGGCAGAACAGGCTGGTTGAGGAACTTCAGAACACCTTGATTATCACATGGGCTTTGGTTCAAGTCAAGAGGTGTTCTTGAAATAGTGCCCCAGGTTATGTTAGTAACTCACAGATGAGAAGACTGTCCAGGAGACTGTAACTAGGACGTGATGAAAGGCCTGTCAGGAAGCCACATGATCCAGAGACATGCCTGAAAAGGAGGGGATGTGGAATTTAGGGTGGGATTCAGCACAGGGACAGGCTGCTCTGTCTATGGGAAGAGGCTGTAGGAAGAAGGAAAGTCTTACAGGGAGAGGCTGAGGGGTGCTCAGCCTGGAGAAGAGGAGACTCGGGGGGACCTTCTCACCCTCTTCAACCACCTGAAGGGAGGCTTAGTCAGGTGGGGTTGGGCTCTTTTTCCAGGCAACCAGCAACAAGACAAGAGGGCCTGGCCTGAAACTGCTCCAGGGGAGGTGTAGGTTGGATATCAGGAAGCACTTCCTCATGGAAAGGGTGACCAGACCTTGGGATGGGCTGCCCAGGGAAGTGGTGGAGGCACCATCCCTGGAGGTGCTCAAGGAAAGGCTGGAGGTGGCACTGAGTGCCCTGGTCTGGAGATGTGGGGGTGTTGGTCACAGGCTGGGCTGGATGATCCTAAAGGTCTTTTCCAGCCTTGGTGATTCTTTGTGATTCTTTGAAACATTAGGAAAATCCACTGTACAGATCAGAGCTTGGAGAGAGCAAGCATCAGTGGAAACCAAGTCCAGAATGGTTCTGCTGTTCTTCAGAGGGTCTAGTAGAGACTTTTTATATTTCCTGATATCCCACAGTGATTTGCAGGGAGTCTTTCACTAATAAAGAGAAACCCAGCTATTCTTTTTGCACCACCAAAGGGATACTTGATGCACAAGAACACAACAGCTCCAGCAGGACACAACAACAGTGGCCAGATCACTGCAAGGTCTCATCTGCCAGACAGAGGATATAGGACCTTTAAGTGTCTTGGAAACCCAGAGATGTGGGCCAGTATCTCTACTGAAGACACAGCATCATTATGTCTTGTGCATTATCTTGAGCCAGGAAATACAGGCATCCAGGCTTCTCTGATCCAAGATCTTTCTCTTTGGCATGAGGAAATAATTGCAGTAAATTCTTTTCTTGAGATGGGAAGGATTAATTCCATCTCTCTCTGGTTAGAAGGGGAACTGCTGCTTCTTTCAGTCTTGTGTTGAAAAAAACCCCAAATTTAAAAAAGGTAACTGAAAAGAGATGGGGATTTTCTAATCAATGAGTCTGGAAATAGCTTCATCTAATGGCAATACATATTTTCAAATGTATAATTATTTTCTAAATTATTTGTGAAAGAGAATAACTTATAAGTATTTCTATTATCAGTTATTTACTGATTTATTTTGCTTGCACCAACACTAGAACTGCTCTGAACAACACACCTGCACAAAGTGAACAAACACCACAAAACCTCATGTGATGGAACACACGTAGATGCTGATTTTCCAAGGAAAAAAAAAGCCAAATGCAAACAGTTATAAATAAACCTCTCGTGGAACATCATGTCTGCATTTTCTTTTCCTGCTTAAGTCCCTGGCTATAACTGAAGACTGGCACCAGCTTAGATAATAATATATTTAACTCACATGGCAACTCCTACACACTAGGAGTGATTCTACCAGTGTTGAGATGATCAATTCCAATGTACACGAGTCAGGGGGAGGGAAGGGCACAGGAACTGGAGGATTAAAGCAACAAGAAAGGAGATGTTTCAAGATGTACAAGCCCCATCATACACTGAACCCACCTTTCTCCAGAGCATCAGAAAGAAATGACCTCAAAGGAAAGCAACAGGAAGAATAAAACCCTTCTGTTTTGCTACTAAACTACAAATCCAAATCATCTTCTACCCATACCAAGCTCATATCAGGCACCACTGCAGGGAGAGTATTTTACTAATAGAAGAGGAAAGGAGGAGGAGAAGCAACCTTATACAAGACTTCAGAGTAACACCATGAAATAACAATTCTGTAAATATTTAGGCAACCTTATCTATAAATAAAAAGGCTGGAAGTGATTGTCTGGCACCTGTAGTTGTAGAGTCATTCATAATGAAGGCTAGAAGTTTACCAAGCCATGGTTCCTCCCAATAAAGGAATTATTCCCTACTCTTGCTGTAACTCAAGAATATTACTACTTAGTGAAGAAGGAGAAGCCTCTTGTCACATCATTAGAGAAAATAACCAAATGACTACACAGCACTTAG
This sequence comes from Chaetura pelagica, assembly GCF_000747805.2. Lineage (NCBI taxonomy): Eukaryota > Metazoa > Chordata > Aves > Apodiformes > Apodidae > Chaetura > Chaetura pelagica. The sequence goes on from NW_009954408.1 coordinate 823,313, forward strand.
AGCAAAACTGTTAACTTTGAGACCAAGGACACGAAGAGGATGTTCTTTGTTCTTTGCAGGCCCAGTCAACAGCACAGTAACAATTGCAATGAAAAAAAAAAAAAGCTTTAGAACATGCTTTTCTCACTGCAAAAGTAGGTAACTTCCTTTTGAAGGCACTTGGCTGAAACCTGATTTTTTTTTATCACTGCCATATTTTTTAGCAGTTTCTAATAGCTGATGTTGAATGAACAGAAGGTGGAGAAAACCAGTGTCCATGGTTCTCAGAAGTCTGCATGAGACTGATATATTTGATGTCTTCAAGAGGTCCCAGTTTCCTGCCTTCCACTTCCAACTTGCTTCAAGGCCACTGGTTCCTTCTAGACATAATTATAAGTGGGAACATCCACTTTTAAACTCCCCCTGTCAGAAATACAGAATAGTACAGAAAAGATGGTATTGGGCAGCCCTGGATGGGAGGCAAGTGCAAAGAGCACGGAGCCTGCTGAGATGGGTCCACAGGGTGAGCTCCTTGGCAAGACAGAGCTCTTGCCCAGAGATTCCAGCTCTGCTTCCATGAAACCCTGACATCTCCTGCAAGGTAAAGACGTTTCATTGCAGAAAGCATGAGGAGCTGTGCCAGGGCTTCCCAGAGCACACCCTCCCAGGGACAGCTGGCAGAACTTCCTGCTCCCCTGAGTCACTTTGCAGAGCCCCCAACTCAACGGTTGGGCTCTTCAACCATCTGTGCTCATCACAGCATGTTTCCTGTCTCCATTTAATAGAATCCCAGGGGTTGGAAAGGGACCTCTGAAGATCAGTCCCACCTCCTGTTGCTGCAGCAGGAACAGGTCCAGATGGGTCTTGAAAGTCTCCAGAGAAGGAGACTCCACAAGCTCTCTGGGCAGCCTGTTCCTTCCTCACCCTTCCAGGATTTCCAAGGGGAAAGAGGCAGTAAAGGCACCTGCCAAAGTGCTCCTCTCTTCAGCCTGCCCTCCTGCAGAGGTCACTGGGGAAGACCTATCTCTGCTGAACACATCCAGGTGCTCAGGAGACTAAAAGCTGCAGCAACCTCCAGTGAGCAAACCCCTGGAGTGCTCCTGTGGGAGGTGCTAAAAGCAGAATCATAAAGTATAAGAGCAGGGAAAGCTTCAGGTCATCTACAGTCCAGGAAGAATCAATTAATTACATGCAGGTTATTGCCAGCAAAGGATCAGTTCATCCATCCTGACAACATCCACTGATGAGATCAATTAATTACATGCAGGTTATTGCCAACAAATAAGTTCATCCATCCTGACAACATCCACTGATGACTCAGAAGGTCTGGCAAACTCCCCAAGAAAGTTTTGGCAGAGTTTTACAAACCCCCTGGGTCACCTGCACACCTGGGAACAAGGATCTGCCATCGTACCTGGGAATAAGTATTATTTGTCCCTAATAATAATGATAATACTGGGCAAACACAGGAGAGAAGAAGGAGATGTGGGGGAAGATTTTCCACAGGAAAAGTAGCAAAGCTGGGGAAAACAATCTGGCCCCCAGCAAACCGTACCTTGAATTATTGCCTGTCTCAATAGGTTGCTTCAACCACAAAAGCTCTGGCAACGAAAATGATCCTTGGGCTGGAGCAGCTCTGCTCTGGAGCCAGGCTGGGAGAGTTGGGGTGTTCAGCCTGGAGAAGAGAAGGCTCCAGGGAGACCTTAGAGCAGCTTCCAGTGCCTGAAAGGGGCCTATGAGAAGGCTGGGAAAGAGCTGTTCACAAGGGCATGGAATGACAGGACAAGGGGTGATAGTTTCATACTAGAAAAGGGCAGATTTAGGTTGGACATTAGGAGAAAGTTCTTACCATGAGGGTGGTGAAGCACTGGAGCAGGTTGCCCAGAGAGGTGGTGGAGGCCCCATCCCTGGAGACATTCCAGGTCAGGCTTGATGGGGCTCTGAGCAACCTGGTCTAGTGTGAGATGTCCCTGCTTATTGTAGGGGGTTGGACTAGAGGACCTTTAGAGGTCCCTTCCAACACCAGACATTCTGTGATTCTATGAAATTTAGCCTAAGCTGTCAGTGGTGTCTGTGAATGTACTACATTGAGAAGAGGTGAAAAGCCTTTACTCCTTTCTTACACAAAGAAGATAGTTTATGTCAAAATATTGTGATTTTATTCAAGTCTTTGACAAAACAAATCTCTGATACACCTAAGTCCAAGCTAAATATGACAGAATTTGAATAGTTCTGCCAAACCAAACTCATTTCTCAGAGAGGTCATGGGATGGCTCGTGGGATGGACAAAAGGTCCATGAGTCTTGTACCTCTCAGCTGAAATCCAGGCTGCACTGGGAGTGCCTGGCAGCAACTACCATGTCATTGTGTTCAGTGACCTGTGCAGCAACAGACACTTAACCAAGGGCACAGAAGATAAAACCCCACAACCTCCAACCCAAAACCATTCCATGATTCTATGATTCTAACTCAGTTATGCTGAGTCTCTCCTATGCTGGTGCAACAACCTTAGGGCAGCAGGGATGACTACTTAATGAACTTGTTTGCCATCACCAATTCCTGTGCCTCTTAAACACCAACATAATACCCACATAAGCCTGGAGAGAACATCTGCCTGAAAAGAAAGGCAGCCAGATGAATCAGCTGAGTGTGTCTTTCTATGGTGAGGATTTCTGAACTCCTAAGCCAAGCTCTGGTTTTGAGCCTGCTTCCTGCATCCAAGGTTCCAATCCTCCTGTCAGTGGCTGGCTGTGCCTTGCCCTCCATTCCCAGCATCCAGAGTATGGTCAGATCCTGAGTTATCACCTGAAGGGGAATGGTTTTCAAACAGCACTGGCAAGAACTGCCCATAATCACCCTGCTCTGTGCCAACAGGCATTTTATTCACTGCTGTCAACTGGAATGGGAAGAGACTGGTGTCAAGCAGCACCCATCACTCAGCAGCTCTCCTGCCACTCCTGATACTGAACCATGAACCCTGGCCTTGAGATGAGCTTGTAATAACCCATGAAATACACACAGAGAAGAAACATTGCTGATAATTTCCCAATAAAGACACTCTGGAGGGAGGGCAGAACCACAGAGGCTGGAAAAGCCTTCTGAGATCATCAAGTCCAGCCTATGAAGGTGGGCAAGAAGTGTATTGGACACCTCATCTACCTCTAGATCCTCTCTGCTCAGGAAGGCCCTGAGAGTTCTTGTGGTTGCAATGGGGCCAATTCAAAGTACTAAGCAATATTCCAAGTATTTTTCACTGATTAATTAAAACAATTCAAAGCAGAGAAACCAGCACACCAACCAAAAAAAAAATAAAATTAAAATATAAAAATTTGCATCTGCTCAATTATTTAAAAAACAATTTGACTTCTACTACCCAGGAGGCAAATTTCAATAGTTACAAATATTGGACAGACACAAAAATTCAAGTCTTCATTTCAACTGATAATACTGCTGCATTTTTCACTTCAACTTGCCTGTGGAAATGAGCAAAGAATGGGCAAATTTCACAGAAAAACTAAGAGCAAGAGTTAAAGCTGTAAAAATGTTCTGAGAAATTCAAGTTAAAAGTTATGAACAGAAAGAATAGAAACTAACCACTATATTCAGGAGACCTCATTGCCCTCTGCAGCTGCCTGAAAGGAGGGTGTGGGGAGGTGGGAGTTGGGCTCTGCTCCCTGGTGACCAGGGATAGGACCAGAGGAAAGGGGGTCCAGTTGCACCAGGGGAGGTTGAGGCTGGATATGAGGAAAAATCCCTTCCCAGGAGGAGTGGGGAGGCCTTGGAACAGGCTGCCCAGGGAGGTGGAGGCACCAGCCCTGAAGGGATCAACAAACAGGTGGATGTGGTGCCTTGGGAGATGGTTTAGTGGTCACGGGGATGAAGGGCGACAGTTGGGCTGGATGATCTTGCAGGTCTTTTCCAGCCTTGGTGATTCTGTGAGTCTCATTTCAAGGCACAAAAGTCACAGGGTGGAGAGGGAAACCCAGCCAGAACTCGCTGCAGTTATTCCCACTATGTGAGCTGCAGGCATCCTGGGGATGGGTCACTGAAATGAGGAGGGGTCAGTAAATCCCACTGATCAGCTGGGAAAAGTCTGCAGAGGCAGGGATGGAAGAACTCCCAGCAGGCAGCCCAGGCTCATGCATCAGGTAACTGCTCCAACCTCCCATGGGCAACATCTGCAGAGGCAGAGAGCCCTGCAAGTCCTGCTGGCTCAATTGTTCCAGGCTGTTACATCTGGCTAAAATGATGCTGAACTACAGCCCAATGGTTTGTGTGGGTTCTAACAGCAGAAGACACAGAATAAAGGGTAAAGAAGTGATCATGAGCATGGCAAAGGTTTTCTTCACGTGCTTATGGTTATTATTTTTCCTGCAGGATCAGGTTGAGACTCTATTCAGTGCTGGATGCTGAATGCAGACAATACTCTCACCCTGAAGATCTTGTTTAGTTTTAGAGGTCACATCCTAAATGACTGTGGAATCATCAGCTCCTGCTACCAGACACAGCTGATACTGGAGACCAGAAGGAGGAAATGCTGATGATGTGACTTGTTTTTCCCTAATTAAAAAAAAAAAAGGCCATTTCCTGGTTTTGAAGAAAACAAATATTTTCCCCTTCAAACGAGAGGGACATTTAACACAAAAATGTTCTGTGAAGTATATAATTCTAATCTGACCTGTGCAGCTATTTGTTCTCTCAGGAGGGCTGGGAAAAGCACACATTTGCATATTTCTACATCACCAGCATTTCTACATGAACAGCACGTAGGACCCAGCATAGAACTTAAACCATTTAACTTTTACTCTTTTCCATGCTGCTTTCATCTCATATACAATTAAATTTTAAACTACGTTTTAAATGCTTCATCTTACCAAATCCATGAATGCCTATGTCTCAATATTTCTAGAATGCATTCACAATGCAGAACACATTATTTATACTTTCAGCACTGTAACAGGAATTGAAAAAAAAAATCAAAGGACCATTTAAGATCAATTTCTTGTCCTAATTAAAAACATTAATATATCAGATATATTGGAACCTCTGTGAGAGGAAGCCTGGGGACACAACATAGACAGAGAGTGGTAAACTGTGCTAGGTGTGCAACAGAACTATGGGTTAAAAAGGGTTTCAAGTTAGATCTAAGTAACAAACCACCATTGCAGGGACCAGCAGACCAGCTGCATGGATGGACATGTCAGACAGAAAAGCTGTGCTGCACATTGGGACCTGCCCAGCCATGACAGGGACACCAGGAGCAGGAGAGGCATCTCCTGCTCACAGACATGAGAGGTGGAGGAAAGGCAGAGCATTCAGTCGTGTCAGACATGATGTAGATGGAACAAACATAATAAATATGACATATTTAGATCCCACTGATCGGAGCTTGTTTCACATCACAGAACAGGGAATCACAGCAGCACAGACCTGTCAGGGCTGGAAGGGACCTCCAGGGATCATCCAGTCCCACCCCACTCCAGCAGGACCCCCTGGAGCACATCCCACAGGGCTGCATCCAGGGGTGAATCTCTCCAGAGAAGGGGACTCCACAGCCCCCTGGGCAGCCTGTCCCAGGGCTCTGTCACCCTCACAGACAAGAAGTTTCTCCCCACCTTTCAGGGGCACTTCCCATGTTCCAGCTGGGGCCCGTTGCCCCTCGCCCTGTCCCTGGGCACTGCTGAGCAGAGTCTGGCTCCATCCTCCTGCACCCACCCTCAGACACGTGTAGGCAGTGATCAGGTCTCCCCTCAGCCTTCTCTTCTCCAGGCTGAACAGCCCCAGCTCCCTCAGCCTTTCCCCAGCAGGAACAAACCCTACAGATGGCCCATGCTCAGTGCAGGCAGTGAGGATGAGTGCCCTGCAGAACAGCACAAGCACCTTATCAGCCTGACTGATCAGGTCATAAAATGGCTGGTGAAATTCAATTGAGATTCACGTAAAACGATCCACGTATGGAAACTAATCCTGGCTTCATATATAAAACAAGAGGCTCTGAGTAGCCCAGCAATGCTAAGGAGCAGAGGAGAGGGGCTGTGCTAGATGATTCCATGGAAGCATCAGCTCCCTGCTTGGCCATGCTAAAAAGGGAAATTAGGGAACTCAAGAAGCATGATGAAAGTCAGGAAATGTCAGGAAATTAGGAAAAGCAAAGAGGATAAATCAGAAAAAGGTGGTTCTATAAACTTCTGTTTGTTCCAAACTCTAAATATTGCATGAAGCTTTTGCCTGTTCCTCTCACTGGAGCACACAATGGGAGTGGGAAGGGTTCTGAGAGGGCAAGAACAACCTGTGCTATGAATTGCTCCCACACAAGAAATGCTCAGGTAGATTGGGACTCTTCTGGTTGCAAAAAACATGAGTCTGGGAGCTGCTACAACAGAGACCTGCAAAACCTTCAGTGGCAAAACCTCAGATAGAGATGAAATATTCATGATTTCTCCCAATGCATCATATTCCAAAACAGGAGGAGGAGGCAGGTTCAGAGCAAACGTGGTAGGACTTCAAACAGGGAGCAGCAGCCCCTGGACTCTGTGCTGGGGAGACTGGGTGCAAGAAGCTCATGGGATGACATCCAGGAAAACCCAGAGGAGCACTTGTGAGAGACATTCACTGCAGGTACCTCAGCAGATGAACCACCCAGAAGTTTACAACACCTTTCAGCTGAAAATACTCAAGAGTGTTAGCAAGTCTCCCATGGGCTCAACCTATTCTCACCTCTTCTTTGGGCATCTGATGGTGAAGAAGCTGGATTGATGGGCTGAGGTCAATTGTATGAGGTTCAACAAGGCCAAGTGCCAGGTCCTGCACTGGGGTCACAACAACCCCAGGCAACACTCCAGGCCTGGGGAGGAGTGGCTGGAGAGCTGCCCAGTAGGAAAGGACATGGGTATGTGGTCAACAGCCAAACCAACCTGAGCCAGCAGTGTGCCCAGGTGGCCAGGAAGGCCAGCAGCACCCTGGCCTGCATCAGGAATGGTGTGGCCAGCAGGAGTCTTTCCTGCCAAGTGAGAGGAAACGGCCTCAGGTTGTGCCAGGAGGGGTTTAGATTGGCTATTTCTTCCCCAAAAGGGCTGTCAGGCACTGGAGCAGCTGCCCAGGGAAGTGGTGGAGTCACCATTCCTGGGTGTGTTTGTAAACCATGTAGATAGGGCACTTCAGGTGATGGTTTAGTTGTCATGCTGGGCTGATGGCTGGATTTGATCATAGAGGTCTTTTCCAACCTCAGTGACCTGAGGAGCACTGAGCAAGACATCCTGGTGCACAACTCATGGCCTGGTTTGGGTGCCACATTTTCTGCAAACTATTCACAACCCACAAAGAGCTCACACTGCAAAGGCTGAGATAAGGGTGACTCAATCCCAGCTGATCACCTCATACACACATAACTACTGCCAAGATAAGCTCTCCAGCTTCACTCCAGGCCTGGGGAGGAGTGGCTGGAGAGCTGCCCAGTAGGAAAGGACATGGGTATGTGGTCAACAGCCAAACCAACCTGAGCCAGCAGTGTGCCCAGGTGGCCAGGAAGGCCAGCAGCACCCTGGCCTGCATCAGGAATGGTGTGGCCAGCAGGAGTCTTTCCTGCCAAGTGAGAGGAAACGGCCTCAGGTTGTGCCAGGAGGGGTTTAGATTGGCTATTTCTTCCCCAAAAGGGCTGTCAGGCACTGGAGCAGCTGCCCAGGGAAGTGGTGGAGTCACCATTCCTGGGTGTGTTTGTAAACCATGTAGATAGGGCACTTCAGGTGATGGTTTAGTTGTCATGCTGGGCTGATGGCTGGATTTGATCATAGAGGTCTTTTCCAACCTCAGTGACCTGAGGAGCACTGAGCAAGACATCCTGGTGCACAACTCATGGCCTGGTTTGGGTGCCACATTTTCTGCAAACTATTCACAACCCACAAAGAGCTCACACTGCAAAGGCTGAGATAAGGGTGACTCAATCCCAGCTGATCACCTCATACACACATAACTACTGCCAAGATAAGCTCTCCAGCTTCATTGGCTGCCCTTGAACTCCTGGTCATGCAGGAAGTTCCCACCTTTAGAAGCCCAAACCCTTCCTGCAACTTAGTTGCTGAACCTATGAAACCTATGTAAGTAACTAGTCCAGTAACTAGTAGATCTATAATAATTTATTGGAAATAATATTTCCCCTGGATTTTAGGTACTTGCCTTTTATTTTTTTTTAAGTACATTTATATTCATCTTCCATCAACAGAATCCTAATTTCTAAATCCTTTCAAGGTACCACTGTAGCACCTACATGTGTCACGCCCTGCCTGGATCCTTCTCCTTATTTTTCCATTGGATTGCACCACTAAGTGTAACATAATATAAAATTCCTGGCCTGCTATGAAAACCCAGTCCAATTGAGACAGGTTTGTATTTACTGAGGTACTATCCAGTGGTCAGCAAAGGAGACAAGGTGGTGGTTTCTTTTGACAAAAAGGAAAGAACTAAAGGCTAAACCAGCACTGAAAACCCTGACAGGCCATTCTGCAGGAAGGAACATTTCAGCTGGAAGTTGAACTTCTTTCAGGTCCCACACAGAGAGTCAGCTTGCTTTAGAATAAACCTCTCAGATGGAAGAGCTCACCCAACATGGATGATGTTCATCATTTCTTGTGTTACTGCAGAGCTTGGCAGCCACAGCTGCAGCCCAAGGCTCTGCTGGGCTGCTCAGACAGCAACATTCAGACAGGTCAGGTAAGGAAGTCCAACGTGGCCAACCCACCCTGTTATATGATTTTCCTTGAACCAAGTTCTGCTCGATATCTACTGTGGGGCTGTAAAAGATAAAACCTTAACTGAAAGCTATTTCAGAACCACAAAACACTGGGTGGTTCAACACTCATTCCAATTCCCAACCTAAACGTGAAGATACTTGTTCTTTTGCCAAAACCAGAGTTAATCTTCAGTAACTCTTCTTCCTTCAGTGTCTACCTTCCATGGGGGGGGAGGTGAGTGTGAGAGCTCCTTTCAACTTTGGGCATCAAATCAATCACTCTCCTAGACCTCAGCTTCATGTAGTACAATCATAAGGGGGAATGGATGAAAACTGGAGGAGGGGAGATTGAGGTGAGACCTGAGGAGGAAATTGTGGAGTGTGAGGGTGGTGAGAGCCTGGCCCAGGTTGCCCAGGGAAGCTGTGGCTGCCCCATCCCTGGCAGTGTTGAAGGGCAGGTTGGATGGGGCTTGGAGCAGCCTGGGCTGGTGGGAGGTGTCCCTGCCCATGCAGGGGGGTTGGAACTGGATGGTCTTGAAGGTCCCTTCCAACCCAAACCATTCCATGAGTCTATGTTTTTTTTCAGCTTTTTCAGTAATTCAGATCACTCTCTTGACCTTGGAAATCTGAATTCCATGCAAACCCAGAGCTGGGAAGGTATTTGAAAGGAGAAGAGCCATTTACATGCCTCCCCTGTTCTTATTCTTTGCCAGTGCCACAGGTGGACTATGAGACCTGGTTCCTTTGTTTTGGTTTGGCTCTGCACAGCTCTTCACACATCTGTGTATTTCTGGAAATTCCACCTTGGGTTCCATGAATTTAATTAAATTGGGTATTTACATGTATTTTTCCTAACATTAGTAATTTGTTTTCCTAACACTGCTGTTACTCTACATTAACAACCTCAAGATTAATGCTTTGCCTGGAAAGATGGTATTTTCTAGTTCAGGAAACATTTCAAGTATAAAAGACAAATCTATTTATCACCTCAAAAACTACCTGTTATTTGCCATGATAATTAAACGAGTGTAATGCAGTGATGACAGGAAATGCCAATAATAATGTCTTCAGCCCCATGCTTTCTTTCATACTCTTTTACCATATGATGAACATAAACATTTTGATATACCTGTGCTCAATCAAACACAGCCTCTAAATCTGTAAAGTGTCATTTATTTTTCATATAGACTTATTCTCTACTCCCCCTGCCATAGTGGATCATCCCCCTGTGAGGCCATCCCAACAAAATAATTTGCTTTCAAGGCTTCTGACACTTCCTGTGCCTTCTTCTACCTTAATTCAAGGTTGTACATGTCTTGCATGCACACCTGCAAATGAACATATTTCTTCCATCACTCTCCTTCCTCATGAAGAGAAATAGGTGAAGATTCCTGTCAACAGGGCAAAGCAACTGGACACCTTACAGGAATTGTTAAGGCTGATGAAAATAAATTCCTGCAGGGTAAGAAAAGTTGCTCCATTACAACTGTAGGACAGGCTCCAGTTCTGCAAAACTAGATATAAATACACAGGTGCAAGTGGGGAGAAACAACACAAGGAGAAGGAGCTGGAGAACAGATCTCGGGTCACAATGCAGTAATGGGATTGTGAATTGAAGCTCCTAATATAGAAGATAGTTTTGTGAGTCTTGTTGATCAAGTTTTTGCAACCTATACTTATCATAGAGTCATAGGATGGTTTGGGTTGGAAGGGACCTTCAAGATCATCCAGTTCCAACCCCCTGCATGGGCAGGGACACCTCCCACCAGCCCAGGCTGCTCCAAGCCCCATCCAACCTGCCCTTCAACACTGCCAGGGATGGGGCAGCCACAGCTTCCCTGGGCAACCTGGGCCAGGCTCTCACCACCCTCACACTCCACAATTCCCTCCTCATGTCTCACCTCAATCTCCCCTCCTCCAGTTTTAATCCATCCCCCCTTGTCCTCTCCCTCCCTGCCCTTGTCCCAAGCCCCTCCCCAGCTTTCCTGGAGCCCCTTCAGGCCCTGGAAGGTGCTCTAAGGTCTCCCTGGAGCCTTCTCTTCTCCAGGCTGAACAGCCCAAAAATGATCCAAAACTCTGTAATTCAAGTGTTTACATTTGAATTATAACAAAACCACCTGCCCCAAACCAAGCAAACCACAAATCAGTCTTTACTTCAACAAGTGCAGCTCTATTTAGTGGTTAGAAGGTTCTCTACATGCAAGTGCCAACACACTTTTATGTGCTGTGAGGCAGTAAAAATGAATTCCAGAATATCATTCACTTTTATCACTCTATCAACACCATTTCTTGGGGGTAGTGGTAGATTTGCAAGAGAGAAACAAACAAACCACCCACCAAGCAGAAGCAGCTCAAGGCAAAGAAATGATTTGATTTGTGACTTGAGCAAGCATAGCCTGGGAAAATAAATCTGGCTTCATCCTCTTGCCTGAAAGAATCTGGAAGTTCTTCTCAAGCACTTTAAAAATGCAGTTTCTCTTCACCAAGCATTAGCAGGGAAAGCAGCACTACAGAATGCACCTTTCAACCAATCTGTCTGAAATATTCAGTGTACCTTTACTAGATTAATAGAAAAGGAATCATTATTGACATCTGGTAAGCTGTTGGCACAGATGAAGTTACCAGTTGTTTGGGAAGCAGTGGCACTGGTTCCACTAACATCCTGGGAACCTTCTGTGAAGTAACATTCCCAATAGTTGTGGCATATAAATCCAGCTGACTCTGAGGAGGAAAGAAAGGGAAAACTCTGAAGGTCTTCTTCCCTAGAAGAGAGATCCAAGGGACACAGTTTGCAAAAGAATTGATAATTAAATTAAGACTATGAAAGCAACATTTAAACTGAGAACATGGGGTGATCTCCTGGCTAACAAAAAAAAGTGAATTTATCTTCACTTCAGACAAATCCAGAATCCTAAATCAACCCATTCCAACAACACAGGGTAACATGTATGGGGAAAGAG
>NW_009954408.1:835202-865895 GCF_000747805.2 Chaetura pelagica
GAAAGAGTTACATTCTGGACCCAGGTATACACTTCTGATTATCAATCCCAAAAATAGGAATTACCTAGTAGTTATAAGGGGTTTTTTTTTAACATGAACAGTGTATCTCACTCTTGATTTCACAGGGTGCCCTTCAACCTGCCTCCAGGGGAAGAAGTCTCTTCAAGCACAGGGACAACCAACTAATGCTCCATGTACCTCTTACTGTACCTTTGGCTGATCTAAAAACTGATCTGAAAAGAATGCTTTTGTAGTTCTACTCAGTCAAAAAAACCCCTGTAAGAATAAGTAAAAAAATCAAACAGATATAAACTTATTAAAGAGAGAAGGAATTCAGATTAATCCTGTGGTCAAGAGACAGTTCTTGCTTTGTACCCAAGGCATAATGACAATGGGTTTGCTTTAGTTAAAAGCAGGTGGGGAAGGAGGATGTATTGAGAAGTCCAGAGTTCCAGTGCAGCACCAGTTCTCCCTCTGTATCTGATGGGTACCTTCTATCTGCAGAAGAAGCAGTTTGCACTTTTGCTGCATTTTATCACAACTATGACAAGTCCCCCCAGGCAGCTGAGTTGGGTTTGGGGCTTTTTTTGGTTGGTTGTGGGTTTGTTTTCTGGTTTTTTTTTTTTAAAAATCTTACACAAGCTTCTTACTATCACTGTCCATTGCACAGAATCTTTCTTTCCAATATTTTAAAGCACTTTATGCTCTTAAAACATCCAGCTCAGGGTCCTGTGGCTACTTATGAATGTCTGGGGAAGGTGACTAAGAACAGCACGAGAAACGCCTTGTTACACAGCTTAGGAACTTTTCATCACCAGCAGTTTAGGAGCTTGTTAAGTCATAAATTGTATCCACATCAGTGACTCCTAACTGGGTAACTACCTACTTATTCTCCTAAGGCTTAGGACAGATCAACTGCCAGCAGCACACACATCCAGGAGCAATTAATCATAGAATCATGGAGTGGTTTGGGTTGGAAGGGACCTTCAAGACCATCCAGTCCCAACCCCCTGCATGGGCAGGGACACCTCCCACCAGCCCAGGCTGCTCCAAGCCCCATCCAACCTGCCCTTCAACACTGCCAGGGATGGGGCAGCCACAGCTTCCCTGGGCAACCTGGGCCAGGCTCTCACCACACTTATGAATGTCTGGGGAAGGTGACTAAGAACAGCACGAGAAACGCCTTGTTACACAGCTTAGGAACTTTTCATCACCAGCAGTTTAGGAGCTTGTTAAGTCATAAATTGTATCCACATCAGTGACTCCTAACTGGGTAACTACCTACTTATTCTCCTAAGGCTTAGGACAGATCAACTGCCAGCAGCACACACATCCAGGAGCAATTAATCATAGAATCATGGAGTGGTTTGGGTTGGAAGGGACCTTCAAGACCATCCAGTCCCAACCCCCTGCATGGGCAGGGACACCTCCCACCAGCCCAGGCTGCTCCAAGCCCCATCCAACCTGCCCTTCAACACTGCCAGGGATGGGGCAGCCACAGCTTCCCTGGGCAACCTGGGCCAGGCTCTCACCACCCTCACACTCCACAATTTCCTCCTCATGTCTCACCTCAGTCTCCCCTCCTCCACTTTTCATCCATTCCCCCTTGTCCTCTCCCTCCCTGCCCTTGTCCCAAGCCCCTCCCCAGCTTTCCTGGAGCCCCTTCAGGCCCTGGAAGGTGCTCTCAGGTCTCCCTGGAGCCTTCTCTTCTCCAGGCTGAACACCCCAACTCTCCCAGCCTGTCTCCAGAGCAGAGCTGCTCCAGCCTTGGATCATCTCTATGGCCTCCTCTGGACTCTCTCCAACAGCTCCATGTCTCTCCTGTGCTGGGGGCTCCAGAACTGGACTCACTTCTCCAGGTGGGGTCTCAGCAGAGCAGAGCAGAGGGAACAATCCCCTCCCTGCTCTGCTGCCCACGCTGCTTTGATGCAGCCCAGGACAGGTTTGGTTTCTGGGCTGTGAGTGCACAAAACCTGGGCATGTTGTGCAAACCTACTCCCTTGTTTTCAAACCCCTGCCTCATAATTTCATGCCCCTGTACCCCAGCCTGCTGTGGGAAGCAGCTGCTTGTTCACATGCTTCAAGCTTTTGAATGTCTTTTTTTCAAGCTGAATAATCCGAGTCCATTCAATCTCTTTGGCAGAATCCAAGGGCAAAAGGCTGTTCAGGTCCAGTGGAATTACTTTAGAAAGATTACAAATAAGAGATACAATCATGTAACTGCAAAATCTATCAATATTGGGACCATTTTAATGATCACTTGAATGCACAGTGAGAGAATCCAGTCAAAATCACCAGAATAGCCAGACCATGTAATTACACCATGAGTTGAGTCTGAAATCTGTTGATGGGGGGTTTTCCCACCAAAATCCTGTAGGATGGGGGGATGGGGACATGCTTAATGGACCATCCTCACTTCTGAACTCCATTATGCCTCACAAGACTGTACATTTCTGTACAAAATACATAATTTTATGAAAGCCCCAAGAGCAAGAGGAAAGGGAAGCATGTTGGCTCTTCCACAAATGATCCCAACTGAATCAATGATTCTTCCTGCTCTGCAGAGCTCCCAGCTGCTCATCTCTCCCTTCTTTTTTTTTTTTTGTCCAGTCTTTGAGCACAGGAAATTGAAAATCTGACTGAAAGAAAACCAAAATCAACCCAGAAATAAACCACCCTTTTGTAAAGAAAGGCAAAATCCATGGATTTCAAACCATTCAGCTTCTCTAAAGATTTTCAGTCAACTAAAATTCCAGCCATTCCCCTAGAAATAAATAACCAATTCAGGCTGAACTCCATGGTCTTTCATTAATTCCTTCTACAATTTAGGAGTCTGAAAATCACAACTATCCTCTTTGGACTACGTAGGAGCTCAGTTGTTTCATATTTGTGTCTGCTTTGAAAAAGTAAGAAACCCCCCCCCACATCTGCATGTAAATTACAGAGAACTCTTCAGGTTTTGCTGTGCTAAAATCCTGAAGTCTTTCCCCTGCCTTCCCATCCCACCATTGCATGTAAATGCCACTGAGGTGCTTTGTGCAACACCAAACAATGGTTTCTTTGTACATGCAATTTTGCCCACTTCAGGTCTTCAACTATGCAACTAATTAGCTGAGTTTCAAACTCAGACAACAGTAATTCAAAAGTTAATTTAGTTTCCTGTCTCCTCCATGACTATATTTATTGAAGAAGAAAGTGAAAACACTTTTGCTAAGGCATAAACTACGTTTTCAAGCACAGTTGGTGAGTTCCCTTTCTTTATGGCCCCAGATGGTGTCAAACCAGCATCTAACTATTTAATCTGATACCATCAAAAAGGAGAGAATGTGTTTACAAACTCCTTAAACAACCGTTTGGGACACTGGTTTGTGCTTTTTCTTCTTGTTTTCACAGTTCCTACAAACCATGGTTACAATGAGAAGGATCAGTGCCACCTTTCATGGGGACAGACCAGAAGGTGGAAAGAGGGGGGTCAACTGGTGGTGGTTTATTTTGACATTCACCTTGTGTTCATCTGCCTTGAAAACTATAAATTCTTTAATTTTCCTTTGTCTATACACTTATACCTATTTCTCTGTCTTATTTCCTCATGTATTCTCTCCATTCTTTTGGTTTTGGGGTTGTTTTGTTGTTTGTTTTTTTAATTTTAGCTGGGTAACTGTTTCTCCTCTGCATTTCAATCCCCTTTTGGCAGCTTGGATCTCTGGCTGCTGCTTCTTCCTCCAGCCACCAAAAAGCAACACGTTGCTGGGGGAAGAGAATGCATGAGCTCAGCCAGAATTGCCAGAGGAACAGCAAAGAGGCTTAGGTCTGTGATCTCTTGTCAGAGCAGCCAACATGAGGACTAATATACAAAGTGGAGAGGAAAATGGGATCCTTTTCTAAAAGACACCTGTTGTTTGCCCACTGGCAACACTTTCTGTGTATGTGCACAAAGACCTTTCTAAAGCACTCGACCTTTTCCCATGTCCTGAATCTGTTTAAACAAGCCTGAGAGCCTGAAAATTAACAAACATTCTTCACAACCTCAGCTGCATAAAGTTGTATTTCCTACAGAACTTCTCCTATTTAGATGTTCATATTTATGGTACTGAATACAGTTTATTACACGTGTTTTGTTTGCAGAAATACAAAGTACAAAATTCTTTGCCAAGAAATGAGGGGGAGGGTCTTGAATTTACATAACCTCTCAGAATTCTACCACTATTCTGATTTCAAATGTGTTTTATCAACTATTCATGCCATTACATAAAATACAGACAATGGGCAGATAGAACTATTGACTATATTTAGAGAAACCCCTGCTAACACATACAAACCATGCAAGTTTCCAACCAAGCCACTGAGAATTGCCTGCAACTAAAGTGCACTTAGTTATAATTAGCTCTAAGGGTGAAAACCAGGTTTCACATCTTTCACTTCACAACCACAGACCCTGGAACAATACACTTTTTACAGAAAACTAAGCAAATTCAGACCTATGTGCAAGTGTGTACACAAGCAGAGCACTGAGTGAAGCAAGCATCACTCCACCAGCTGCAGAGTTTTATGTCAGCTTCCAAACCCAGCTCTCACGAGATGCAGACAACCTGAAACTGCCTTCCATTCCAGAAGATGACAATGCTGTGACATGATTTTGTGTCACCTCTTTCCCCCTTCCTTCCCCTGCCTCCTGATCATTTCCTAAGGGAGGAGAAGGAGAAAATACAGAACAGAACAGTCAGGAATGTCTTCTTTTTGATAAACAGCATTAAAACCAGTCCAAACAAGCCCACATGCTGTAAGGAGGAATGAAAAGCCACTACAATTTACCACCACCCAATAGCTTAGCCAATGTCACCAGCTCCAGTGCAAGCCAGTAAGCAGCCCACATGAAGGGATTTGATTATTCAGTTATTCAGTTCAGTTCATTTATTGTGGAGAGACATCAGAATGGATCAGCACAGAGGCAAACTGTCCTTGCCCCAGTGACAACCTCTGCATGGTATTGCTGGGGAAAAGAGAAAGCAAAGCACTGCAATTTAGGTGCTTCTGTTGCATAAACTTGTATCTGTTTAACAACAGAAAGCAGCTTCAGATCTAGAAGCAGTTACTGCAGATGTGTTGACCACAGACCTTTCATGGCTGGTTTGCAAGCACACAAGTAAACTTGGGCTTCTTTCAGAGGAGACCTTATCACCATGTTCCAGTCCTTACAGGGTGGCTGCCAAGAAGATGGAGACTCCCTGTTTACAAGGAGACACATGGAAAAGACAAGGGGTGATGGGCACAAGTTGCTCCTGGGGAGATTCCAGTTGGACACAAGAGGTAAATGTTTCCCCATGAGGACAGTCAGACATTGGAACAGTCTCCCAGGGAAGTGGTGGATTCCCCCACATTGGGCAGTTTGAAGTCTCAGCTTGACAGGGAGCTGAGCCACCTCATGTCAACTAGAGCAGTGCCTGGAGAGGCTGGGCCAGATGATCCCTGAGGTCCCTTCCAACCTGCCATGCCTGGATTCCTTTTCCCCCAAACACTCCAGCTTGCTGCCCTGCCTCTGTGTTATGATACCTGCAGGTAAAACAAGATGAAATTGTTCTTTGTGCAGGTGCAGGAACCTCAGCTGCAGAAATTCCAAAGAGCAGGAGAGAAGGCAGGTCACTGCATGCATGGCAGCCCCTCAAAAAACTGCAGCTACAGGAGGTTGCTTGGACCAACCCACCATCCTCAGCCCCTTCAGCCTTAGCAGGAATCCTTGCTCACTTTCTAGATGAAGGCTGAGGAACACACAGGTCTAAAATTCAGAGGGAGACACAGAGATTGGTGGGATCTCCAGAGGTCATCTAAGCCAAGAGCAAGCTCAAATGAGATTACCAGCACTAAACCAGGGCAGCCTTGACTTTGATCCTTCATGGTCTAGAGGCCTGAAAGGCTGCAGACTACAGCCTCTCTCAGCAGCCCATTCCAGTGCTGCACTGTGCTCCTAGAGTGTTTCCAGAAAGTTTTAAAAAGTTCACATTTAGTCATAAAAGCTCAGTTTAGTAGAAAACAAAGTTATGAGAACTTTGGCTAATAAACCAGGGAAGCAACACAGTTCAAAAGGAGGTCTGAAGATCATCTAGACCAATCCTCTTCTCAAAGCCATGTCAGCTACAGCAGCTGCTCCTGGCCTTGTCCAGTCATGTTTTGAGTGTCTCCACAGACAGGAATTCCATAGTGTCTGCAAAACCTGTTCCAGTGCTTGAGAAGACCCAGAGGGAGAAGGTTTTTTTCTTATGTTTAAATGGAATTTCACGTGTTTCATTTTGCTCCCTTTGCCTCTTGTCACTGGGCACCCCTGAGAAGGACCTGGCTCCACCTTCCCTGCCTCTCAGGCATTTATACCCACTGATGGGATCCTCCTGCATCTCCCCCAGGCTGCACAACTCCAGCTCCCTGAGACTCTTCCCCATTTCACAGATGCTCTTCATCCTTTTGGTGGCCTTTCATTCCAGCATGTCCACATCTCTTTTGTACTGGGGAAGCCACATGAGGACCCAGCCCTCCAGATGTGGTCCTGCTGGTGCTGGGCAGAGGGGAATGCCCAGTGACCCTCTGCCTGATGCAGCTCCAGACACTGCTGTCCTTGGCTGCAACAGCACCTTGCTGGCTTCATGTTCAGCCAGCAAATGATGCCCACCATTAGGAGCCACAGGTACTTTACCATATGCTTGAGCACAGACCAGAAACAGTTCTATATATTGTATTAAATTAATCATATGATCTCTAGAATTATTTTTTTCTAGTGTTTACTCTTTAATAAATTGCTGCAGCCTGCTGGACAGATGTGGAGACCTGCTGTGGTGGTTTCCCTCCTTACATGCACACCTGGCAATAGGCCAAAAGACAGGAACTAACAGAACTGCATCTGTTTCTACATCAATTTTACTGCGAGGCAAAGATAACTTACCTTTGGTTCTCTCCACAAATCCACCTATTGTTTCCCTGACCCACCTTAAGATACTGGTTTTAAGCTTTAAAGCCTCTAGCACCACCTACTCCAAATAGCTCAGTGGCCTTGTTGGGTAGGAAAAGGCAAAGTTCTTAAATTAACATCTCCTCAGTTGGAGGGCGTTGAAAGAGCAAAGAGACTTCTGGAAAGGTTCTTGGCTTTGGAGTACAGTTTGTATTTCCCTGCAGGTGCTCCCTGTCCCTCTCTATTCTCCTCACTGCCCAGAAAAAAAACCCAAAACAACCAAAAAACCAACACAGAAATCAAATACACAAAGACTTTTATTATATGTATTTTCAGAAAAAAAACAAACCACAACTTCTTTTCAACTAATTTTGGAGCTATTGTCTTTCTGAACATAAAAGATTCAAGCATCAAGTGCTTTGTTAAATTAAAATGTACTGGATTCTTACATTCCTCTTGGCAAAGCTCAGTCTGCCCAACAGGAGCACAGCAACTGGTTCAATGTTATTATGGGATGCTTTTTAAAAGTTTCATGGTTTGAATATATGAGCATCAGGCAGTATTATTAAATTCAGCATTTTCCCTGTAGCTAGACTGCAGCATTTTAGTCCTTACAATATATTTAGAGGCTAGATTATACCTTTAATTAGTTCTCACTGCAAACAGTCAAAACTCTTTATCTGCATTTCCTAAGGTGAGATTAAGATAAGATCCTTGAGTTAACAAACGTACTTTGACTTTTTCCATTTCTTCTGTTGGGCACATTTACCATAAATCTCTGGTTCTTAGAATCACAGACTGGTTTGGGTTGGAAGGGACCTTCAAGACCATCCAGTCCCACCCCCTGCATGGGCAGGGACACCTCCCACCAGCCCAGGCTGCTCCAAGCCCCATCCAACCTGCCCTTCAACACTGCCAGGGATGGGGCAGCCACAGCTTCCCTGGGCAACCTGGGCCAGGCTCTCACCACCCTGCCTCATCTTCCAATGTATATATCCTTTAACTTTCACCTAGTACTTGTAAGTGTCCTACTCCTTGTTCCAGAAGCCTTAAGATGTGACAAGAAATGAAGGAGCCTGTCTAGGAGCCAGCTGAAGCTGTTAGACATGGGGGCAACTCCTCCTGGTGCCTGCACACAGAGGCCACCCCTGCAGCCCCCCTGCCACCAAAGCCTTGCCACATAAGCCCAGTACAACCCAACATCTGGATCAACTGGTTGAGATGCAGCTACCTTCACAGGGGCAACACTTCAACGTGTGCACAAGCATAACTGTAGCTGCCATCTCTGAACACTGGAGAGAGGGATGGTCTCTCAAAAAGGGACTAGAGTGAGATGATGAATGAGATGCTGGCAACAAGAGCAGGAAAAGAAGTAAAGGACAGATTATGGAACCACATGAGATGTGCAGAGCACCTCACATAGGAGGAAAGGCCAAGAAAGCTGAAAGTGCTCAGCCTGGAGAAGTCTTAGCAAGGTATAGGGACATCTGAGAAAGGAGGGTGCAGAGAGGACAGAGCTGGACAGAGCTTCTCAGTAGTTCCCACTGACAGGAGCAGAGGCAATGGGCACAAACTGAAGCACAGGATGTTCCCTCTGAACATCAGGGAACACTTTCTGACTGTGAGGGTGACCAGGTGCTGGCACAGCCTGAAGAGGCTGCAGAGTCTCCATCCTTGGAGCTCCTAATGCTTCAAAAGCCACCAGGACATGGCCCTGGGCATCTGTCTCTAGGCAGCCCTGCCTGAGCAGTATGTTGGACCAGAGCTGCCTCCCAACCTTAACCATTCTGTGATATAATATGACCTACCATACCATAATATGATGATTTCCTAATCAAAATGCACTCAGGAACTTCTCACAGCAGAGTACCAAGAATGCTGGAAAAGTGTTTGTGTTTGAAGACACCTGGATGTGACTGCAGCTTTCTGATTTACATCCAAGCCTTAAAATAAATAAGACCATTTTAAAAGGCACCCTGTGGTCATTTTAAAAACCAGCTACACAAGAAGAAAAAAATCTGCCAACACTTGTCACACACACAGAGTCCAAATGTCCAGGAACTTTTAGTGACATTTGAATGCAAATGAACATCTTCATTTCCTACAATGTTCAGAGCCTTGTGGAGGCATCAGAATGCTCACCTGACCTCCCTGAATGCCTGCTGTTAACAGTGCACACCCCAAGCAACTGCAGGGCATTCCTCACAATTCCACAGAAAGCCTCCAGTAAATGGTTTGCATTCCTGAACAGCAGTGACAATGAATTTCCCCAGAAAAGTGGCAGGAAAGAAGTCTGTCTTGGGTAATGTCAAGTGAATTTCAGCTGTGCATTAGGGGGGGAATAAAATTCACCTGAGCTCACACAACAGACAAAACATGCAGGTTTTGGTTCTACAAGCACCAAAGCTCTCTGTACAAACGACATAATTTTGTGTATTAGCTACAACCAGAGCTCTGAGTAACATCAGCCACCATGTGATCTTCTGCTTGCTTAGAATTTGTTACTCTGAGAATATAAAAGCAGGCAGGGAGACAAAT
Source organism: Chaetura pelagica (assembly GCF_000747805.2). NCBI lineage: Eukaryota > Metazoa > Chordata > Aves > Apodiformes > Apodidae > Chaetura > Chaetura pelagica. Next base: position 844,675 of record NW_009954408.1, read on the forward strand.
TCACTCGACCTGCATCAGGGATATAGATGCTGTTCAAGGTCTAAGTGAAGAAATACAGCAATAAAGATTAATGAGCCAAGGTGATGTGATGTTCAGATGCATTTCAATGCAAATCAAGATAAAACAATTCCTCACAAGTTGATATTCCAACGAGCAGCACAAAACCCCCACAAATCCCAAGTCCCTGCCCTGACTGCAAGATCACAGACTAGAAAACAAGATTCACCTTCACTCTTGCCAAGTCACTTGCAGCTCAGCAAGTCACACGTGTGGTTGGTTAGATACAAACACTGAGAGAATCACACTGAACCACAGAGTGGTGGGGTGGGCAGGGAGCTCTGGAGATCACCCAGTCCAACCCCTGCCAGAGCAGGATCCCCTAGAGCAGATCCCACAGGAACACAGCCAGGTGGGGCTGGAATGTCTGCAGGGATGGAGACTCCACAGCCTCCCTGGGCAGCCTGGCCCAGGGCTCTGGGACCCTCACACTCAAGAAGGGATTCCTCATCTCCAGCTTCAACCTCCTGGGCTCCAGTTTGTGCCCATTGCCCCTTGTCCTGTCCCTGGACACCCCTGAGCACAGTCTGGCCCATCCTCCTGACACCCCCTGCAGATATTGATCAGCACTGAGCAGATCCCCCCTCAGCCTCCTTTTCTCCAGCTGAACAGCCCCAGCTCTCCCAGCCTTTCCTCACAGGCAGATGCTCCAGCCCCTGCAGCATCTCAGTGCCCTGTGCTGGGCTCTCCCCAGTAGTTCTTGTCCTTCTGGAACTGGGGAGCCCAGACCTGCCCCCAGGGCTGCAGGGGAGACCTCCCCAGGGCAGAGCAGAGGGGCAGGAGAACCTCCCTGAGCTCCTGGCCGTGCTTCTCAATGCCCCCCAGGGTGGTGTTGGCCTCTTGGCTGGCTCATGGAGATAAACCCATAACCATGAGAACACTTTCAACCATAGTTTCCTCAAGCCATAACTCAAGACACACGTGCTGCCATGCCAAGCCACCTCACATGAAGTCCACACCATTCAGAGCAAGGGGAAAGGGCTGAGCCCAGAGGCTCTGGAGCTGCAGGCTGCTCCTCCCAGCCCCTGCCTCTCTCTGCTGCCACGTGAGAAAGACACACTCAGTCCTACGGCACAGCAGACTCCAGAAGAGAGGAGACAGAAATAGACTGCAGCTGCCTAACTTGTCAGATTTTTTTTTATGGTCCTCAGGAAAGAACATGTCTGGGAGAGCAGCACAGAAACTGCTGTGGTGCCAGTTCTTGGTGCTGCCCTTCCAACAGGCACAAGCAGGAAGCTGTGCCAGTGCCTTTGCTCTTCTGCAATAGCACTGATCCTGCCAGAAAGGTACAGACCACGTGTGTCCTAAAGGGAGCACGAGACAAGATGGTACCTGTGAGAAACATCCCCCAAAACACCCAGATTTGAAGCTATCTGGCTCATAGAGAAGACTTGGAGAAAATCATAGAATCACAGATTGGTTTGGGTTGGAAGGGACCTTCAAGACCATCCAGTCCCAACCCCCTGCATGGGCAGGGACACCTCCCACCAGCCCAGGCTGCTCCAAGCCCCATCCAACCTGCCCTTCAACACTGCCAGGGATGGGGCAGCCACAGCTTCCCTGGGCAACCTGGGCCCGGCTCTCACCACCCTCACACTCCACAATTCCCTCCTCATGTCTCACCTCAATCTCCCCTCCTCCAGTTTTCATCCATTCCCCCTTGTCCTCTCCCTCCCTGCCCTTGTCCCAAGCCCCTCCCCAGCTTTCCTGGAGCCCCTTCAGGCCCTGGAAGCTGCTCTCAGGTCTCCCTGGAGCCTTCTCTTCTCCAGGCTGAACAGCCCAACTCTCCCAGCCTGTCTAGTAGGACAGAAAAGTCCATCTATGGTATCTTTTGAGAAAAACAGCAGTCCTGTACAGGTAAAGGAACCTGTCCTACAACTCAAACTCAAAACTGCACGACCTCACAGAAGGAGATCACTGCTGATCATCTCACTGCTGAAATGCAGACCAGCTCCCTCAAAGCCTCTCTCAGAAAGCAAACTGTCCATCTCACTGTTGACTGGTAACATCATCTTTGAATTGCATCAGTAAAACACCAAAGTGATGCTCCCTGCATGTTCTTGGGGTTTTTGTTGGGTTGGTTTGGTTGGGGTTGTTTGTTTTTTGTTTGTTTGTTTTTTCCCACTGAAACTGTAAAATATAATAGTAGAGCCTGTTTCTGTGGGAAAAAAACCAAACCAAACCAAAACACCCCAGAAACACAACAGACCAAGAGCCCCTTCCCTCAATTACAACTACACCAGGTTGTCCAATGTCTGCTCAGTATCAAAGTATCTTTTGAGAAATATGTTGTTTCTGTCAGCTCTTTGCTGTCATCTGCAGTTCTGCAGCTACCTACAGTGAAATTCTGAAATCAAATTCTGAATGCCCAAAGGTGAAAAATAAGAATTTTGCCCTTAGGAGTCTGGAGAGGTGGCTTTTCTTTCCAGCTTCTCACATTGTGGTAAATTCCAGGGATCCACAAAGATTCTCCATCCCTTTAGCTTCTTTTTATGAAAGGACCTCAGGAGTCCCCACGTTTTCACATGTTTTACTGAGTCAGATTCCATGTTGATGTGCATAAAAACCTTTAAACAGAAGATGCTGCTGAGGCAGAAGTCATGGAACATCATATGAACGGGAAAAATATTTCACAGTAAAGAAGAAACTAAACACTCAGGTTGTACTGTGTGGTTTCCTTGCAAAGTGTGATTAAAAAAAGCTGCTAACATTTGATTGACCTTATTTTGAAAAGTATATCTTTGTCTCTATGCTAAGAAATATTCTGCTCACTTAAAAAAAACCCAAACAACAGGACAAACAGCTTCCATAAATATCAAGCATCTCTCTGCAGCAGTTGCTTATGCATCAAAAACTACCCTCAAAATGATGCTGCCCACACATGGTTAGTCATTTAAGCCAGAAAGAGAAACTTCAAAAGAAAGGGGGAAACCATCTTCATGCCAAAAGAAATGTAAAGAGAAAAAGCCCAACGAGTTAAGAGGGAAAAGTAAAAAATCCCACTGGTGGCTTTAGCCTGAGAACCTGAGCTTCTGTCTCCTTGCTGACAATCAGAGACTGGGGAGCTAAGGGATTAGCATTCATCAACCTTCCAGCCACACAGACTGCTTTCTGAAAGGTTTTAAGTTTCTATGAAGAGTAGTTCATGACTCCATGGGCTTGTGATCACTAAACACCGACTCAGAATTAGCCCGTTTTCATGCTTTTAACCCAGGAACTCCCTCAGCTCCTCCCTGCAGGCACAACCTCATGCCAGTGCCCAGCTGTTCACTCCACGCTCCAAGACCTCCAAGCCAGACCCCTGGTTAGCCCTTTCAGCACTGCCTGCTGCTGGGGACCACAGGGGAGGCCAAAGGTGTTTCCCAGCCTCTGCTCTTCTCCACTGCAGCAGCTTCAGTGCATTAGTTTTGTTTCTCGCCGTAGCAGCCCCTGAGATGAACTCACATCAGCCACAATTGAACAATCTCTGCTCAGCTCAGGCTGCTCCTCCACCAACCCAGAGCAGTTTGGCTGTTTGCACACACCCCAGTGCTTCCCTTACACTAGTGTCTCTCAGGCTCTCTGCTTTAATGTATTTTTTCCCTCTGCATTTATATATGTATCTTACTGCTGAATCAATCTGGAGGTATTTTTATCTCCAAACAGATTTCATGTTCCACAGCCCCAGCCTCCAAACACAAAGCAATTCATAGAATCCAGGCATGGCAGGTTGGAAGGGACCTCAGGGATCATCTGGCCCAGCCTCTCTAGGCACTGCTCTAGTTGACATGAGGTGGCTCAGCTCCCTGTCAAGCTGAGACTTCAAACTGCCCAATGTGGGGGAATCCACCACTTCCCTGGGAGACTGTTCCAATGTCTGACTGTGCTCATGGGGAAACATTTACCTCTTGTGTCCAACTGGAATCTCCCCAGGAGCAACTTGTGCCCATCACCCCTTGTCTTTTCCATGTGTCTCCTCGCAAACAGGGAGTCTCCATCTTCTTGGCAGCCACCCTTTAAGGACTAGAACATGGAAATAAGGTCTCCCCTGAGCCTTCTCTTCTCCAGGCTGAACAAACCCAGTTTTCTCAGCCTCTCTTCATGTGGCAGGTCCTCCAACCATCCTTTCTCCTGATACCTTTTCAGGTTTCACCAAAATGATTTTGGCTAATGAGAACATCAGTCATCAGGAAAAGCCACCTCCCTCCCCCAGACCCTGAACATTGGGGTAATAATAAAGTACAATAAAAAAGGACAAGCTGATCTGAAATCCATTAACTATAGCAATATTTGATCTATCAGAGATTTCCACAATCTGCTTTGGCTGCTAAGCAACAAATTAAATATGATTTGGTATTAAAATGCATTATTCCTCCTACCTCTCTCCTGACTGAAAAATTACAGTTATAATAATGCCCTTGTCAAAGAGCAGCAGTGTTGAGGAAAGGTCCTACATTCAAGCAAGAGTACTAATTGTGAGCAGAAGAATATACATTTGTTTGCCCTGCAGTAAAAATGAGGAAATACAGAGAACACAACGTCCTGGAATCTATTTCCAGAGGCTCTGTTGTCATGATACCTACAGGGATGACAGTTCTGCCTGAATTAGCCAGCTCGTGGCAAACGTCTAGGTAAGACAAACATAAGGGGGTTAATAACTCCACCTGGGGCTCCCTGCTTGAGATCCACCAGCCTATTGGGAAGTCAGAAGCAATCCAAAATACCCCCTTGCCCAGAAATCAGAAGCACCACACTTACTAGTCTTTTGGAAGCAAGATGCTACCAACTTGAATGTGGATTTCAGGTAGAAGTGCAGAGAAGTAACAGCAGGTCTCTGTCCTCCTGTGCACAAACACTGCACACTCAGGATGCAGGAGCACACACATGTCTGTGCAGCTTTGAAATGCAAAGTAAGTTGCTGTCAAAGGTGGACAACCACCTTTGAGTTTGGAAAGGAACATCCTTTCACACCTCTCAAGCAACCCTGTTAAATATGAATTACAAGCACCTGGTGTGTGAGCAGGAGGCTCAGGCTTTGCCAGGTGTCTACTGAATAAAAGCACTATTAGGTGTTAATCCTGCAGTCTTATTTGAAGAAAAAAAACCCCAACAAAACCAACAGAATCCCAGAGAAGTTGGATTTGTGTGCATTGTGTACAGATCTTACTGTTTTCCAGCCAGAAATACTCCTGCATTCTTCATCTCAGTCACATTAATGTCCTGTGCACTCACTACTCAAACTATTTGCTGTTAACCATGTTATTACTAGATGAACAGTAGCCTGTAATGACAACTCTGTTAGAAATATTTCCTTTATTTATCCCCATCACCATGACAGATGTTTTTAATTTCAGCTGCAATATTAAAAAGAGCCAAACTACTAGATTAGACTGACAGAAGAACTTATTTTTTTTTTCCTTTTGAAATTTTAATGAACAGATTAACAAACAATTCCTTCCCACACAAAGACCTCAGACCTCATTCTTCCACTTCTTATTCAAATTATATGGAATCATAAGGGATGGAAGGGACCTCTGAAGATCATCAAGTCCAAAAAGGAATATTTAAATATAAAAGTAGCAAGAGGCTGAGTTTGACCTCATTATTTATGTAAGAAAAAATACCAATATTAACTATATTAATCAAAACCAGGATTGTCAATAATCATATTTGAAACACATGGGCATAAAGCAGGTTTTGCTGCTGACACCTACAATGGGACTGCACCCTTATGTTTGAAATATCTGCCCATATTTTTCCTCCTTTGAAAGCTGCTGGTGCTTCCATCCCCAACAAGAAGGTATTTATTAATCCACAAAACAGATTTAGCATGTGTAGGATGTGGATGGATAATCCCTAGGATGAGATCCTTGAGCCTAACACCACATGCAGGTGACTGTGCAACCACTGCCGCTCAGAAACGTCCAGCACGCCCCAACAACTGCTCAGCAGCAGTAACTTCTCCTCACTACAAAGACAAAAATTTAAGTTAGGAAGGTCCCTTTTTTCTTTCATTTACAACTTTAGAAATTCAGCCTTTTTTTTTTTTTTTTTTTCCCTAAAATAAGAGTTTAAAAGAGCTTCTTTGGGGACTGGGTCTTCAAGGTGTTCGGGGCTGTTTTTCAATCGCGATGATCCTCGGTTGCTCAGTCACCCTTGGATGACCACAGAGGGTAAGCAGAGTTGCACAGAACATGCCCCTGTTTTGACATGGTAAAAAGCCCCAACCAACCAACACACTCCAAAAAAACCCACAACCAAACTCACTGTGTAACAGTAAAAAGAGGGACATGGAGGAACTTGAGGAGTGAATCATCTGACCCTGTGAGATTGACTGAGAGTACAAGGGGGTAGAGTTGCCCCACACATCAGCATAGGCTGGCAGCTGAGTAGCAGCCCTGCTGAGAAGGACCTGAGGGCTCCAATGGACCCAAAGCTGAAGAAAAGTCCTTTTCCTCACAATAATGCAAACAGGCTGTAGTAGGAAGAAGAGAATAGGACAGAAAGAACAAACAGAACAAGAAAAGTTGCTGTTCCCCTCTAACTCGGCACTAGTCAAGCAATACCCAGAGTACTGATTTTTGTTTTGGGGTTCCCATTTCCAAAAGACTATGAGGAAACTGGAGAGGGTCCTCCAGATGGTCAGGGCAGAGAACTCAGCCTCCAGGAGGACTGGTGGAGCTAGACTATTTCAGCCAAAAGGACTCAGGAGACATTTAACAACAGCAAAGAACTGCTAAACAGGAGCTACACAGACAATGGACTCAAGCTCTTCTTGGTAGCAGCAGACAGCTAAAAGTGAATGGCCCCAAACTGCAACTCAGAAGGTTCAGACTGGACTTTTGGAGAAAACTCCTCCACAGGAGGATGATGGAACCAGTCACAAATGAGACTGGGGAAGCTCTGTCCTTGCAGGTGCTCAGGACTCATCCAGAGGCACCAAGCTTGGCTTAGTGCTGGCCATAGTTGAGCAGGAGTCTGGACTACAGCAAGTGAAGTCCTTAGTCATCCTGTCTATGGTTTTATCTTATGAAAAGATTTTTAAAACTAAGGGAGTAAAAGAATAGGTGAGGCAGATATAGAAAAAGGAGCTTAATTTTCCTTGTGTTACGATAATTACCTAAGCATAGTAAGAATATCTCCCCTTCAAGTAGTTGTATTCAATGCCAAAGGAAACAGGAAGGAAATCTGGAATTACCACTGAAATAAAATATGTCCTTTCACCTGAAATGTGTGACATAATAAAATATTTGCCAGAATTACTTTATCCAGGAAAACATCCCCAGTTTTAAGAAGAAAAAAAAACAACAAACATTTACAGCTCTGATTTTAGAAAGGACATTATAACTGTGGAGAATACTCATCATAATTATTTCTGACAAAAGCCCAACTGATGTGCAAAGTCTAATTCCAAACCTACACAGATGCCTTATTTTCTTGCTCTGCTAGCTTAAAACTAGCACACGGTGATGAAAATGGAAAGGACCACTTGTGTCTTGAAAGAGAAAGCTCAGAAATTCCCTCCAGCCACCCATCTTCTCCAGCCTACTTCTTTTTATAAGGAGCCTGATTCTATTTACATCAATTGCAAAGCTCCACTGATTTCACAAGTGCAGAAACAGATTTGAAGAGGCTTCTTGGGGAAAAAAAAATGGCAGAAATCTACAATGAATACTTAGATACCAATTTGATAACTACTTTTTAAGAAGCAGACTGAAATCCTGCAGGTTTTTCCCCTATCTTTCTACCTCCAGCACACAGGTAAAATTGTCCAAGAACAGAAGGTTAATCCAAGTAAAACATCATCCAGCAAGAAAACCAAAAAGACCTTGGATGGGTACCCAGGTCCCCCAGTACCCCAATCCCACTTACCCTCAGACCACACAACTGCAGGGTAATGTGAACACAAGAACCATCAGCAGGGGCTGCCTAAAATTGGTATTGCAAGAATTTCTGAACCATCTCCATGGGCACAGGCACATTTCTGAAACTCACTAAGCCCACTTGAAATATTAGACCCATATTTTTGTTTTAAAGTCCAGACACAGAGACAGGGTTCCTGCTTCAAGTTCAGTGTCACTGGTGAAAGAATTTTACACAACGTATTAGCCTTAGTCATGAAGTGTCAGGTTTTATCATGTTCTCAAAACCAGACATGGCTGGGGCCTCGTGCAGATTGTTTAACATAAGGCACTGAAACCTCCTACACACACTTCAATAACTGGCTCCACAAAATCTTGTGTTGCTATCTCGAAGGAAAGAAGTATCTGCCAGAAGACAAGATGAAAACCTGGAACTCTGAGACTACAGGATAAATGACAATGGTTAACAAGATATTAGTCTGTCTAATGTTCCTTTGAATAAAACAACTATGGCCAATAAAGAAGCTCTACTAATACTTCCATGTCTTTCACATCTGCACAGAGTCCCTAATCTCAAGTTGTAGTTTGAATTAGCTCTGTACCTCAGATCCCTCTTCCTCCCTCATGCTTTAGTAAGTCTCTAAATTCAGGTGTTTTTCTTTTCTGAAATGAGCCCCTGATTTAGGATGGATATGTGCTTTGATCCTCTGCATCCTTAGCATTTTTGTTTCCTTTCTCTATTGGCTTTTCTCCCTCTACTTTGTTTCCAGTTGCACTTTTCAATCATATTTGTACACAGGATTTTGCTTCCCAGTTTATTTTCCATTCCCTTACTGCTGGTATTTATTTCTTCTCAGATATACCTAGCAGCATGTTAGAGCTTTCTTCCAAAACACCTTCACTTTTTAGTTCCTTTATCCTCCTCCTAGTACATCTTCTATCCTTTAAACACTCTCCACCCTCTCATTAACTTCAACTCTTCCCAGTGTGCATATACAACCTGTGTGTGTGTGTATATATATATATACACATATAAATCAATCAGCACCATTACAGAAAATCCTGAGAACATTAATATTGATTTTGAAAGGATCAAGGCCTTAAAGAACTTCAGAGAAAAATGGCCAGTTTTTAAACTGAAGCTTCCTAAAGGAGAAACATCACACAGAAGCCTTCAGGGCCTCTCAAACTCAGCAGGTATTTGAAAAACCAAAAATGCTTTTTTTTTCTATTCCATCTAACTCCTCCTTACAGCTTCATCTGTCTTATCTCAGTGACTAACTCCTGTGCCTTCACAGGTAATGCCATCTCTTGATGCCACTCATCCCAACATCTTGCAGCCAGGAGGTGAACACACCCAACATCACCACGCTCATTCCATGCTGGAAAGAACCCAAAGTCTCCCTGTTCTGCACACGTGGGAGACTGACCACAGCAGGAGCTTTCTCAGGTTTTCAAAAGTGGTGTCTTCTTGATGTAAGTGGGACAACTTGGTAAGTACAACAGTGGACATACTGCCCTCCTCATCATTTGTCAGGTTCAGCTCTTCTCCAAGGAGAGACAGAAATTAAGTAGAGAAAGCACGGTGTGAAAATAAAACCAAATGTCAAATTACAGAACCATAGAATGGTTTGGGTTGGGAGGGACCTTCAAGACCATCCAGTCCCAACCCCCTGCATGGGCAGGGACACCTCCCACCAGCCCAGGCTGCTCCAAGCCCCATCCAACCTGCCCTTCAACACTGCCAGGGATGGGGCAGCCACAGCTTCCCTGGGCAGCCTGGGCCAGGCTCTCACCACCCTCACACTCCACAATTCCCTCCTCAAGTCTCACCTCAATCTCCCCTCCTCCAATTTTCATCCATTCCCCCTTGTCCTCTCCCTCCCTGCCCTTGTCCCAAGCCCCTCCCCAGCTTTCCTGGAGCCCCTTCAGGCCCTGGAAGGTGCTCTAAGGTCTCCCTGGAGCCTTCTCTTCTCCAGGCTGAACACCCCAACTCTCCCAGCCTGGCTCCAGAGCAGAGCTGCTCCAGCCCAAGGATCATCTCTGTGGCCTCCTCTGGACTCTCTCCAACAGCTCCATGTCCTTCTTATGCTGGGGGCTCCAGAACTGCACACAGTGCTCCAGGTGGGGTCTCCCCAGAGCAGAGGGGGAGAATCACCTGGATTGACCATTTTTCCATTGAGTAAATGGATTCAAAGCATTACTGACTAGTCTGTGCTCTTGCTTCAGCCCTTCAGGTGAAAGAGAGGAGGGGGTTTGGTGTTTTCTTAGCTCAAAGTTTTCACTTGCCTCTTCCTTTGTTGCTTTTCTTCTTTATTAGTCACCCCTTTTATTGCTATGGCAGCAGGCTTGGGAGAAGAACTTCCTGGGAGAAGAAATCTCTCCAGCCCAACTATGCTAGAAAACTGAGTGGTTGTGGTAGCCCAAGAGGCCCTTAAACCAAGCTCTTCCACCTTGTGACAAAACTGGTGTATCCACAGTCTGTAATTGGAAAGAAGTGGAGCATGACAAGGTTTAGAGCCTGACTTTCCACTTTAAAATTTTCTCATCATTTTGGAAGGGGAAAAAAACAACCACACTGGCAAAAAAAGCAAATATTGTGTTCCAGTTAAGTGGAATAATTAGGTATTCTTTGTAAAAAGCACAAGTGTTTTTAGGACAAATTTTGAGTAAAGAGCTTCTTTTGTACATCTCAGGATATTCCAATATTTTATTTTGCTAAATCTGGCTTATTCCAAAAAGTTGTTAACACTTTAAAAATTTGTTTCCTGAGATGCCCACATAGTTTATGTCTTATAATGGTGATGTAGTGACACCCAGAAATAAGACTATTACTGCAGACACCACCACCACTAGAGGTTTCTTTTAATTTGGTGGCAGAACTTTTAATACTCAGCTGGGAGCTTGAGCAAATCTCTTCCAGAACAATTGCTGCACATGATCCTGGAACTGCTCATGATAGTAATTTCCTCTGCTTTTCCATATCTTCTTTTCCACCTGTTAAACTTCATTTTCTAGTTCTTGGTTTCTTCCAGTTTTGAGACTAAATAGGAGGAAGCCAAGTAGTTTTCTTCCTTAGTAACACTGCTGCCCAGGCTTTGAAGACAGCAGAGAGGCTCTAAAAACTCTGTTTGGCTTTCATTGCAACAACTAAAACTGCTCTGAGCTGTTACATGATATTTAGATTCATCACACTTGTGAGTGGTCACACAGAAATCCTTTAGGATTTCACACACACTTCACCTATCACCAAAGATGTCTGGTTTCTCTGAACTTGCACATGTCTATTTATGGAATGAACAGTTACCATGGGGAAAAAAAAACCCCCAACAACCCACTCAGGATTATGGCTTTACTTTATGCTCACCAAATGCACTGAATGGCAATGAAAGCATAAGCAACAGCTTTTAACAGCAGCTGCAAAGTTTTGTTCAGACAGGTATTTTCTCAAATCCCAGGCAAATGCATCAAATCAGATAAAATTTCTCTCCTGAGCAAGCTTTCCATGGCACACTGTACAAACACACTCACCCCAAACCCCCACATGCATGAGAGTTGTAAATAGTTACAAAATGATAAAATGTGTAATATATGACATAAGGAATTCAATATTCCAAGAGTAATTTTTGCCTTCTTCTTCTTCATGTCCCTTGTTCTTTCATTTGTAGTAGTCATCCCAAATAAAACAAAATGTCCATTGCCTTCAAGTTCTAGAACTTACTGGTCAAAACATGATTCCTTTGCTACCTTCCTGATCTTGCTACAAATGTCTAGCTTTCAGTTTAAAATTCAGCTGCTATTAAATGCCTTGTTTTGCATGCAGATGAGAACTCATGCTTACAAAACCAAGCACAGTGTAACAACATCTTCTTACTGCACTTACCTGCAAAGTGTTTGCAAAAGCCTCACAACTAGAATCACAATGGAAAGAAAAATATGTATCACAATTTATAGAAAAAATAATTCCAATTTTTTATAAAAAAAATAATTCCAAGCAGTATCTTTGATTTACAGCTCATTATTTAGGCTGCTAAATGATGAAGCCTTCTACATACCCACGTTCCAGTGAGCCACCAGTAACCATAGCCTGACACCACTCTCAGAGGCTGCAATAAAGACATTTACTTGCCTGGCCTTGTCTATGTTACCTACACACTAAGACAAGTCCTGCACATCATCGTTCTGCTTTATCATGCAGAGAAGACTCCCCTGCACCACAAGAAGAGAACAAAGCATTTTAGTTACTGGCTCACTGAGCAAGGAAGAAAAAGGCAAGAACTGTGAGCAGGAACTTGTTCCACAACTGAGGCTGTTGTCTCTTGCTCAAACCAGGTACTACCCCCAGCAAGTAAAACATGGCAATTTTGTAGAAAATAAAAGAATCATAGAATGTCAGGGGTTAGAAAAGACCTCTGGAGATAACTGAGTTCAAACTCCCTGCCAGAGCAGGACCATCTAGGGCAGGTCACACAGGAACACATCCAGGTGGGTCTTGAAAGTCTCCAGAGAAGGAAAGGAGAAGAGAATGGTGAAATGAGGAATAAAATCAGAGGACAAACTAAATGCTTGTTTCTACTTTTCATCTGACACACACAAAAAGTATCCAAAAAACAAAACCATAAACAAGGACAGTGTAACATAGAAGCAATATCTAAAAAGAGTTTAAATTATTGTTAATTTATATTTTTTAATCTAAAAGGTGAAAAAGCAGAGATCAACATTTTTTCAATGTCTGCTAAAACACACTGTCAATTCTTCTTGTTTGGAGGAGTTATTTTTAGAAGAATGCAGAAGAATGATACTTAGGAGTGAGTTAAACTAGCCTATTCCCATTGCACACTACTTCTTAGTACTTCTGATGGTAGCTGTTGCCTTTCTTTTATAGCCACCTTCAAAAAAATCCCATTAATAAAAAACCTCCTGAGAACCAAGAGGAGAGCTTCAGAAGTTGTTTAACAGCCCAGTGAACTCAAGGACCATGCCAGGCAGTAACGTGGATTGCAGAGGTCAGCAGGGGCTGAAGTGAAATGTCCACTCCAATTAGTTCCTAATCCCTGAAGTTCAAAATGTTCTGACAAAGAGTAAAGTGTTAATTCCCTGAAACATCCATTATCTCCGTGTCACAACAGAACGTTGCAGTGTCTGAAGGTTCTGCTGCTCCTATGCAATGTCTGCATGGATCTCTGCTCTGGTCAGACCCCACCTGGAATACTGGGTACAATTCTGGGGCCCTCAGCACCAGAAGGACATGGAGCTGTTGGAGAGAGTCCAGAGGAGGCCACAGAGATGATCCTTGGGCTGGAGCAGCTCTGCTCTGGAGCCAGGCTGGGAGAGTTGGGGTGTTCAGCCTGGAGAAGAGAAGGCTCCAGGGAGACCTTAGAGCACCTTCCAGTGCCTGAAGGGGCTCCAGGAAAGCTGGGGAGGGGCTTGGGACAAGGGCAGGGAGGGATGAGACAAGGAGGAACAGTTTTAATCTAGGAGAGGGGAGATTGAGTTGAGATCTTAGGAAGAAATTATGTGCTGTGAGGGTGGTGAGACCCTGGCCTAGGCTGCCCAGGGAAGCTGTGGCTGCCCCATCCCTGGCAGTGTTGAAGGGCAGGTTGGATGGGGCTTGGAGCAGCCTGGGCTGGTGGGAGGTGTCCCTGCCCATGCAGGGGGTGGGACTGGGTGATTAATCATCTATTTTATATTTTTTTCTCTAAAGATTTTTTCTCCAGTGATACAGAAGGTTCGAAAGGAAAAAATAACTATGAGTAAAGCAGCTCATTATCATCAAGGATGGACTGGAATATCTACACCAAGCACAATCATCTATATTATATTTTTTTTTCTCTAAAGATTTTTTCTCCAATGATACAGAAGGTTTGAAAGGAAAAAATAGCTATGAGTAAAGCAGCTCATTATCACCAAGGATGGACTGGAATATCTACACCAAGCACATGGTTGGGATTCTGAAAAACTGAACCATTTGCTTCCTTCCACATAAAAAGAACTGAGTGATCCATTCATGCTCAAAAATCCCCTTTGGAAGCCTGGCCCTACATGCAAGCACTAAGCTAGAGGAAAATGCTTCTACTTCTGAAAATACTCAGACACAGAAGATGACTCATTTACTTTGCTTCTACACACAAATATTTGTCTTTGCTTTTCAATGTATCTCCAGAAAAAAAAAAAAGACAGCCAGAATTAAGGGACTATTTTATGTGACAGGGCAAGAATCTGGAAGTATTGAAAGTAACAAGTTGTTTTTCTTCCTACCAATAGGTTATTCCACATGAAACCTCTTACCAAGTCTTGCCTGAGGACAACACTAATCATGAAGTGGCTCTTTCCCATGGGAACTCTCTCACATCTGGCAGAGGCTGCATTCAGTTGCAGAAGTCCAGAGTTAAGAATAATGTAGGCCACAGAAGTACCTACATTCAGTGAGGTGTCCCATTGGGATGGTCCACATGCTTCCAGAGAACAACCTTTTGGCAGCACTGCTCTGATCTCTACAGAACAAGCAGACAGCAAACTCGTGGGGAACCTGGAGTTTACTAGAAGAAAGCACATAAATATAGTATTGCTTCCATCATCTATCAAAGATGGTAGATCTTAAGATCCAACCCCACCTACCTCAACTGTAACAGAGAGTTTGGCATCAGGTAAGAAGGACTAAGGAGCCATCAAAGTTCCTTTTCTCCTTCAGTGCTCATATCACTGCTATCAGTGTTTTTCATGAACACTGCCAATACTTGTAAAGGTAATGAAGTCCCACTCTGAGCCCTCCTGCAGACTGGACAGATGACTCTGCAGGAGAAATAGAAACCTGTCCAGAGCTTAAAGACAGGTACATTTGTCATCCTGGATTAAAACAATGTGTTTATCAGCAGAGTAGCTGTGGGAGAGAGGTCCAGTTATTCCCCAGCAAGAAAATAACAGGGTGAACAAAACTTTTTCATCATGGTAAGAACTTTTTTTTCTCCTCTCCTAGACAAACTAATGAAATTTTTGTTACACTTAGAAGGAGAATGGGTAAGTCTAGCCAGACAGGCCAGCTATGGGCATTCCCCAGTTTCTGCCTTCCACTATGGGAAACATCAGAGCTGCTAGAAAGTACATTCCTTCTAGGCTGAATTGTACAGAACCTCTCCCTGTGCCATGGAAGGCAGATTTGCTTGGAGTTCATTCCCATGGGAAATGAAAACTGTTAAAACTCCTTTGTAACTTTGTATTTTTTACCAGACCTCTGTGTTCCCCTGCCTGGGGAAGCAACCAGAGCCCTTCCAAGGGAACAGACACCTTCTAGTTTCCAGTGTACAACAGTCCTTGGATCTTCAAGCCTGTGGATTATCACCAGGTCATTCTGGCCATGACTGACATGCATGAGCCTTCTGCCACACGATGCCATCCTTCAGCTGCCATGGGGATCATCACAACGTTGAATACTTGAATGGTTTCTGATGTATTTTCACAGGAGCAAATTCAGCTCAGATTGCAGAGCCAGCAACTTTCACTATCACCTTTAGAGAAATCTGGGCCACCTATCACTTCCCTTGAATTATGTGTAGAATCACAGCCTGGTTTGGGTTGGAAGGGACCTTCAAGACCATCTATTCCCAACCCCCTGCATGGGCAGGAACACCTCCCACCAGCCCAGGCTGCTCCAAGCCCCATCCAACCTGCCCTTCAACACTGCCAGGGATGGGGCAGCCACAGCTTCCCTGGGCAACCTGGGCCAGGCTCTCACCACCCTCACAGGAAAGAATTTCTTCTTCATGTCTAAATCAGCTTCCCCCTCCTCCCTAGTTTTTGATCTGCATTTAATTTCCTTGAGCAATTAATTCCAATCTTTTCAACCCCTTGAAAAAACGATGTATCCTTTGTATCAAACTCTCTAAAATACTGTGATTTATATTTTATTTTTTTTTTTTTAACTAAATGACAGTTAATAATACACTCTGAATAGCAGATAAGAAGGAATTTGTATAGAATGGTACTTCTCTGTTCTTTTTCCCTCACTTCTGATTACAGCTGTGAATTGGGTAACAACACCTCAGCAAACTGCAACGATGCCCAAGATTTCTTGTTATATTAATACTGTTAATTTAGGAACTTTTAAGATATATATATATACTTAATATATACTTAATATATTATTTTCTGTCTCCAAAAGACACTGTTTTGCATATACAACATTCAGTTTTACCTGTCACCCTGCTGTCCTTTCACCTCAAACCTCTGAGGTGACCTTTCCAGTATTGCTGAATTTGACTGAACAGTTTTGAATCTTCAGTAAATGCTGCTAATTTATACATCAAAATTCTACAGATGAATGATAGAAAATATGGAACACGTCTTGATTTAAAACTAAACGTCCTGACTCCCATAACTTAACATTTCTCTTTGTTATTTCCTCTCAAGAGATTTCTGTGACCCATGAAAGTATTTAACCTCTCACATCAGCCTGGAGTGAAGAACCTTCACTTGCACTTTAAAAAGTATATGTAAAATACAGCTCTATTAAAACTTAATCTCCTCTGCTCTTATTGCAATCAAAAACCCTAGCAGATTAGTGAGGCACAATTGTCCTTGCAGAAGCAGTACTAACTAGGTTAGCAATACTAGTTAGCACTAAGCCTGGCAAGCAGTCTTTGCTGTCACTGCACACTGCTGCAGGTGCTGGAAGGGATGAGAAGGACAAGTGCAGGGTTTTTCAGAGGTCCCAACCATATCAGACCCATTTCCTACCCCAAGTCCATGAGATCACTTACAGAGTATTTGTTGGAGACTTCCCTCCAAGTAACTCAAAAGCTGTTGACCAAATCCTACCAAACAGGACTCAAGTACAGTCAGGTGGTCCAAATTTGTGAAAACAAGAGCCAGATAGAGAACAGAGACCCTCTTAATGCTCCCCATAAATGAATGCAGCTCACCACAGAGCAGGGAAGGAAGGGGGAAAATGGTACAAATGCCCCATATATGAGAAATGCTTCAACAGAATTCAATGCCTGTCATGAGATGCCAAAAAACCCACCTGGATTTAGAATAGATCCCTGTTTTCTAATAAGTTTTAAGTATCAGGCAGTCATGGCATTCATAATATTTGACTTTGTATGGAGGCAGATGTTGGGAGACTGAACTGATGTAGCAACCATAGCATCTAACTAAAAAGTCAATCAACAGCAAGGTATAAACTAATGGAAAACTGCCCATGATTCCTGCTCTTCATTATGTGCTTTGTTAAAACACAACGGGCTTTGTTATTCTGTATATAAGGGAATATATTATGCCAACACCCAAACACAAGGAAGCCAGCATTCAGTTCAGCTTCCCACATCCCCAAACAATATGAGCACTAAATTCTAGAAATGTAGACAATTTGGATGCCATTTCCTGGCCTTCAAGTGGATTTAAAACATTTTTCAGAGAATTTTTTAAAAATATTGATCTTAAAGATACGAGCACGTCTGATCATGCTCATTAATTAGTCTGTTTTCCTGCAAGTCCATAAGTAATGCTTTGCTGCCTCTCTGGCACATTCTTTGTTCACCTGGTGTTATAAAATGCAGCAGCTGGGGTGAGGCTGCACAGCTTGTGACCTCTAGGGAGGACATGGCTGTGCAAAAAGAAATGGCTTTGTTTGCAAAGTCACTAGAAATAAGCATGCCAGCCTAAGTTGTTGCTGTCCTAGCCCATGGCTGCATTTCTCCTTTGAAATTTGACTTGTAGACATGAAATACAGAGCCTGGAATCTGTCTTAGATGGCCTCCAGATCCCTCCCACAGAATGTAAGGGGCTGATTCACAGATGCACTGGAATATACAACTCCTGTTGCAATCTGGTGCCTTGGTATCTTGGAGAATCCGGGACTTTGTCCAAAAAAAGAAAGACTGGGAAGGAGGTATTAGTCACCCTTGCAGCAGTCAGAGGCTCCAAGGTGGTAGAAAAAGCAGAGAATGAGGTAGAAAAAGCATTTCACTCTCCAAGTAGTTACATTCAGTACGTTAAGATGCATCAGACACAGAAGCAGAAGGTTACAAAAAGGCCCAATCCAAATGTAGTAACAGCAACCTGGTAAGTCTTCCATCATTCTACCTCTTCTCAGCAGCCAAAAGCATAGAAACAAAAGCAAAACCCCCTTCATTTTCTCTCAAACTCCACAGACAATAGAGCCTCACATTTTAGTTCCATCCTCTGACTGATCAGTATCTAGCTCTTCCCCCCACTCCTTCCCTCCAAACTGCAGACTCACAGATCCTGATGGATGAGAAGTGAGTGTATATGCAAGAGGGTTGATGGCAATTTGAGAAGGTTACAAAATAGAGAGAGAAAAAATAGAAAAAGCAGGATTATTTGCCTCATCTGTGGGGAAGGAAAACCAACAGAAAACACAGGGCATGAGATAAAACAAATCCTTCATGGGAAGTGACAAGAACTATGAAAGAGCAAGTCGAGGGAAAATAAAGTAGGATAAAATACATTAAAAGCACAGGGAAACTGATTTCTGTACCTGCTATAGGGAAAAACAGGCTGATGTGAAGAAGCCTCATCAGTGCTGCTCAATATCTGCAGGGGGTGTCAGGAGGATGGGCCAGACTGTGCTCAGGGGTGTCCAGGGACAGGACAAGGGGCAATGGGCACAAACTGGAGCCCAGGAGGTTGAAGCTGGAGATGAGGAAACCGTTCTTGAGTGTGAGGGTCCCAGAGCCCTGGGCCAGGCTGCCCAGGGAGGCTGTGGAGTCTCCATCCCTGCAGACATTCCAGCCCCACCTGGCTGTGTTCCTGTGGGATCTGCTCTAGGGGATCCTGCTCTGGCAGGGGTTGGACTGGGTGATCTCCAGAGCTCCCTGCCAAACCCACCACTCTGGGAGTCTGTGAAAAACTGCCAAATGTTGGATTAAAACACTGTATTTTACCCCAGCTTTTTAAGGAAATTAGCCTCATGTAGGAAGTGTTCAGTGAATTCAATCCAGTTTGACAGAAAGGTAGAGGTCTCAAAGAGAACTGCTTAAGAAAAAGCGAAATTCATGAAATCAAGATGCTCTGAGGATCCTGGCACAGGGAAAGGCTGCATTAAGTGGGCATTAAGAGCTTATTAGACATTAGATGATCCACAAGGGGATGAGACTATAAATGTTTGAAACAGGAAAAAAAAAATACTCCCATCAAATTTACAATCACCCATGAGATTTTAAAAAAGAGAAGAAAAAGAAAAGGGGGGTGGGGGGGGAGAGATAAGAAGCCAGGCTTCTGCTTCTTTAGAAACTCCTCTTTTAAAATATTTCTTCATCTTTCACCTGAGGAAGAGCTGGTGATACTTGGGATCTTATTCCCCATCAGGAGTCCTCACAAACAACTGCCACAAGGCCCTTCTGCATATCAAAAGTGCTGTCCAAAGCAGGACATTTTTATCTTCCTTTGGAGGAATCAAAGCAAGAGAGGCCAAGTGACTGCAAGGGAAAAAAAAAACACCAGTGGGAAAGCTGGATGAGGAGCCAAAGCAACCAAATCAGCACTGCAGCCTGCCTGCAGGACCAGCAGCACCCAGCACATGATGGTTTCTGGAGCCTGATCACATCCAGACACACACAGCACCCAACAAGCCAGGAGGGGTTGGTTTTTTTAAAGAAAAAAAAAAAAAAGAGCTTTTCAAAGCTCTTTTGATTTATTTTATGACCAATCAAAGCCCTTCCTGAATTCCCAGCTATCCCTTATGATAGGCCTTTCTATTTTTCATAGGCCTTTCTATTTTTATTCTTTCATCTGACAGAATTGAACTTCCCAAGTAAAGCATAAATGTATAGAGTCATATTTGCCTTGCATTTCTACTATCTGTAGTCAGCTCTGCTACTGATGTCAATGTAAGGAAAGGGTTGCTGCATGCTAAGCACGTGGTGGAATGCTTTGTAAGTAGGGGCAGGCAAGTTACCTAGAAACAGAGATTAATTTTCAGTACTCACCCTCGTAGGGCTGGGAGCACACACTGTCTGCAGTTCCATGGATTTTCCATCTGCTCCCTTTGGCCGATAATGAAAAAAAAAAAAAAGAGCTTTTCAAAGCTCTTTTGATTTATTTTATGACCAATCAAAGCCCTTCCTGAATTCCCAGCTATCCAGGCAGCAGTCACCACGTGTTGACACGTTCCCTCAACACCAACAAGTGGCAGTTCCACAGCCTCTCCAGTGAGCCCAGATTTGATGTAACCACGTCTCTCCTACCCATCTAGGTTTGCAAAGCACAGACAAGTCAGTATTTCACCTTAAAAAAAGGCACCTGCTGCTAAGAACCGCTGGTTGCCACAGTCAAAGCAGAGGAACTTCAGAACTGCTCCCTGGGTGCTTGCTGGTCCACACCTGGGAGGGAACTCACTGATGCTCACAGGGTCCACAAGGAAAGCACCTGGAATCCCAAGGGATTCCTGCCAAGTGACCCAGGATGCTCCAACGTGACAGAGCTGAACAGACCCCAGCAAAACACCAAGGCTTTGGCAACCAGGCCCTGCAGATTCAGGGATAACTAAGCAGGTTTAACCCTTTCCAACACAGCTCTCCAGAAACAAAAAACCAAGCAAACAAACACAAAACCCAACAACTACCACGGGCTGGCTGAGCCAAGAGGTGTTCAGGCATCCCACACCTCTCACCTCCAGGAACGCCCAGCCAAGGGGAGCAGAAATGCAGTCACATGGAACTAGTTAACCATGACAGCCCATAACCAAACCAGCTGCAGCACAGGACCCACCTTGGCCACTACCAAGCAGTGGTTCATGTGAAGCACCATCCACTGCTCCCCATACAACTTCCCTGCCTTCCAGCCTCACCATCCATAGTTTAAGGGCAAAGCCAACTCATCATACGAAACACTAGTTAAAGGTAGTGAAGATGCAACAAAAGAAAGCTCCTCCTGTTGAAAAAAAAGGGGCAGTTTTACCTAAAACCCCGATTCTAGAGGCAAACAGAACAGACCCCAACGCTCCGGACACTTTCTAGCTCACTTTTTGCCCCCCCAAAGGGAACCCAAGCCCTACCTGCTCAAGCTCAGGTACCTGCTGAAGAGGGTGGGAAACCCACCCGGGGCGTTTCACCTGGTTAAGTGGCCCCGGGTCACACGGGGTGTCACCCCCAAAGCTGCAAAGGGGCCCCCGGTGCTTTCATTGATCCTGTCCGGTCTGCGGGGTTTTGCTGCCCGGGGCTGCTGGAACCCAAGGGGGGTGTTTTGGGGGGGATGTTGGGGTCACCCCCAAAGCTGCAAAGGGGCCCCCGGTGCTTTCATTGATCCTGTCCGGTCTGCGGGGTTTTGCTGCCCGGGGCTGCTGGAACCCAAGGGGGGTGTTGCGGG
>NW_009954408.1:868317-873638 GCF_000747805.2 Chaetura pelagica
GTGCTGGGGCTCGGCCGGTGGATCCAACGTCCCGGTGAAGCCTGTTGGAAGCGTTGTTGTCTCTGCCTGAAAGCCTGGGGGCTCCTCCCCTGGCTTCGTGCCTGTCCCCCCTGTTAGGAATGAAATGTAGCGTTGTTTTTGCATTCCAGTGTTAGAAACACCTGTTGGAAGCGTTGTTGTCTCTGCCTGAAAGCCTGGGGGCTCCTCCCCTGGCTTCGTGCCTGTCCCCCCTGTTAGGAATGAAATGTAGCGTTGTTTTTGCATTCCAGTGTTAGAAACACAGCGTCGGGTTTGGTTTATATCCTAGTGTTAGAAATACAGTTTGTTTGAGATACCTTCTGTTTGTTTGAGTGACAGAGCCCTGGGCCAGGCTGCCCAGAGAGGCTGTGGAGTCTCCTTCTCTGGAGACATTCCAACCCCCCTGGCCACGTTCTTGTGTGATGTGCTCTGGGTGCCCCTGCTCTGGCAGGGGGGCTGGGCTGGGGGAGCTTTCCAGGTCCCTCCCAACCCCTGTGATGCTATGATTCTGTGATTCTATGATACCTGAGATCTCTGCACATTCTAAGGACACCAGGAGGGGTTTATGGCCCAAGAAGCTGAGGGAGTGAATTGGGTTCCACCTGGGGATCTAAACAAGGAGAAGGATTTATGGCCCAAGATCAGACCCAACAAAGGTGGGAAACTTATAGGATGATTTGAAGCGTGGGATGGGCTGGAAACCCTGGAGTGCCCAGGCAGTGGGGAAACAGGGGAGGGAACTTTGCATCGGGAATAGGGAATATAAACCGTTATTCACCTCACTATGGGTGTACCTGCTTGTTTAGGTCACCTATTCTTGTAAGAGTGTAAATAAACTGTGCTTCGTTGAAGGATCTGTGTGGCCTGTTAATTGGCATGACAACGTTTCTCACACCCCCCACCCGAGTTTAAGGGGGTTTTCTGTGTGGTGTGGCCGGGTGGCAGTGGGTAGCAGGCTGAGGGTTGTTGTGAAGTACAGCTGGGAAGCTGGTCGGTGTTCCTGCTTTCATTCCAGGGGTTCTTGGGAAACCTGGGTTTTCCCGAGTTTCAGTATCAATCGGTTTGTCCTTGTGATCTCACTGAGGGGGAAGGGAAGGTGTTTGTTCAGTCTGGGGACTCTAAGCAATTAATTTCTAATGAAAAGCAGGAGCCTCAGCATAGTGACTGTCACTAGTGCTGTGTTGCTTCCAGTTCTGAGGAGTGCCCTGCTTTGTGACAAAGGGTTGGGTGGAATCCTTCACTGTTGCCATTTGTGTATTCATCTGCTACTACAACTGATCCTACTTGCCTGTGCAGGTTATATTACATATATTTACTAGCTGTGCATTTTCTTATCCCTTAGAGTCTTAGAATTGTCTCTTCCATGATTTGCAGCCTCTGGCAGGCTGGTTTGTACAGGCTTTGACAGGATTGCTAATTAACATCTGGAATATCTTGTGAGAGTGAGTGCTGATAAGTGGCAAGCAGCACTGGCTGTGCTTTTTGCTGCTTTTAGGTCTATACCAACAGGTTTTCCCTTTGCCATGTCACCACAAAGGTTTCTGCAGTTACTTGGTGGCTGACATCAGGAAACTGAGCTGGATGTTCAAAGAAACAATAATTCTGTGGAAGTCGTTTTGTCCTTGGGATCTGTTTCTTGATCTAGTTTGCAAAAGTAGCTGCACAAAGTCTGTGCTGGCACATAGAAATGCCCAGTGTCAGAGTAGGAACAAGCAGCTGGAGGAGTTAGGTGTCAGTGAGATGTTCCATTCAAAGCTGTTCACCAGGCTGTGCCCTGGAAGGGGTACCCAGCAGTTCAGCTAGAGCTGTCTCTGCCACAGATGTTCTGCTGTCCAAGATTAAAAGGGAGTTTCTGAGGTTTCTGAGCACCAGGATCTTTCATTAAAATGTTGTCTAGGACCTTAGGCCTTTCTGCTCAGTAAGGGCATCTTGCTGCAGGGTGGGTACCTCCAGGACAGAGGTGTTGACTGGTTACTGTGGAGTGTGAAGCTCTTGAGGACCTGAGGCACTAGGTGTGAGTTAGCCATGGAATCTCCTCCCCAGCAGGCCAGTGCCCTGGCACCCTCATGTTCTTAAAGCAATCCATGCTGTGAACTGGTTAACTACAGTTCACACTGAGAAGAAACCCAAGAGTATGGTTAAGTGATGGGTGTCTGATCTAGAGCTCCTTTGCTGTTAGCTATCCAGAAACTGGCTAAGTAAAGAGTGGCTTATTAGTAGTGACATTTATCTGTGGAGTGAATTAGGCTAATCAAGAACAGAAACTACAAAAGTCAAGTACAGGTGTTCATTTACTTGGTCCTTAACCCCAATGCATTATGAGTTTGTTCAGTGTTTTTATCATGTTAGCTTGGATCTGAAAGCAGAGGCCAGCATGTGTTTCAAGCCCTATAACACAAGTGTCCTTTCTCACTCTGAGCCTCTTATTTTAGGATTCTTTTTTGGTTATATTTTGCTAGACATTGACAAACTCAATTATAATCAGCTTTTCCTGTATCTTCCACTGCTATGAAAAAAAAATCACCCTAAGATTGCTTACAAAGCATTTACCTTCACCAGTGAGTTAAAAATGCTGAAGGAAATTGGACATGAATTGAAGAGATCACTGTGGCAGGAAACTGCAGCTGTCAGCTTTGCTTTTGGACACAACATTTAATGTTTGGTCTCCCTCAGTTCAGGGTGAGACTTGATATGGAGCAGATTTTATGATATTTATCTACAGTGTCTCGTTCACTGGTTTTGAGAAGAGGATACTCAGCTGGGTTGAAAGCAACTAGGCTGGCCTGGCCCAGTACAGGAGCTGGAGGGTTTGGGTTTTTTGTAATGGGGGAAGGGGTTGGAAGTCTCAGGTCTGTTCCTCTGTTGAATCTAGATTGCTTTTGGCACTATGGAAGGTGTCTGGAAAAACAGTACTTCAGAGGAAGAAACAGTTTTCAGTCACATTTCTTAATGTGATTTAAAATATTAGGTTTTAGAGAGTTGGGGTTGTTCAGCCTGGAGAAGAGAAGGCTCCAGGGAGACCTTAGAGCACCTTCCAGTGCCTGAAGGGGCTCCAGGAAAGCTGGGGAGGGACTTGGGACAAGGGCAGGGAGGGAGAGGACAAGGAGGAATGGATGAAAATTGGAGGAGGGGAGATTGAGGTGAGACATGAGGAGGGAATTGTGGAGTGTGAGGGTGGTGAGAGCCTGGCCCAGGTTGCCCAGGGAAGCTGTGGCTGCCCCATCCCTGGCAGTGTTGAAGGGCAGGTTGGATGGGGCTTGGAGCAACCTGGGCTGGTGGGAGGTGTCCCTGCCCATGCAGGGGGTTGGAACTGGATGATCTTGACGGTCCCTTCCAATCCAAACCAGTCTGTGATTCTATGAAAACCAGCTATGGGTGGAGGAAAGATACAAGGTCTGTGTGTGACCAGTCTGTAGCAATGATGTATATCAATGATTTTGGAGGTGTTAACTTGTTAGGAGCATTCTGGCTTCTTTTAATATGGTGGTGTTCCTAGTTTCTTTGCCACAAGGTATCTTGTAGAGAAGAGAATGTTTAGAAATTATCATCATGCCAGAAGTTGGGGATTTAGCCTAATTCAACAAAACATCTACCACACACTTTCCATGCTGCCTTCTTTTTATTTCATTGAAGTTAGTGGGATGGACATTTATTGATGAGTGTATGAATGGGTAGAATGACTAAAAGCTAGTAACAACCAAATCTTAATGTTGAGACTTCACTGTAAATGCAATTAATCCCTTGGTAATAAATCTGACAATCTTTGGAATGAGATAATACTACCTATTTGATAGGTCAGGCAGTTTATGCAAGACTGGGTATGTGACAAATTGCTTAAGCCTCTGTGGCTCATGGGATGGGGTCTTAATTTACCACATCTAAATTTAATGGATAATTAAAACTAATTAAATCTTATGCAAACCAGCATACCCTTTTTAGCTGTTTGTTATTATCTAAAAAATCCAGGGAAAAAATGGTGCAGACACCACAACTATTTGATATTAAACTGGGGACTCTGACCTTTGCTTTGCTCTAGCAAACTTTGTGTTTAGACAAACACTTGAGATTTTAGTGTCAAATTCTGCTTCTAAATGCATAAATGGTTCTTGTTAAACTTAGAGGTAGCTGTATATTGGCACAGTGGGGATTACAGAATTTGGCTGAAATTTAAAAATACTTGGGTTAAAAGCATTGAGAGTTGCCCTAGCATGAAGAATGTTGTGTTCTTTCTAAGGAACTGAATTGGCATCCAGTGTTGCAGTCCATGTTGAATCTTGTTTCTTTTATTTAAGGTTTTGCTTTGATGCCTCTTAGTGAGATTTCATAGAATCACAGAACCTGCTGAGTTGGAAGGGACCCCTCAGGACCATGAGTCCAACTCCTGTCTCTGTGCAGGGCACCCCAAGAATCACCCCATGTGCCTGAGAGCATCACCCAAAGGCTTCCTGAGCTCAGGCAGGCTTGGTGCTGTGACCACATCCCTGGGGAGCTGGTTCCAGTGCTCAGCCACCCTCTGGGTAAAAACCCTTGTCCTGATACCCAACCTCAGCCTCCCCTGATCCAGCTTCCTGCCATTTCCCCCAGCCCTGTCACTGGTCACAGGAGTGGAGAGCTCAGACCCTGCCCCATCTCTTCCCTCCTGAGGAACCTCAGACTGCAGTGAGCTCACCCCTCAGCCTCCTCTGCTCCAGGCTGAACAATCCCAGTGACCTCAACTGCTCCTCATATGTCACCCCATCCAGACCCTTCCCCACCCTCGTGGCTCTTCTTTGGACACTCTCCAATAGCTCAATGTCCTTGTGATGTTGTGGTGCCCAGAACTGCAGGCAGTGCTCCAGGTGTGGCCGCACCAGAGCAGAGCGGGACAATGCCCTCCCTGGTCTGGCTGGCAAGGCTCAGCTTGGTGCACCCCAGGACAGGGGTGGCCCTCCTGGCTGCCAGGACACACTGTTGGCTCATCTGCAGTTGCCATCAACCAGGGCCTCAGGTGGTTACTGCCTATCTCTCTTAACTTGTTGAGATCTCTCTGCAAGGCCTGCCTACCTGTATTTATTTGGCCACTATTTAATTCAAAAGTGGTTTTGTCTTGTATACATGTAAAAGAAAACATCTAGCAAGCTGTTTTCAGAATCTTTTTTTAATTCCTGAACTATTTTGTATTCTACAAATCCAGTACTTTTCATAGGTGATGATGGTTTTGGTTTATGGCATTCAGGAAGGGTTTTTCTGAAGAAAACCAGGACTGTGGCAGGATGAAGGAATCCATGAGAAGGAAAGCTAATCAGCTTTACTGCATTTGAAGT
>NW_009954408.1:873705-902800 GCF_000747805.2 Chaetura pelagica
ACTGAAGGAGGACACGTTGGTAGACATTCCGTGATCTCCAGGGAGTTACAATAAAGCACCTGCTTGTCTACACTTAGCATTGAAAGCTCTTTTGTGAGTCCAGGTTCAGGAAATGCTGATCCTCCAGAGTATAGCCCTGAGTGCCATTCCCTTTGGGTGGTGTGATGCTGTGTTGTGGGATGAAAGAGGCAGAAGGAGAGTGTTTAAGTATCAAAGACATTTTTTTACCTAATCCAATAATCTGAACTGTGAATCAACCTGATACTGCACATGAGTAGACATCCTAGCTATTAAAAAAAGCAACCAACCCAACCCTCACATTCCAAAATTTAGGAAACATTTATTCCCAGCAAGAGTGGTCAGACCCTGGGATGGGCTGCCCAGGGAGGTGGTGGAGTCACCATCCCTGGGTGTGTTGAAGGGTGGTGTGGATGTGGTTTAGGGGAGAACTTTGTAGAGTAGGGTTGATGGTTGGACTGGGTGATCCCAGGGGGCTTTTCCAGCCTGAATGGTTCTGTGGTTCTATGAACACACCAGGTAATTAAGTGATAAGGCACAATCTGCTGCTCTTTTTGCCTTGCGTCACGAGTGATACCTGTTTCTGACTGGAGAGACACTCATAGGATCACAGAATGGTTTGGGTTGGGAGGGGCCTCAGAGATCATAACTGATAAATACAACACGTGCTTCAATTTCAAGGCTGAGTGGTTTCCACACAGCAAGACTTGTGGTGGTCTCGGGGTGAACACCCTGTGTGGCTTCCAAGTGACTCAGCACTGCTCCACCAGCAGTGAAGCAGAACAGGAATTGCTGTAATTGTCCAGCAGAGGATCAGCTTTTGTGGCACAATCTGTTTCTTTTCTCAACTACTGAGTGGCACAGAATGGGATTCAATGGGGAGGAAAGAGGAGGAAAAACAGCAGAATTGAAAAGTTCTTGGCCTTTTATTTTGTTTTGTTTTAAACTGGATTCTTCTCACTTTTTCAGTTGAAAGAGCAGGGAAAAAAAAGTCTTATGTTCAAGTAAGCTGATAACCATGTTTATGTCACTGACAGTTGATAAATAAATGAAAATAATAAATTATAAATGTTGCCATATTATCAATGACATTAGTTTTTATTGTCTTAAATTATTATGTTGCTGGATAAGATGTGAAGTCTAGCTGGCAGAGCATGCTGTGTGGTGTGACTTGAAAAAGTTATCTATGGAAAGATTCCTAAGATGGTGAAGCTGTTAAAGGAAATTGTCCAATTCTGGAGCCCCCAGCATAAGAAGGACATGGAGCTGTGGGAGAGAGTCCAGAGGAGGCCACAGAGATGATCCTTGGGCTGGAGCAGCTCTGCTCTGGAGCCAGGCTGGGAGAGTTGGGGTGTTTAGCCTGGAGAAGAGAAGGCTCCAGGGAGACCTTAGAGCAGCTTCCAGGGCCTGAAGGGGCTCCAGGAAAGCTGGGGAGGGACTTGGGACAAGGGCAGGGAGGGAGAGGACAAGGGGGAATGGATGAAAACTGGAGGAGGGGAGATTGAGGTGAGACATGAGGAGGGAATTGTGGAGTGTGAGGGTGGTGAGAGCCTGGCCCAGGTTGCCCAGGGAAGCTGTGGCTGCCCCATCCCTGGCAGTGTTGAAGGGCAGGTTGGATGGGGCTTGGAGCAGCCTGGGCTGGTGGGAGGTGTCCCTGCCCATGCAGGGGGTTGGGACTGGATGGTCTTGAAGGTCCCTTCCAACCCCAACCATTCTATCATTGTATGAAACAAAAGTGTGTAGTCCATACAGGTTAGGAAGCAGTTTTGATTTACTCCTCACTGGGAGAGGGAGCAGGTCTGTTTTTGTTGCTGAGTGGCTGGATTAGGGCTGCTGTGCTGTTCCCCAGCAAGTTCATGGTGTATGCAAGTCGGGGCAGTGAATGACCTGGTTGCTGTTGTCATCCAAGGCCAGAGAAGTGATGAGAAGGTGGTGTGATGAGAGAAAGAAGATCAGGCTGGGAAATGGCAGTGCCAGGGGCCCAGGCAGAAGCAGCACCACGGCTGGACTTGCCTGGTAAAATAACCCATATGCAGTGAGAGTAAAGCTTTCTAGTTGGACTGACCAGTTCTACTAAGGCAGTGGTCTCAGTAGAAAAACAATTCACGGGATTCCTGTTGTCATTCTCTTCTGAAAAGCAAACAAACAAAACCAAACCCAAAAAACCAACCCAACCCAACATAACCCCTCCCACAACTTCTTTTCTTCTCATTTTTTCTCTTCTCTTTTTTTTTTTTTGAGCAGTTTTAACCAAATAGAATCAGGTAACAAGCCAAAGATCTTTAGGTACTATTTTTCTGTGTTCTAGAAGACCAGGTTTTTAAACCTTTTCAGCCTTGCATGCTTAAGCAAATTTGGTTTTAATTGACCTGCTGTTGAATTGGGGGAGAAAAAAACCCTTCTGGGCAGGGCCTGTCAGAGAGTAGGTCATAATGTTTAAATAAAGAACATGCCCTTTTGCTCTTTCAAGGTACTATATTACAAAGCAAGATTGAGGTAATTTTTTAATTAAAGAAGTTACTGCTAAAATTTCATCCTCTATTGAGCCAGTTGCAAATGCTTGTGGCTCCTGTAAGCATTGATTAAACAGTGATTCTAAGAGGGCTCTTTTATTATAATTACTGGTGATATTATCAATATCCAAGCACCTTGTAAAGCATTTATTCTAGAATAATGAAGCAGGAAGCAACACCAGTAATACTGCAAAATAACATTCTCTCTTGTTAGCTGAGGCCTTCTTATGGGCAGGGGAGTAGTGTTAATTTAGAATTAACATAAATGAGCCCTCGTAGAGCTCTGGGAACCCAGGGGTTTTTTGAGCTCTGCCCCACTCATCAGCCTTTCTCTTCCTCATCTTTTCCTTCAGGCACATCTGCTCTTCATCATGCTTTGAGTTGCTTGAAGTTATTCTTTTGGTAGCCCCTCTTTCTTGTCCCTTTGTATATTGAGTTACATTTTTGTCACAACAGGCTTGGAAATGTGTTTCAGTGCTGAAGCTCAATTACATTTTTGGTAAAAACTTGGAGATATGGGACTGTTAGATTCTCTGAAACTCATTACAACTATGTTCATGTCTGGTATCTACTATCTTTCAAAAGATTTACTTGTGACTTCTGCCTTCTACTTTTTGTAAAAATCTCATTTTCACAGTTTCATATTAACTTGGTGGCTTTTTAAATTGGCTCTTCTTTACAAGGTCTGGTTTTCAAACATCCTAAAAAAAATTGCCTCTGATCTTGCTACTGTTTTCAAAATGTGTGCATGAAGTCCTTCAAAAAAAGGAAAGTAATCAAGCATTTGTAAAATTCCACATATGTCTCCAATTGAATTTCTAAGTAAGAGACCAACATTGGGTTTGCAATTAGTATTTTTTGAAAAAAGAAACTTTGGCCAAGCTGCTTTTCTTCTTTCATAGTGCTGAAGTGTCAACCTGAACTACAGCCTGATTTGGTCTGAAATAGGGTAATGTCATGTATTTAAAAGTCTGTGTGTGAGAAATGGTTTATTAATATATCTGTTTTATTTCAGGAGGATGTGGAAACAGGAGTCCACCTTGATCCTGCTATCAAGGAAGTTCAGTACAACCCCACTTATGACACCATGTTTGCACCTGAGGTAAGAAAGAATATTGATCTTTACAGCAGAAATGCCTTTTTTGGCTGAAGGGGCAGAGGTTCTGTGCGTGTAGTGTGAAACTGGTAGAAGATTCACCTGCTTTGGATGCTTGCTGCATTTTGGAATCTGGTTTGGGCAAACAGATAAAAGATTCTGCACAGGTGTGTTAGTGTTTCTAATGCTTGAATTTTAATATTCTGCATATATAAGTGGTCTAAGAAGAATCTTAAAGTGTTATCAAAGTTACAGCTATGAAAATTAAAAATCGATCTAGGAAAGTCACTTTATAAAGGTGTTCAGTAAAGCATTAAACTGGTTTCTTACTATTTTCACATTTTTGCTACTTTGTTCCTTTTAGAGCAAAACTATTGGTTCTAAGTCTTGTGGTTATATGGCTTGTAAGAAGATTTAAAATTAAAATCCAAATTCTTTCAGTGTAACTATTCACATCAGTGTTAAGTATTTTAGTAACTTAAGCTATGCTAAATGTGTAGTGTAAAACCATTTTAAGGCTGAATTTGAACTGCCTAGTGGTGTCATATGAACTGCTTTCAGTTTTCTTATGACTGACAAGCTAGCTGAAAGATAAAATCAGCTGTTCAACATGTAACTTTTGTCAGTATTTAACTTCTTGTTACAGTTTGTCTGCTGTTAAACCAGGAGTTAGCAATTCCAGGTAGACAAAGGCTGTATCAGTCTGAACTGCCTACATTATTTATGCTTAATGTTTAGGAAAACCTTGTGTGGAACCACATAAGTAGACCTTTTCATAGCAAGCTTGCATTCTGCAGCCTCCCAAAGCCATGACCTGTGTGAGTAGAGATACTGATTTAAACCTGTGACAGTGTTAGTTTGTGTAAGTGTTCTGGTGAGGGAAGCCTGATGTGGGACAATCTGGGGTGTCTGCAAATATGGCTGGCAAGCATAGAGGTTACAACTAAATATAACTGCAGATTAGTCTTAGTGTGTTGCATTTGTTTGTGTTCACTGCTCTTTTCCCTGACCATGGTGTGGCCAGGAAGGGTGGCTTTTGTCATCTCACAAGAAGAAAAGCAAGCTTTCCTGGAATAATAAGGCCCCAGTTGCTTTATAAATGCAGGGAAGTGTTGTTGGCAGTGTGATTTCCCTGTCAGGGACAAGAGTATAGTGGGACCTGGGATCTCCCCCTGACAGGGGACAGTGTGCTGGGGTTTTGTCTTCTGAGTGCTTGTACTGATCACATGCCAAATGGCAGTGGTTTGTGTCAAGTGGCAGATACTGGTTTGGCCTCTGTAACAGGCTGGGAAGTTCAGTCATGAAACTTGCTGTTCAAATTAACTGTGTAAGTGGTCACTGTGTAAAAATCACAGATGTTTATTCAGTTGTCTTAAAGAAATAGAAAGTTGAAGTGGTTTGGCATTACAGTTTTTGAAAGGCAAAATATTTATTGTTTTCCTTGTGTTTTTTCTTGAAAAAGTACAAACTTAGAAAGAAAAAATTAGCAATTCTGATGTAATTTCTTTTAACATTGTTGATGTAGTTTGGACCAGAGAACCCATTTAGGACACAGCAAATGGCTGCACCTAGAAATATGCTTTCTGGATATGCAGAACCAGCTCACATCAATGATTTCATGTTTGAGCAACAAAGAAGAACATTTGCAACCTATGGTAAGTCCTTAACAGTGGAATTCACCTCTACCTTTGTTATGCCCTGGTTGGGCAGAATAAGTTGTTTTCTGTAGAACAGTTAATAGGACTGCAAGTCTATACATTAATTTTTAACAGACTTGGTAAAATGGGGAAATGTCCTTGAATGAGAAAGTGTATGGCTGGAGAACTTAGTATTTATTTGGAAAAACTCACTTTAGAAGTCCCTTTGAAACTGTAATCAAGTATGACCTCCCACTAAACCCCTTCTTAATTAATCCTTCCATTAGTTGCATCAGTGTAGAAAAAACAAATTGAATTTTCACACGTTTAATCTGACAAATAACTGTAGAATTGTTATGCAAATAGATTCTTCCATGCAATTCTAACTAGAGACAGTTTTCTCAAAATCCAAAGGAAGCCTTACGGGGTGGTTGGGTTCCCAGAGTGGTTGCATGTTTAGACACAGGCTGAATGAATGGGAACTGAAGAAAAAGGGAGTAGAGCTACTAAATTATTCTTAGCCAAGACACACCCAAAGGTTTATCTCTGTATTGGTGGTGATTATAGTTGCTGCTTTCTAATCTTGAAGAGCCTTTTGACTTGTAAATAGTTGCTCTTGAAAAATGAATCTTTGGGGTTTTGGAGAGGCTGGAGTTTCAAACAGAATTCTTCTGAATTGTAAGAAATATGGATGATTTTTTTAAATAGGGAAAATATGGGAAGACAGACTGGATGGGGCTCTGAGCAGCCTGGTCTAGTGGGGGGTGTCCCTGCTCATGCAGGGAGGTTGGAAGTAGATGATCCTGAAGGTCCCTCCCAACCCAAACCATTTTGTGATTCTTTTGGACACAATTGAAAGAACAAAACTGCCCTGGGTTTTCCTGTAACAGTGGTTCTTTTTCCTTCTGTGTTTCATTGTAAGGATTCATTTGTCTTAAACTTGACTGCATGTGCTTGCCTTGCAAATATGAATCTTTGTTTTCAGATGAAGTATCCCTTTATATTCTCCAAATCCAGTGTATTAGGCGAGTTCTGATACTTCCTATATGAACTTGGTGTCACAGCACTCAACTTCTTGCACAACAAACACGCAGTTCACACTCAGAAGGTTATTCTCTTACTCCCTGCAAACTGCCTCAAAATCACCTCCCTACACACAAGCCCTCTTAACTTCATTAGGGCTTTATGCCTGCATGGATTAACTCACTGCATTTTGTGGTAGATGAGGTTGGGACTTCATTGCTGACATCTAAGGGAGCCATGTGTGACAGTGAAACCTGGAAGAAAAAATAAATTAATTCAGAGACTGTGACATCTCCAGTTTAAATTGATGTTTTGCTTTTATTAGAGGCTTTCTTGTAAATGTCAAAACCCAAAATATATTTAAGACAGTTTTTTTTCCTTTTACAGAGTTTTAACTAATAGGTACTTTCCACTGAGTTGTTAGGATGGTAGAGTATAAGCAAAATACCAATATTAAGAAAGGAATGTGTGTCATAGAATCATGAAATGGTTTGGGTTGGAAGGGACCTTCAAGATCATCCAGTTCCAGCCCCCTGCATGGGCAGGGACACCTCCCACCAGCCCAGGTTGCTTCAAGCCCCATCCAACCTGCCCTTCAACACTGCCAGGGATGGGGCAGCCACAGCTTCCCTGGGCAACCTGTGTCAGTGCCTTTCTGCCCTCATGGGGAAGAATTTCTTCCTCATGTCTGACCTAAATCTCCCCTTTCATTTAAAAAAAAATACCCTTTTCCTCTTACTGCCCTCTCTGGTGAAAAAATGTGTAGTTCTGTAACATAACTTTCACTTACTTGACTGCAGTTTAATGTTAGAACTTGACAGACAATGCAGGTAGAAGCCTATTCAGGATCTGAATAGACAGATTTTGTTATCTGAAATGGAATGTTGCATTGTGTGGTTGTGCATTTTTGTGTGTGTAAAATAGGCACGGAGTGTTTGGGTTGGGAATTTTTTTTTGTTTGTGAAGTTCAGTTTGGGGGAAGATGGAACTAGTCAGTCTACTCAAAGCTTCTGCTCTTGGTTTTTATCCTCACTGTACAGCAGCTGCCTTGAAAACTGTATTACAGGAGAATATAAAATATTTTTAAGATAGATAATGTTGGCAGCTGTGCAACTGTCATATTCAGCTTCCTAGAAATGTTCAATACATAATGATCTGAGTATGGTGAAAATGGAGCTATGAGGAGGCTGAGTAGGTAATTTAAGCTGCAGGAGCAAGCACTGAGAAGATGCAGTAAGTGAGCATGATAGCCTGGCTCACAGGAAGGTCTGTTAAAAACAGCAATCCTTTGTCAAGAAGCTGTCTATTAAAAAATGCAGTGTTTTCTTTTCCATTTGGAAAAAAAAAGTAAAAATAACCTTCTTGGAAAAGACCAAGTAGAAAAACATAAGTGTAATTGCTATTCTCTCTGAGTAACTCTGTAAAACCTACTTGCTGCCTTTTCCCAGATGGTTTATCAGTGTGTTGGACAGCATGGGCCTGAGCATGGATCCACCAGAGACTTCCCTGGGCTGTGGAAACCAACCATTTACTCTTGCCAACATTTTAAGAACTTTAAATCTATTGACCACGTAACGACCTGTGGGTTTTTTTCAGTGTCCTTGAGACACCTTGCAACCAGCCTAACCCTGTTTCACCATCAGTTGAGGTTTGCTCACTCACATGCTTGTCACCTCAGAAATATCCTGAAGGTTTTGTCACTGTCACTTACCTGTACAGAAGGCTGTGTTTTCTGCTCTGCTGCAGTGGGTAATGCTCATCCCAGTGCTTGCAGGCTTTCTTTATCATAGTTTCTGTTGCTTGAAACTTCTCTCCACACAAATGGACCAGATGACCTGTAGTTCCCCAGATCCCCTCTGAAGCATCTTTTGAAAGTTGACATTGTATCTGATATGTTCCATTTCTGTCAGATGGAGATTGTATCAGGCAAGAGTTTTTGTACTGTGGTTCAGCTTCAGATCTCTTGGATGACTATCAACTGGTCCCTGTGTTTTGCTGCCACTTTGACACTCTAGTCTCCTGGCATTTCACTCTGAGGTAGATACTTTGTCATGTTACCCCTTCTAGCACATGAACCTCCCCAGGCTCCTCCATCATGAACATGAATTTAAAAAAATCCATCAGTGCTCGTTTCATTCCCAGCTCATCATTTGTCCTCCCTTCTGTCTGGTGTGTTTTATGCCCCTGCATGTTTTTACAAAGGACAAATGGTACTTTTTATACCTTTTCTGTTCTGCTCCTCACTCTGTGGGGACAGGGGGGCTGCCTTACTGTAGTTCTTACTTTTTCTGCCAGAGTTTTGTTCTTCATATTCTTTCAAATTTGAATGCATCTTCAGCTCTTTGAATAATAGTTCCTATTTCTAATAGTTTTTCTTCACATCCTGTTCAGCTTTCTTGTGCTCTCTTCCTCCAGGTCTCTTTAAAGCTTTTTTAATAGCTGGCAGGCATGAGTTTTTTTCTCCTATGTCGTGTCTTTGAAGTGTCCCTGCATTTGGGAGAAGTGTTACCCTTTGCTCACTTTGTATTCCTTTTTTAAATCTTCTTTATTTCATCTCCTGTTTTGAGATTGAGGTCATTGTAGTAAATGTTCTTATGTCTTTGCTTCCTCAACAGTGTTGATTTATACTGCATTATAGCCATGGTTAACATGTGTATCCTTACAGAAAACTAGCTTAAAAAATCAAGTTTCCTGCACTGCTCACTTGGCTTTTTTTCATTTGAGTCTCTACCATGACTGTTTCATGGTTCAAATATGTTGTGTAAAAAATATATATATAGTGTAAAATGTTTTAATCACATTTTGTTGTGAGATTTGCACAATCTACTAGAAGGAGGCGACTAAAGGATTTCATTCTTGCTGTGCTTCTTTCCCTGTTTAATCTCTGGTACCATTTCATGGTTATTGCATCTTCTGGCTGAACAGTCAATAGGGGAGTCCAGGCAACTGTACTGACCACTACTTAAACCTGGAATTTCAGTCCAAAGGATGCTTTAATGCTTGTTAACACTATTAACTTGGTAATCTGATTTGTCTTTATGCTTCAGGTAGCATATAGCATGTTTTTCCCCACTGGTCTGACCATCTTATTTCTGTATTCTTTCTACCTGGTAAAGAATCTGTTCTGGCTCATTATGTCAGTATTGTCTTACCAATTTACATTTGTTTCTGAATTTAAAACAAGATATTCACATTTCACTCTGTATTATTTTTAGCCTCTGTCATTTTCTATGCATGCCTGGGTTTTCCATTCCTCTGCTCTCTTTTTAAATAGCTTCTGTGCTTATTGCTGTCCATGTTAGCTGAGGTTTCACATTTCTGTTCCACCTTTTGCTGAAGGATATGGCTTTTTTTAAGATTGTGTGTCATGCCAAATAGCTTGTTGTGTTTGGGTTTATTTTTAAACCATTGGCTATCCCCACCTATTTAATCAAAAAACAACCTTTGAACTTTCTCAGCACCAACAACCTAAATCTAGATGAGACCTTCCCATCTCAGCAAGGTTCCCTTCATTCCAGAAGTTTAGAGAGGTAGAGTTGACACAGGCACTAGAGATGTTTTATGCATTACAGTTAAAGATCTTCAGTTTCTCTCAGTAAACAACCTCTTGAGAATGAGCTACCCTTCTAGAATGTATTTTATACAAATGTAAACATACCATTGCTTAATTGAGTCACTTTTGTGCTGTCCCTTAGTCCATGGAAAACTGAGGAAGAGTGTGTGAAATGCAGACCTCAGGTCTCCCTCTGACAAATCAACTAGATTTCTTGATCAGGAAGCTTCTTTATCAAGAATGTATATGTGATACCAGCATGTGGAAGTACTTGGATGTCTGCTGCTGTCTTTTATTCTTTACAATACAAAACATAGTAGCTCAGGCATATTATACACCAAAGGAAAAGCCAAACCTGGGACTGCTCTGGTTCTCCAATTTTTTTCTTAAGCTGTCACTTTGTCCCTGACCTCCAAGGGGTTGTGAACCCTTGTCATTGTGAATGCAGACCTGCTTCTCTCATCTTTTAGGCTGCCCAGGAGGAGTCAGAATATTTTTGCTTTTTCTTCAAGGTCATTCCTATTTTTATACCATCTGGCATGGTCTTAAAATCTCCATAAGCATTCTAGTTGTTTGTTTTTTTCAAAACTACTTTCAAACTACTGCAGATTTCCAGTACTTCTGCTGTTCCCTTCAGCAGCCCTAACAAGCCAGGGGTCATTTTTGTCTCTAATGGTTCACACATTGAAACTACCTTTGAGTCCAGCAGGTTTTCACCTTCTGCCCTTCATCTCTCATTAAGACTGACAAACATGTTTCTTCAACCTTTTCGAGGCCTTTCTTCCACCCCCAGCACTTTATCATTCTTGTTACTCTCAATTTTAATCTACATTTTTCTTTAAAATACATTGCTTAAAACTGGACACACCAACCTAGGTCTTGCCAGGGTTGTTCTATGTTTTATGTAGTTCTATCCTGTGCAACAAATCTCAGTTTTCTTTTTATTTCCCCCTTCTCCATTGGTTTCAGGTAGACTTGTTGAGTGTCTCAACAACATTATCCTTGCAACCTGTATTATTTTTTCCCCTGGATCTAACCAGTTATTCTCCTTTCTTGGCATCTGTCATTCAGCATGTCTGTGCTGAAGGGAAATATTTCACCCTTGCCTTTGGTGTCAGCTGCATCCTTTGCTGATGTCACAAACCATTAAAATATTGAATAAAATAGTTCAGGCAGGCCATTTCATCACCTTTATGAGATCTTCTCCATTAATTATTACTCTGGGACAGTCTGACCTTTTTTTAATTGGTAACCACAATTGCATCTGCAGTTGTAGGGGGTCAACCCTAGGTGGAATCCATTGATGGATGGTAAACTTCTTAAATAATTTCAGATACTAAGGAAAAAGTTTTCTCTCTAGAAAGCCAAATTTCTCTTTGTAAACTGTTTTGATATAAATGGCCAATATAAGGCTATAAATACTAGTCTTTTTTACAATGTTGTAGTCTTTAGAGCATGGCAAAAATGACTGGAAAATCTTAAAATACAAGTACTAGTGTATTCTTCTGTATCTGTGCCCTCAGCAGAAGCAGTCTCTTCCTGAAAATTGCCTTTTAAGGATTGTTTTGTTTGTTTGTTGGTTTGTTGGTTTGTTTTTTTTAAAAAAAAGGCAATATAGTCTCCTTAGTTGTGTGAGCAGATATACATGTTCAGTGGAAAGCAGAAGTACAGATTTATTTTTTACATGCTGTACACAAACTGTTCAGGAATGTGGTAGAAAAACCATTGCATACCTATTTCAGCAGCAATATTCATCCTAGAAGGGGGCTGCTTCATTCCTGCAGGATTTAAGATTTTAAAATCCCTCCTTCACAAGATATTAATGGCTTATGTAATAAGAAACAGTCTTCTGTCCAGGAATCCCAAAGCTCTTTATGAGTATTCAGCAGCTTGGTTATAACAGGATTACTTTATCAGTAAGACTGATGTTTTAAGAGCTTAAAATGACTCTGGCTTGGAAGTAACACTTCTGATTTTTTTTCATCCACTCATGTCACATGCAACACCTCCCATTGCTGTTACCTCTTACAGTTGTAGACACTTTTGTTCTCTGATTCCTTTGATTCTGCAGAGAGGCCAGTGCAGTCAGAAGGGGCTAGTCCAGCTCTATTAGTCCACATACCTGAGCTGCCTTGGCTCTCTCTGTGCTGGATCGCTCAGGGTGGTGTAAACATGCTTTAATTAGCTGTCTTTCTGGAATCATGTCATCATGGAGTGGTTTGGGTTGGAAGGGCCCTTCAAGCCCATCCAGTCCCAACCCCCTGCATGGGCAGGGACACCTCCCACCAGCCCAGGCTGCTCCAAGCCCCATCCAACCTGCCCTTCAACACTGCCAGGGATGGGGCAGCCACAGCTTCCCTGGGCAACCTGGGCCAGGCTCTCACCACCCTCACACTCCACAATTTCCTCCTCAGGTCTCACCTCAATCTCCCCTCCTCCAGTTTTCATCCATTTCCCCTCGTCCTTTCACTACAGCCCTTATCAAAGTGTATGCACTGTGAAAAGAATGCACATCAAAGTCTGATTATTCAACCAACTGTTTTCAGGTGCACTGATATTATGAATGTAGGTGGAATTGCAGCTTTCCCTGCTAAAACGGAGCATGAAATATCCGTCTCCTGAATAGAACTGAAGGAGATGTAGGAGTCAGGGCACATTATATGGCACACCAACTGGGCAGGATAAAAGCAAGCTGTCTTCTGCAGCTGTGGTTTGGAGTCCCAGCCAGAAAAATAAAAAAGATCCTTTTTCACATACCCACTGGAAAGTAGAAATTATTCAGAGCTTTTCTATGAGCGTGATGCTGGACCAAATTCAACCCAGCTATAAGTCTCCACTTCCATGGGAAGCTGTGCTGGGCCCAGGGGCTCTATTCATTAGAATACTGTCCCTCTTTGACAAGGACCCAGCAAATAGAGTCCCAGAGACTGTGTCAATACAGTTGGAGGACAAATAAACCACTGTATTGATTTTGACATCAATCCAAAGTCATATCTCTCTGCTGTTAACAGAAACCTTATAGCTTGGAAAGGAACTCATTGAAATAGTGGCTTAATAAAAGCAGGCAGTTAAATTAGCATGAGTATAATTGCAGTGTCTTCTCAGCTTGGTTACCCAGGGAAGTAAATCCTAATAACAGTCTAAAATAATTTTGTTTGTTGTGGTTGAGGTATAGTGGGAACTTTGGTGTATATTTGTCTCCCTATATCACGCTCATGGAGCATCTGGGCAGATGTTGTTCCACATCTAGGTCTTCCCAGGCTTGAAGCTCAAGAATTGGTCTGCAAGTGGATTGCTCCAGTTGTGTGGGAACACTTCATGTGTTCTTAGAATGCCTCTTCTTCTAATTTCAATTATTTTTTGTATTTTATTTTTTTCCCAGCATCTCAAAAGAAATTATCTGGACCATCTTCTAGGACTGTAGCCTTTCTGGGAAATGGCTGGGGAGATGATCTCCTTTGGCTGTTGGGATGATGTTTATAGGTTCTCCACTTGTGCACAGCCAAGTGCTTTTATGGGCCATTGGTCTCTGGGGTGGAGTGGGTGACCCCCCACTGTTCATGATTGTGAATTCACAAAAATATAAGAATTAGGGTTTCTTCAAGTTTGTGTGTGTGATGACTTGTGTTTCACACCTTCACTGTGGCTCTTTTTCCTTCCTGACATGGACATCTTCTCGCTGGGTCCTCAAGAGATATTTTGTCACTGGGATGATATTTAATAAAAATTGGAGATATGTCCACCAGGGTGCAGTCTTTCCCAAACAAAATAATAATAAAAAAGCCATGGTGGTCAAGAGCTGTTCAGTGCACCTGGTCCTTGCAAACCAGATGAGTTTATTTGTCTGTCTCCTCATGCTCCTAAGATGGTGCCATCCACTTCAGGAGAAATGGAGAAAAACTGTAAGATGTGCATATTAAAATGAGAACTCATTAAAATGAGAACTTCCATGTTAAAAATTGTAAATAACCTGAATATCTACAAATTGCTGATACTTTTTATAAATTATTTATAAGCACAGCAGGTTTGGTTTTGTTGGATTTTTTTCTTAACAACACTCAATAGCTGTAATCAGGAAATGAAGATGTAAATACTTAATTCTTTTAAAAACTAAAGGCCATTGCTGCTTCTGATGCTGCCTGTGTTAGTTAAAGCAACTGCTTGCAAGTCAAAGAAACAGGCT
Organism: Chaetura pelagica; assembly: GCF_000747805.2. NCBI lineage: Eukaryota > Metazoa > Chordata > Aves > Apodiformes > Apodidae > Chaetura > Chaetura pelagica. Next base: position 887,729 of record NW_009954408.1, read on the forward strand.
TTCCCAACTCTGGCAGGAAGAGGTTGAAATAATTTCTGCTGAGGAAGGCAGAATATGCACAAAGCCCTAGAAGACTTCATTTGCTTTCCTTTTTTCCCCCATCCCTGTCCTCTTCCAGCTGCTGCCACCCCCGGGACTGCCAGAGAGGAGCAGCAGGGGGGTGTAGGGGCAGGGCAGGGGGCTGTAGGGGCAGGGGCTGAAGCTCAGGGCCCTCTGTGCAGTAGCAAGGGGCTGGTGACTTGGTGGCTTTGCAAACCAAGGAGCAGTGCCCTGAGCTAAAGCAGCATCTGGTTAAAATCCCATGTCACTAACCTAAGATGTTGAGCCAGCCTTCTCCTTATGCCATGTTACAGGAAGAGGGGGTTGCTGTGGCAGTTCCACATCTCTGTAGTGCAGCAAACTGAACGAAATCCAGTGCTGACCTTGCTGGGTGTTGGGCCAGGGGCCTCCTGAGGTCCCTTCCCACCAGGAAGGTTCTGTGACTGCCCTCTCTTTCTGTGTTATGCTCACTGTTGCCTATCACACTTCATTGCTTCTGTATCTTGTGCAGATGTCAGGCTTCTGGCAGCAAGGCATCCTCAGGGACCTCATGGTAATACTTTGTAGTAACCCTAATATCCAGGCAAAAAGTATCCCTAATATCCAAGTGAAAAGTAGGTGGGATTTCAAAGTGTCAACCTTTCCTCCTCCCTTGCTGCTTGAGACCCACCATGAGAAAAAAAATTGTGGAATGTAGGGGGGGTGGAGAGAGAGTAATAAACTGAAAACTTGAAATAACAGTATTTTATTTCTCTTCTTCTTCTAGGCTATGCATTAGATCCCTCCATAGATAACCCTGAAGTTGCTACCAAATATATTGGCTCTGTAGAAGAAGCTGAGAAAAATCAAGGTAAATAATTCATAAATGACTTGCAACAGATGACTCCTTCTTCACTAAGAAATGGAATAGCTATTGGAAAGGAAGAATTTCTGAGAGACTTAGCCATGTCTGAGGACTCAATAAATGTGTTGTAATTGTAATGTGAAGAGAAACAGAGATATTGGGTGGCTTTGTTTTCCTGAGTAGCAAATATTTCAGGCTGCCATTATGTCAAGTTTTAAATTAGGATTTGTAACTGGAACCTGACATGTACCATTACATGAGTAGAATTGACCTGTGTACTTGAAACAGGCCTTTTTAGCATTCTTAAACTGTGTTGATTAGCTACAACTGGTGGATGCCTGCATTGGGATACTGGTGTGGTGGGTTAATCACCTTAAAGGTGCTACTCGTGGTTGCTCTGTGCAACCTCCAGTTGGGAGCTGCATGTTATCTCTTCTGAGCAGAGTTAAGCTCTTTGGGTTGTTTGGAAAGGAAAACCCTTTGGGAGGTTGCCAAAGAGGAAAGGCATGGGGTGCCACTGGGAGGCTTGGCTGCCAGAGGCATGGGCTTTGGCATTAATCCTTTACTTGACACTTCACAGTGTCACTGGAAGGTGGTACCCATGCAGACTTCAGTCATGCTTTCCCTTCCATGTCTTTTTCTAGCATCTTACACATGCTATACAAAGCTTCCTTATGTCTGTGACCTATTCCACAGAATATAGCCAAGGTTATTTCACTCTTTCAAAGTAAGATGAGGAAAGTAGTGTTATTTTGGTATAGCAGCTACAGACATGAGACAGAAACAGCAAAGATGAAATAACTAAATAAAAGTACAAAAAGAACTCTTTCATAATGGAATTTTAGTAATTTATTTTAGAAAACTCTGTAATAGTGTGTGATTCCTTTGTATGATCATTAACATAAATGTTTACATTGCCTGTTTCTTCTTGCTCTTTTTGGCTTCTTGGCACTAGATGAGTATCACTGATGCTGAAGGAAAACATGGCTTGAAAGTTGCACATAATTGTATATATAACCTTATGAAAAACTATTAGGTCATTATTTCAACATCTTTATACTTAAATGTTGGGTTTTTTTCCTCCCATATTTATATTGTTTAATGGTTTTGACACATGGAATTCTGAGAACAAGATGGGGGTTGGAGGTAGATGACCATGTCAATGGAGACAGACCTGTTAATAGGGCTTGTAGTGACAGAACAAGAGGGTGGTGGTTTTAAACTAAAAGAAGGTAGATGCAGACTAGATATAAGGTAGAAGTGTTTTACAGTGAGATTGGTGAAACTCTGGAACAGGTTGCTCAGGGAGGTGGTAGATGTCCTACCATAGCCATAGAAACACTTAAGGTCAGTTTGGTTGGGGCTCTGAGCAGCCTGATCTGGTTGAGGATGCCCCTGTTCACTGCAGGAAGGTTGCACTAAATTACCTTGAAAGTCCCTTCCAACCCAAACCATTCATCATGATTCTGTGACTTTTTACTAAATGCAAATACACAGTTATGGTTGGGGCTTGGGGAGACTTGTCTTGTTTTGGTTCTTAGAGATATTTATTTTTTTTTAGAAACCAAGAGTGGTGAGTGGGGTCAGAAATCAGTTGTTAGGACTCTACTTGGGCAAACACTGCACTATTTCAAGTATGAAAATCAGTGTATTCATATATGGTTAAAAATGCATAGGTACATATGTGGTTAAATACTCTAACCAACCATGAGACACAGTTTAAGTGGTTCCTATTACTGGGCATAGTTAGCAGTGTTCATAGTTAGAAAAGTTAGCAATGCCTTGGCCAATTTTCATAGAGTGGTTTGGGTTGATATAGATCATCCAGTCCCAACCCCCCTGCATGGGCAGGGACACCTCCCACCAGCCCAGGCTGCTCCAAGCCCCATCCAACCTGCCCTTCAACACTGCCAGGGATGGGGCAGCCACAGCTTCCCTGGGCAACCTGGGCCAGGCTCTCACCACCCTCACACTCCACAATTTCCTCCTCATGTCTCACCTCAATCTCCCCTCCTCCAGTTTTCATCCCTTCCCCCTTGTCCTCTCCCTCCCTGCCCTTGTCCCAAGCCCCTCCCCAGCTTTCCTGGAGCCCCTTCAGGCACTGGAAGGCTGCTCAAATGCTTTTTCCATCTTGCTGTGAGCACTGGGACAAATGGTGGTAGTGGTGATATTTCTTTTTCAACTGACTGTTCTGTGAGCTGTGCTGCTGTATCCTGGGTTAGCAGCTGATCAGTGCTTTGTTTTTTCTTCAGGTTTAACTGTGTTTGAAACAGGACAAAAGAAAATTGAAAAAAGGAAGAAATTCAAGGAGAACGATGCATCTAACATTGATGGGTTTCTGGGACCATGGGCAAAGTATGTTGATGAAAAAGAAGTAGCCAAACCATCTGAGGTAAGTGCTACTTTAGCACAACAGATAAACCTAGTTAGTACATGGCAGTGGTTGTACCAGAGATCCAGCTGCACCAGCAGTTTTTCCAGGCAGAGGATCCACACTGTGTTTTAGGGTGATAAAAAACCATTCCAGGTGATATGTCCAAATAAGGTGTTCTGCATATTCTGCACTCAATTATTTGCAAGAGTGTTTGGAATTAAAATTATTGTTATCCATGTGTGGAGTCTGATCTAAAAATGGTTAGTGAAAGAAACAGCTTGAAAAGAACTGAAAGTAAAATGTGTTATAAAATAAAAAGGAAAAAACAAAGAGAATAACAATTACCCCCTAAAAAAACCCCTCTCCCACCAACAAATATCCTCCTTGTTCAGTCAGTGATCCTTAGCTGTGGTCTGTGAATAAAAAGGGAGCATTTGATTCTTTTTGATATAAATAGCTTTTTTTAATTATTCTGGGTTTCAGAAAGGTATTATCTTTACTGATGCTTAGAAGTATTTCTAATCTCATTAAGCAAGTAAATGTGTTCATAGCAGTAAGGAAAGGGTTGTGCAGGTCTGTATTTTGTTACTTGATTCTTCTCAGTGCTGAATTTGTAAAAGTCAATTTTTATTTTTCCAGGAAGAACAGAAGGAGCTGGATGAAATAACAGCCAAGAGGCAGAAGAGAGGAAAGCTGGAAGATGATAAACCTGGAGAGGAGAAGACTATATTACATGGTAATGGTGTATTCCTGCCTGTCCTCATTTTCTTGCTCACTGTTTTCTTGCCTGCTGTGCCAATTAGTAGGGATGGCAGACAGCCCCAGCAGTTTGGCTGAGGCACCTTGATGTTTCTGTGTTGGAGATAATAGAGCTCAGATGCATAAGCATAAAGGACAGGGAAGGAGATCAACTCGGACTCATTTCACTTCATACTGTGAGGAGCAGTGTGGAAATGCAATTTGATATTATTGATTTTGAATGGTCCTCGATGCAGAGGTCCCATTTCAGAGCAAACATTTTAAAGTTCTGAGTTTGGCTTAGTTTCTGCTTCAGAACTGCTGCAGTTTTGTGTGTCAGTGCTGTCATCAGCAGGTAGTGCTGTGACTTGTGGCTTACATGCAATTTAGAAAATGACTTGGACTTTATACTTTCTCACTTCTTAATGTGAATGTTCTTGCTGTCAAACTCTTGAGTAATTGCCTATCAAGTAATTGCCCCATGGAAGCCTAGAAGCATGTGCTACTTTGAAAGAAAGTGCTTTGGTGAGCAAGTTAAATGAAGTGATTTTTGGCAACTGTTATTTCAGCTCTCTGCATGCAGACCAGTCCTGCCTGACATTGCTTGGCACAGATAGTTAGGTGAACCAAGTCTCTCTTTGTTGACCACCTTCTACAGCCAGGCTCATGTGCACAAGCTGGAACATTCTTTCTTAAATGCATTAAAGAAGTGGCTGTGAAACAGGCATTGCTGCCATGAGCACTTCATTCTGTTTGTATGTAGTAGGGCATGACAATAGTTACTGAATACTGATAAGCACAGCAAAACTGAAACTGTAGCCACTGAGCCCCTGTGGAACTTTGTATCCAAGTTTTTGTCATCCCTACTTGAAGTTTCACAGTGAAAGACCTTGCAAGTTGAACTTTCATCTTCTCAAACAGAAAAATTCCAGAAATCTGCCATTTTGCAGCCATGTATAATCACTGATAATGTGCAGGAGGCCACTTGTACAACCAAAACTGCCATCATGATATCCCAGAAACTGAGACATTTATCTAATCAATGCACAGCCTGATGTCATGGCTTCCCAACACAAGTCTGCTGTGAAACACCTGTTTGATTGTCCAGTATCTTCCCCAAAATCTAGTTAAAGAGCAGCTTTTGGCTACCTCTGACCAATATTGGTTCCCACAGGTCAAATGGATCTTTTTGTCCTGGTTTGTAACTGTTGAGGTGACTGGCCCAGCACAGAGCTGGCTGGAATGTGAGCTGCAAGCAAACACCAGGGTTAGAGTTGCACTTGAGAATCAAACCCAACCCTCCTTGGCTGGAGAAACTCTCTTGCTCTTTAATGATGAGTAAGACATGTAGAGGGGAGATTGTCTTCATGTTCAGATTATCAGATTCCAAGCATACTTGGCTGAAGTGGCTTAATTTGAGCTTGACTGATGTCAAATAAGATTCCACATCTGTGTTCTGTGAAGCAGGTTTTTCTTCCTTTAACCCACTCCCCCCCCTGCCCCGACTTCACAGCAGAGCAGCTGTGTGGAGGAAAACCTTCATTGTGTGTGGCTGTGGAGCCTTTTGAAGGTTATAACCTCTAAAAATACAGGCTCTTGGATTCTCAGAATTCTGTGTTTACCTTTTCAGTTAAGGAAATGTATGACTATCAGGGGAGATCTTATCTTCACGTCCCTCAAGATGTTGGGGTTAATCTCCGTTCGACGGTACCACCTGAGAAGTGCTACCTTCCAAAGAAACAAATCCATGTGTGGTCTGGACATACCAAGGTAGGAAGATGTGTTTGGGAGCATGCATCTCAAAAACCTCCTTCACTTTGTGGCTGAAGCTAGTCATTTGTATAAAACTGAAGTACCAGGAGAAGGAAAGAGTATTTTCATCTGGACCACGTTGTGATATCCCTGGTTGCATGACATGCTCACACGAGGTGTTTGCTTCCATTACTTTTTCATTAACAGAGGGGCTTCCTGACTTTTTTTTAAAGGGGCAAATATTATTCAGTGACTTCTGTGGGATTTGGAGTTATTTCCTAAACTACGACATGAATAAGAGTAAGGGTAACTCTTGAGATCCCTGATAATGGGGGACTATTACTATTTTTTAAATAGTAAAAGCACATGAGGACTATTTCATATCAAACTTATGAAGAGTTCCATAGCTTTTGTGATTATGATGCATCAGCATCCCAGGATTCCCAAATACAAATTGAGAGGTCTGTCTTGTTCAGAGTTTCCTTTGATGATGCTACTAAACATTTACAGTTTCTTCTTTTGCCAGAGCCCATAACTATACACATTATTTTAGTATTAAAAAAGTGTTCCATCAATCAGATTTGTAAAGCCCACACTCAATTTACTGCTTCTTTTGACCCTAATTTTCAGTATTGCTTGAGGTTATGTGCTGTGCTGCAGTGGCCAGCACCTTAATGATACCTGAAAGGTGGAGGAAAGGAGGACACAGAGAACACTTTTAGTTTTACCCCTTTTTTGTTGTGTCCCAGCTCTGAACTCTTCTTCAGAGATTGCTGCATCTAAGAGCTGCAATGAGCAGTGCTTTCCACAATAACATCTCCTGCCCAAAGCTCTGGTCACTCCTCTGCCTGTTCACCCATTTGAACAAACTGATGCATAAAGTAGCTTTTTCCTTCAAACAAGGAAGGAAACAAGAAACAAACAAGAAATGAATCATGATGTAGATGGGAGAGCCAAAGAAAGGTGGGCTGACCAATCTAGAAAAGTTGGGGGGTATAAGTGGACACTAATAGGAAGGATAAAGCACCCAACTCTGACCAGGAGTGCAAGGAACTGGATGGAATATGAAGAGAGTAATTGACATGTAATGGAAAGAAGGGACATCAAACCATGGGTACTTGGCAGTTCTTTGGACTTCCTCTGCAAGGAGTGCCTGCAATAGATGGGAGGATGCTGTGCCCAGGGAGCCAGTCCAGTGGGTGGCAGCCAAATGGAGCTGGCCAGAAGCTTTATTTTTGTGGAAAACTTCCTCACGTGCCCCACCTGCAAAGGCTTGTTTTGCAGAAACAGTTGCCCAACCCCACAGCTTTTACTTCTTCGCTGTGTTTACCACAGGAATGGTGTGTGAGGTGAAGGAGGATTTATCTACAGCTGTTGCAGTGAACCCATTTGTTGCCAATAACAATAGTTCAAAACACATGGCTGTTCTCAAATAAAATGTCAGTAGGTTCTTTCTTTCCAATATACAGTATCTGTACATTTTGTGAAGATAAGCTTTAGCTTTTTGCTTAGAAAAGAGGGCAGGTGACCTGAGGAAATACCTAGATGTTCCACTTACTGTTTAACTATGTCCTTATTTACAGGGTGTCAGTGCAGTTAGATTGTTTCCCCTCTCTGGGCATTTGCTGTTGTCTTGCTCTATGGACTGCAAAATTAAGGTGAGTTACTTTTCTGTTTTCTTGGCTATACTTTATGTCAGCATTGAATACAGACAATGTGTTCTGGAATACTTAAACATTTGGCAGTTCTGCCAAGTACCTTTGTATTACTTTTCTTTTTCTCACTTGTTTTTTAAATTATAAATCATTGGAACATAGAACTAAGACACAAGGTCGTGGGTGTTAGAAGAGTGTTAATCATTTAGCAATAGCATTTAAGGTCACAAGTTCCTCAGGTTATTGGCTTTATTATTCTAATAATTCATTTTCTGTGAAGCCTAGTTTTACAACTAGCTGAATATTTTACTGAAGCATTTGTGATGATGAATTAATCTCATATCTGTCAAGCATACATCATATCAGATAGCTGATACTATTTTAAAGACTTTAAAGTTGGAATGTGGTATGGGGTTTTTAATTATTTTAAGGGGGTTTTGCCCACAAGAAGGTGACAAATTTCCTGGGTACGTAGTTCTGATTAATTGGTGGATGTCAAATGTTTGTAATTAATTTCTTAAAAGATGTTGCCACATACATTTGCATTTCATTTCAGCATCCTTGTTGCTTAGCAATTGATCTCTTTTTCTCCCCATCCCTTTTTTTTTCCTCCAAGCTGTGGGAAGTATATGGTGATCGAAGATGTCTGCGAACATTTATTGGTAATAGTCTCTTTCTTTTTAAGCTGACATATATTTAAAACAACTTCATGGAAGGACATGATTTAGGTTAGCTTATTCATTTATTGTAGACATAGAGATGGCAAATAGGGGGTTCAGGATGATCTTGGCAGTAAGAATTGGAAAAGGTGCAAGTTTTTAGTGAGCCTTTGTCATTGTTCCAAGCAATGTCATGTTGGTTTTTAGCACCTTATAAACCCTTAAAATAAAGCCTGAGTGTGCTGCAGTCATCAATACTTCATGCAAGGCTCCTTTCCAAAGGCAAAATTGTGGCATGAAATTGCCCCATCCTCTCATGGAGAAGAGCAGCTCTCTGTATCTTTCCAGTGAGGGCATCTCATGGTTGGATGAATCCACCTTAAATCACTGGTCTCTAAAGGCATGGGAATTGTTTTTTCTTTAGGTTCAGGTGCTGTCTTTGTTCATGTAACAGGTGTTTTTTAAAGCAGAGAGCTGAGAGAGAGAAAGAAACACAAAGTTAGCAGTCTTGAATGCTGAACAAAAGCAGCTGATTCTCCTTTTGAAATGGGAACATTTCTAGAACACTGAGTGAATGTATGTTGAGTAACAACAAAGAAATCTTTTTCCACCTAATATTTTGATGACAGCAGGGTGACAAAGATGATGGCTGAAAAAAGGCTCTCAATAGCCTGCTCTTTCTGAACAGTTTGACTTTCTTCCTAAAGGTCCTTATTATAAACCAGATTCACCTGCTGTTTTGCTATATTTAAGTTGCTGTGCCAGTATTTTAACCAAAGAGATCTCCTCCGAGTCTGATGCAGAGGTCATGCCTGTGAAAGCACTGGGGTTCAGGGTAGCAAGATCAGCACCAGATGAAAGCATTCTTAACTTTCTGGTAGAATGTTTCCTCTATTAAAGGTTGGACCAGATGACCCTTGAGGTCCTTTCCAACCTGGCATTCCATGATGATGACTCTATGATGATATTTTGTATCTATTTTCTAATTTTAAATGTCTCTTCTTTTGAATGTATCTCCTGCAGTGCTGTTTTTTTCTCCTCTATTTCATTAGATGTTAGCAGCCTTCAAATTCATTACTGGTGTTCTAAACTTCTCTGGTAGCTCTTAGCTGTGACCAGAACACTCTTTGAAGCCAAGAATACTGAAAGTTCTGCTTGGATATAATGTTAGGAGGGATGCAGTGTTTGATTCTGTGCAATGCTGTCATTTCTCTCTCCCCTGCTTTAGAGGTGTGGGTATTTGAGGGTTTTATTCTTATCATTCTTCAGTAGCTGCTCTGTCTTTCTCCCTTGAATCGTTCTTGACTTAGTGCTCATGAAGAACTTCAGTGAGCAATTCCCCTGTTCTCTCTGGGTTGTTTAAAGACTGGAGCATTTAACTGAAATAATGTTTTTGGGAAAACCACTCATTCTCAGATTGAATGGAGAGAAGTGGATCACCACATTGGCTCTGTCTGTCTTGCAGGACATGGCAAGGCTGTTCGAGACATCTGTTTCAACAACGCCGGCACCCGCTTCCTCAGTGCTGCCTATGACAGGTACCTGAAACTCTGGGACACTGAAACAGGTGAGCTTGTCTTGGGAGATGCTCGTATCTGGCACCATGTGTGCATTTCTGGAGCCCCTAACATGAGAAGGACCTGGAGAGAGTCCAATGGAGGCCACAGAGATGATCCAAGGGCTGGAGCAGCTCTGCTCTGGAGCCAGGCTGGGAGAGTTGGGGTGTTCAGCCTGGAGAAGAGAAGGCTCCAGGGAGACCTTAGAGCACCTTCCAGGGCCTGAAGGGGCTCCAGGAAAGCTGGGGAGGGGCTTGGGACAAGGGCAGGGAGGGAGAGGACAAGGGGGAATGGATGAAAACTGGAAGAGGGAGATTGAGGTGAGACATGAGGAGGGAATTGTGGAGTGTGAGGGTGGTGAGAGCCTGGCCCAGGTTGCCCAGGGAAGCTGTGGCTGCCCCATCCCTGGCAGTGTTGAAGGGCAGGTTGGATGGGGCTTGGAGCAACCTGGGCTGGTGGGAGGTGTTCCTGCCCATGCAGGGGTTGGGACTGGATGATTCCAGTGAGAAAAGGTCAGTGATTTATTTTGCTGTTGGATTACTGTTAACCTTCTCTAGGTTTAGGATTGAGGACTTCTTACCTGAGTTTATGTTGGTTGCCAAAGACCTCTGATCCCATGGAGGTGATCAGAGAGTCACAGAATATTCGGGGTTGGAAGGCACCTCCAAAGATCATCTGGTCCAACCCCCCTGCCAGAGCAGGACCAAAAAGACTAGGGCAGGTCACTCAGAAAGGCGTCCAGGTGGGTCTTGAAAGTCCCCACAGAAGGAGACTCCACAGCCTCTCTGGGCAGCCTGTCCCAGGGCTCTGTCACCCTCACAGGAAAGAAGTTCTTCCTCATGTTGAGGTGGAACTTCCTGGGATCCAGTTTGAATCCATTGCCCCTCGTCCTACCACAGGACACAAGTGACAAGAGCTTGTCCTCCCTTCTTGCTGCCCTCATGTATTTATAGACATTCATTAGATCCCCCCTCAGTCTTCTCTCTAGACTGAGCAGCCCCAGATCTCTCAGCCTTTCCTCATCAGACACGTTCCAGTCCCTTCATCATCCTTGTAGCCTCTGTTGGACTCTCTCCAGTAAATCCCTCTCCCACTCTTGCAGTGGGGAGCCCAGAACTGGACACAACACTCCACCAGGGCCGAGTGGAGGGGGAGGAGAACCCCCCTGACCTGCTGGACACACTCCTCTTGATGCCCCCCAATATTCCATTGGCCTTCCTGGCCACAAGGGCACATTGCTGTTGTCTACCAGGACTCCAAGGTCCTTCTCCACAGAGCTGCTCTCTAGCAGGTCACATCCTGGCCTGTCCTGGTGCATTTTGTTGTTTCTTCCCAGCTGCAGGACTCTGCACTTGCTCTTGTTGAACCCCATGAGGTTCCTCTTTGCCCAGCTCTCCTGATGCTGTGCAGAGGCAGTGCTCAGTTTGGGATATCCCAACCAGTCCTGATTTCCTTGGTGTGTCCTGGTGCCTACAGGGAGCTGAGCTGTTCTATGGCTTGGAAGTTTGTAGTAAAGGTAGGGAACAGTTTGTATGTGCATGTGTCTACACAGGTGCCTGCATACAAACGTGTGAAAGAAGGTGTGGTCAAAGAGCAGGGTAAATTCAACCCTCTAATCCTCCTGAGGGCCTTTAGAACAAGGATTTCCTGCTCCTAGGAAGGTAGAAGTGAAGTGAATGGGGTTTATCAATACCTGGAGAGAACTCATCAGCCCCTGAAACTTCCAGCCTCACCTCTGGGAATGGCTTGTGTGTTGCAGGACAATGCATTTCCAGGTTCACAAACAGGAAGGTTCCTTATTGTGTCAAGTTCAACCCCGATGAAGATAAACAAAATCTCTTTGTTGCTGGCATGTCAGATAAGAAGATTGTACAGGTATGTCTGCTTAAAATACCTCCCTCTCAAAATCCCAGTGTGTAGTGAAGAACAGGGTCTTATTGTGACTCTTCTCTCTGCAGTGGGATATCCGAAGCGGTGAGATTGTGCAGGAATACGACAGGCATTTGGGAGCTGTCAACACCATTGTGTTTGTGGATGAAAACAGGAGGTTTGTGAGCACATCTGATGACAAGAGCTTAAGAGTCTGGGAATGGTAAGTTTAGAAATTCAGATTTTTCACTTGAAGTGTATCATGAGCAAACAAAGAGCAAAGGTTATTTTTAGACGTGTACGTGGCACGTGGGACACTGGGGTGCACTGAGCTCTAGCTAAGGAAGGGCTCAGTTTAAATTTCTACACATACTTATGTAACTACATATGCAGTAGATAAAATGTTTCACAAGAAAGTAGAACCAGAACACTTTCCACAGCTCCTGGTGCTCATTTCTGATAATCACTGAGGTAGGGCATCATACCCTGCAAACTCCTGCAAAGGGCCAGTGAGCCTAGAATGGGTCACACCTCTTCCATGTTTTTGTCCAGTGGAAGGAAACCCCTCTTCCAAACCCTTAGTGTAACCCTTTCAATGTTTGTGAAGTCATTCTTATGTCAGGAGTGATTTGCTGTCCCTGGCTTCCTGCCCTCCTGCACTGCAATATTCCAAACCTGTTTTTAAAGCCTACAGAACCTACATCACTGGATGCAAAGGAAAATGTCTGAAATCGCCTCTTTTTATTGGTGCAGATTTCAGATGGATATTGGCCTGTATTTATTTTTTACATTACTTCTTAATCATTGCTCTTAACATTGGATCTTGTAGAATGATTTCTCTCTAGATTTTAACCTTTAAAACCAGTTCCTCATTGCTGAATTCCACCCAACCCATCTGGCCTAATGCCTGAGCCAGATTTCCCTCTCCCCCAAAGCAAGCACAGAGCAGCCCTGGGAGCCTGAAACACTCTGCACTGCTGGTGATCTCTGTTCTCTTTCCTTCCCCCAAGGATGTACTAGCCCTTAAATTAACCTTCTAAAGAAATGCCTGCAGTGTTCCATTACTGTGTGTGTCAGTTTTCAAAGCTTTCAACTTGGATGTACATAGTATTATATAATATTGGGCCCATGGATGAAATATCTGGTTTAATGTACCTTCATTTCTAGTTTTCTGGTAGCCTGGGGTTTTTGGCAACCAGTGATACCCACACTGTGAATACAGCAGATGACAGAAAAGTGAAAGTCTACCTAAGAAAAGCTCATAAAAACATCATTTTTAATGGCTTCAAATTTTTAATCTATCTGGACAGACACCAGATTTCTCCTATCTTATATGTTTTGCAAAAGCTTTTAGGTACTAAGATGTTCAGCTTGGGACTTTTAAAATTTCTTTAGGATTTAATTTTATTTTTTTTTTAAATAATCAGTCCCATATTTTTAGGTATTCATTGTATTTTTCCTTCACACATGCAAATCTGTTGCACAATATTCAGCTCTGTGACTCATCAGTTCCTTCCTAGCTTCTTTTTTTAAAAGGAAAAAAAAAAGTCCTAGAGAAGAGACTCGAGTCTGTGGTGTTTGAATGTTACCCAAGCAGGCAGCAAAACCCTCAGCATGTCTGGGTTCAGCTGCTGTCATTGCCAGGAGCAAAGTCTGGGAAGCCAGGCTTAGGCTAGACATGTAGTGCTGCCACCATATGAAACATCACCTGGAGCACTGTGTCCAGTTCTGGGGCCCCCAACACAGGAAGGACATGGAGCTGCTGGAGAGAGGCCAGAGGAGGCCACAGAGATGATCCTTGGGCTGGAGCAGCTCTGCTCTGGAGACAGGCTGGGAGAGTTGGGGTGTTCAGCCTGGAGAAGAGAAGGCTCCAGGGAGACCTTAGAGCACCTTCCAGGGTCTGAAGGGGCTCCAGGAAAGCTGGGGAGGGGCTTGGGACAAGGGCAGGGAGGGAGAGGACAAGGGGGGATGGATGAAAACTGGAGGAGGGGAGATTGAGGTGAGACATGAGGAGGAAATTGTGGAGTGTGAGGGTGGTGAGAGCCTGGCCCAGGTTGCCCAGGGAAGCTGGGGCTGCCCCATCCCTGGCAGTGTTGAAGGGCAGGTTGGATGGGGCTTGGAGCAACCTGGGCTGGTGGGAGGTGTCCCTGCCCATGCAGGGGGGTTGGATCTGGATGATCTTGGAGGTCCCTTCCAACCCAAACCATTCCATGATTCTATGATATGTCACTCCAGGAGAGCCTCTGTTCAATACTCCATAATTAGACCCATGTATTTAATGGGCTCCTTCTTTACCAAATCTTATCTGCTGAGCAATATCTCCTCTCTGGTGAGTGGGAGGAGGGTCTCACTTGCACAAATCTACTACTTTCTTGAGATTGGCTTGACCTTGTTTTATGAGCTTTTGTGTTGATGGCTGAAATAAATAGGAAAGTGGGTGGATTTAGTCACTCTGTGGGGAAGAGGAAGAAAGGCAAAAAGGTTCTGGCATGAGAACACTGCAACCTGATTTTTCCAGTAGCAGAAACATTTTTCCTTCTGAAGAAAAAAATGCAGAGTTGGCTTGTGCTACACTGGGAAAGAGCTGCCTTGTTGAGATGCTGGGGAGCTCAGCTGTGAGCAATATTCTGTCATACAGTTGTCAGGGATTTATTTGTTCTGGTGTTATTAAAAAAAAAAAAAGGCAAATGTAATGCTGTCTTTCTAGGCACAACTTGAAAACCTTTCTCCAATACCTGCCATGAGATGTTTTAAATCAGGCTCTCTAGGTATGTTTCTAGAATTTCAAGATGCAGATTTTTACATTAAAACTTAATTAATATATTCAGTACAGAAGTTTCTGGAGCCTGAAAACTTCCATGGCAAATTATTTTGTGCTGCACCTCAAATTCGTTTTTCTTAAGTTCATGAAGAAAATTATTGGCAATCTAAGATTGCAGATACTTCCCTGGCAGTGTTGAAGGGCAGGTTGGATGGGGCTTGGAGCAGCCTGGGCTGGTGGGAGGTGTCCCTGCCCGTGCAGGGGGTTGGAACCTAATGATCTTTAAGTGTTTCTGTGAGCTGGTGATGGGATGCCATGTCAGGCTTGGTTATAGTGAGGAGCTTCTGCTCTGAGAATTTCAGTCTCCTTTCCCCAGGAGTTCATCCCAGGCATAGATACCACTGAGCTGTACAAGGTGGTTGGTGGTAGGTGGTTGGTTGCTGGAAGGTCAGACAGCAGGTACAGGACAGACTTCTGCAGATTAAATGGTTTCTTTAGGAATCTCAATGGGAGTACTTTGCAGTCTGCCTGCTTTTGCATTTCATGTGATTGTGTGATTACAGCAGGGAAATAAAATTTGACATGGGTATGATATTCTGTGTTCTTCTAGAAATGCTGAATGTCTTTGTCCACTTCAGATGTCTCTGATACAGATAGTGAAGTGATTTGGGCACTTAACCTTGGAGGCTTTTGTTTCCTTCAAGTCAGTCAGCAAAGCAAGAGCTGTTCATTGGTAGCTTGGTTGTTCTCCTGGCAGGTTGAGGGGGGGCTTGGTACCTCTGGAGAGCTGTAGTTCTCAGCAGGCCTTTCCCTCCAGCATTCCTG
>NW_009954408.1:902868-909762 GCF_000747805.2 Chaetura pelagica
TAAAGATCTGGGGGTCTCCTGAGAGAGCTCTTCATCGTATGCAGATTCCAACATTGAATTGGGTTGAGTTTGGAGTTTAGGGTGTTGGATTTTTTTCTTCTTCTTTCTTTAAAAGGATTTCTCTCTCCTGCTTGGGGAAAAGGTTGCATTAGAACCCCAGAGTATCACATTTCTGAATCCTGACCAGCAGATACTGCTTGTGATATTTAAAACTGCAGCCTTTGAAATGCTGTGAAGTGGGGAAAGGACTTGAAGATCTTTAAATTTAAAAATTGGAACACACAGTGTAGCACATCAGGTCAGGCAACCTTGGTCATTCTTCTAAAATATTTTTTTTCAAGGGAACAGGCAGATGTGATTTAGCAATTTGACTGGAAGCAAATGTAAAGCATAAATGTGCCCTTTATCCTGCCTCATAGTTGACTGCAGCATTTCCTGCAGCTGGCCTGGGAGTGCCTGGCAGGTTCCAGCAGAAAGCAGAGCTGCCCTGAATAAACTGCAGGAGATGAGCCTGCCTGCCTTTGTAAAGGGAGAGGAGGCAGGACAACCTGTGCTGCATTTCAATTCCTCACTGCAGTACCTTTCGACCCTGGAGATGTGTCTTCTGTGATGAGACATTTAATGGGGTTGCTTTTTCAGTGGGGTTGCTTTTACCTGGCCCTGAGGACTCCCAGATAACCAGTGGGCTGAGGGAGTGTTGGATGGTGGGGGTGATCAGGATCTGGCTTTACTGCAGTGATGGCCCCACCTCCTGTTGCAGGTGGGGTTTGATGCTTTTTGGGTACTGATGCAAAAGGGTAGTATGGGACATGGGGGCTGCACTTCTGTGCTGTCATAGAATCACAGGTTGTGTGGGGTTGGAAGGGACCTTGAAAGGCCATCTGGTCTGTCCCCCCTGCAGTGCACAGGGACCTTTTTAACTAGATCGGGTTGCTCAGAGGCCTGACCTTGAATGTTTCTAGGGATGGGGCTTCCACAGCTTCCCTGGGCAACCTGGGCCAGGCTCTCACCACCCTCACACTCCACAATTTCCTCCTCATGTCTCACCTCAATCTCCCTCCTCCAGTTTTCATCCATTCTCCCTTGTCTTCTCCCTCCCTGCCCTTGTCCCAAGCCCCTCCCCAGCTTTCCTGGAGCCCCTTCAGGCCCTGGAAGCTGCTCTAAGGTCTCCCTGGAGCCTTCTCTTCTCCAGGCTGAACACCCCAACTCTCCCAGCCTGTCTCCAGAGCAGAGCTGCTCCAGCCCAAGGATCATCTCTGTGGCCTCCTCTGAACTCTCTCCAACAGCTCCATGTCCTTCCTGTGTTGAGGGCTCCAGAACTGGACACAGTGCTTATGTTGGTCAGCCTCAGAGATGATGTGGACTTCTTGTTGCTCCTTTCCAGATGTGCTGTCCAGCAGCAGCCTCAGCTCTGCCCCTTCAGAAGGCAGCTGTCCCTGCACATGCTCTGCCTCGCACGCTGTATTGAGTTGGTTGCCCTTCTTATTCTGAAGGGTAAATGAATGTAACAAATAACTCACAGGAGCATTTGTCTTGCTTCCTGACACCAGAGCAGCTTCTCCCCCTGCAGCCCTTGTGCATGTTGCTTAAGGCAAGATGAGAAGTAACTTCCTCCACAACAAAGCAGACCTGTGATTCCCTTGCTTGTGAGGCCGGCGCTGCCATCCAGCCTGTGCCAGGCAGCCCCCTGCTCTGCTCCAGCACCAGCCCAGCAGCCCTTCTGCTGTGTGAACTAGGCAGTGAAGCCACAACCACCCCTTTGTATTAATTAATGTTGCTACAGAACATTTTGCATGTCTTCTGCTGAGGCCATTAACCAGCTTGCTGCTGGAGATGTGTTCTGCTTAACGAGACAGACCTGCATGCCTTCCACGTTTACCTGTCTCCTGGTGCTTGGTGTGAGGAATGCTGTGAACACACACAGCCCATTAGTCATTCTATTTATACAGTCAAAACCAAATGACACTTCTGTGGAGGAAGGATTAGACTGTACTTGATTTCCCCCTAGACCTTTATACAGGACAGGGAATGTTCTTAACACCCACTGGCACAGTCCTACGTGCCCCCGAGACCAGGGCCTTAATGGTTCAGTTGGGAACACTGGGCATTGGCTGGTATCCCATCTGGGGAGATCAGGAGGAAAAGGGTGTTGTCAAAGAGATGAGAGAGAGACAATCCTGTATTCTTTCTCTTTAAAAACTAAAAGAAGAGGAAAAGACAGAAATCTTCTAGTTAAACCAAAACTCAAGTCAGTAAGATGTTCCAATAATACACATGCATAAATCAGTCTAGTCTTGCTACCTATAGAAGAGTTTTGTAAGAGCTGCAGTTAAACTGGAGGCAACAGAGTATCTCTGTGTTACAGTTTTACTCTCAACAACTGGAATTATGATTCTGCTTTAGACTCTGGGTCGTTTGGTTGGGGCAGCTTCACTCTATCAGAGGTTACCCTGGAGACGGCTCTAAAGCTGGAGCACTCGTGGTATTTTTGAGCTCTTGCACATTCTTCCTTTGGACACCACCAGATGCTCCCTATGGATCAGTGGCTGAGGCAACCAGCTGACTGGAGGCAGACCTTTGGAACTTCTGCATGTCTTCATAAAACACACACTTCTTCCTTTTGCAGGGACATTCCTGTAGACTTCAAGTACATTGCTGAGCCAAGTATGCACTCGATGCCAGCCGTGACTCTGTCTCCAAATGGTAGGTGACACTTCAGTGCCTTCTTGGGCCTCATTTCTGTAGGCACCTCTTACTGACTAGATCTCTGTAACGTGCTGCATCCCCCTGTCACCTCACACTACCCTCCCCCCACATCAATGTGTGTCTTTATTCCAAGATTGGACCGGATCTGTTTGATTATAAAATCTGAAGAAGAAAAAAGGATGTCAAGGTGAGGGGTTATACCAGGCTAACTCTCAATTTAAATGTAGATATTCATCCAGACAGGGCAAAATAATTCTTTCTTTTCATAGAGCTACAATGTACTCCTTGCTGTATTGAAAATACTGAGAGAAGCCATGGTGGGAACTAAGCAAATCCAGCAGTCCTTGTGGTGCCACCATTAAAGCAGAAACTGATCCTGTTAATGCTGTCCCTTTCCATTCTGAATGGAATCCATTCTGAAATCCCAAATTATCTGTGATTCTGTAACTTAATGTTTTGCAAGTTAATGAACTGTTGTTTATGCTCTTCAATTAGAAGCAAACTGAAGGAAGATGAAGGTTTAGTGCCTCCAGTACCACTGAAAATCCTCCTAACAGGACAAAATCTCTGTTATCTGTTCTGGCCAAAGTTAAATGGCTTTAGTATCAACACTATTAAAGTGCTGCCAGATTTACAGTTACCAGTCCCACTATGCCAAGTGGCTGATCAGCTTGTTGCACAGCTGAAGTTTCCAGCCAGCTATCAGCACCAAATTGTCTTTGCTTTGCAGTGTAAAGAGTTTATTCTTAACAGTGGAAGTGGGTTTCTGATAGAAAAAGGAAGATTCTGGAGGAAGAAAGAGCTGCAGTTAAAAATGTGAGCTTCCCAAGGTGGCCTTTTTCAACCCCTGTTTCTAAAGTTGTACAACTTTCTGTGTTCTGATCCAGTTTTGTTTTTTCTTTCAGTTCATCTCAATCTTGCACATTGAAATACTGGATTTCTCATTCTTATTTTCAGTTCTGGCTGGGCAGCCTGTTAGGATTTGGTGTCTGAGATGAGACAGGAAACAATGTTAGGAATGCAGCAGTCATCTCTGCAGCTCAAGGCATCACCTGCCACCTTAACTAACATTATCTTGACCTACATTAATCCAGTATCACACAAAACAAGTTATTTTGGCATAGTTAGGCTACAGATGGTGCCAGACACATCATGCATCAACTTGGAGCTAAATAAGCCCTTTAAAGACAAGTAAATTGAAAATTTTTGGAGATGTGGAACTTTTCTTCTGAGGGGCACTCATTTATGAATTGCATAGGTTATTTTTTTCCTCCTGAGTGATGCAGGAAACAGACCTTTTAAAAAGTAGAAGAGGAGAACAACATGTTTGGGGTACACACTTGATTTGTTTCTTTGGGAAGCTGAAGGAAATCCTCACATTCCAAGATGGCAGCTGGAAGTGGGGTCAGATTTACAGTCAAGTCAGTACATTTTGTGTTGTCACTGTTTGCAAGAACACTGTGATGATATGCAGAGCTCAGGACAGAAGTCTCTGCTGTGTTGTGCCTGGAGCACATCACTTGTGCTGGATCCTCAGGCAGGAGTTCATGCACTGCCCAGACCCAAAGTCAGATAAGAATTAAGATTAGACAATCCTGTGGTTTTTTTCCCTTCACTAACATTTCTTTATTAAAATGCATTCCATTAGGACAGAGAATACTACATAGTTGCAAAAATGTAAGGGTTTTCAAACTCCTGCATCTACCTTGGACCTGGTTTTCCCATAGAGAAATGAAGAGGTGATCATCTTAGAGTACCCACAAAGCAGATCATCAAACAGGCTGCAGCTCCATGGGGTTTCCCCCCCTCATCTGAATTACCTGACTGTGAATTACCAGGTTCTGCTCAGGGGCTTAACACTGCTTGCCCAGGGAAGCTGTGGCTGCCCCATCCCTGGCAGTGTTGAAGGGCAGGTTGGATGGGGCTTGGAGCAGCCTGGGCTGGTGGGAGGTGTCCCTGCCCATGCAGGGGGCTGGGACTGGATGGTCTTGAAGGTCCCTTCCAATCCCACCCAGTCTGTGATTCTATGATTAAAACGTGTAAGTCCATGGGGTTGATGCAGCTCATTGGTACAGCCAGAGCTTCTCTGGAGTCCTGAATGTGTTTTGTAGGAATAGAGTCCCAAATCCTGTCAAACATAAGGCTTTGCCTCTTGGCAGTTGTACCTACAGGCAGAAGCAAGACCAGCTGCCACCTAGAGCCCTGATGTGTAATGAAAATCTGGACCAAGACAGTGCAAGAAGAGATATGAAAGTCTCTTACAGCCTCTCCAGTTGAGTCTGTTTCCTCAGGTGCAGCTCTGCTACCCCTTTTGTTTCTTGCCTTCCAGGGAAGTGGTTGGCCTGCCAGTCGATGGATAACCAGATCCTGATCTTTGGAGCTCAGAACAGGTTCAGGTTAAACAAGAAGAAAATTTTCAAAGGTCACATGGTAGCTGGCTATGCTTGCCAAGTGGATTTTTCACCTGACATGAGGTAAGATTTTGTGGGAATGAGCTTAACACCTGCTGGCACAGACACTGAATTTCTTTCTGAAGCCTCATGGGTGCTCAGCCACCCTGTTCACTCACTCCCAGAGACCTCCAGCCAAGTGGCAGCATGAAAACCTGGGGTTCATCCTTGCCCAGTTTTTCTAGTCTGTAGCTCTGGTGTGGGTATGCTCAGTTCTTGTTCAGGTAAGACAAGTTGCCTGCAGAAAGTGACTTGGTACTGATGGATGAAAAGCTGGACATGAGCAAACAACAGGCACTCACAGCCCAGAGGGACAATCACATCCTGGGCTGTGTCACCAGCAGTGTGGGCAGCAGGACCAGGGAGGGGATTGTCTCCTCTGCTCTGCTCTGCTCTGCTGAGACCCCACCTGGAGAACTGTGTGCAGTTCTGGAGCCCCCAGCACAGGAAGGACATGGAGCTCCTGGAGAAAGTCCAGAGGAGGCCACAGAGATGATCCTTGGGCTGGAGCAGCTCTGCTCTGGAGACAGGCTGGGAGAGTTGGGGTGTTCAGCCTGGAGAAGAGAAGGCTCCAGGGAGACCTTAGAGCACCTTCCAGGGCCTGAAGGGGCTCCAGGAAAGCTGGGGAGGGGCTTGGGACAAGGGCGGGGAGGGAGAGGACAAGAGGGAGTGGCCTTAAACTAGAGCAGGGCAGATTCAGATTGGGTATCAGGAAGAAGTTCTTTACACTGAGGGTGGTGGATCACAGGAACAGGTTGCCCAGAGAGGTGGTGGAGGCCCCATCCCTAGAAACATTCAAGGTCAGGCTTGAGGAAGCTCTGAGCAACCTGATCTAGTTAAAAAGGTCCCTTTAGCACTGCAGGGGGGCTGGACTGGATGAGCTTTAGAGGTCCCCTCCATCCTCAGACATTCTGTGAGTCTATGAACTCAAGAAAAGCAACTCTTATTCTATATTCTTGCCTGACTTAATCTGGGTGGTGTAGCACCTAGCCCAAGTCTTTCATGGTATCTGGCTGTAAAACTTGGGATCAAAGGAATGGCAGAGATTGTGATAAGTTTCATGTTCTGTTACTGGAAGGATGTTGGTGACCTCTAGAACGTGTCATGTAAATGTTAGCAAGCAGTAGGGAAAAAAAGAATTAAACACATCTTGTAGATGCCAATGGAAAGAAGATACTTCCTCATCCTGTCTTTTTCTGAGGGAATCTCTTTCATTCTTGTATTGTTCATTGGAGCTCTCAACTCTGCAGAAACAGCACAGTATGTGGAGATTGTTTTGTTTTAAAATCAGGTGCTATACAGTATTTTGCTACAGGTTTTTGACATTTATTTAGCAATCTTGCCCCAAAGCAAGATGTTCTGTTCAACACCTTCACATTCCCCTGGTAATACTTTTAGTATCATCGTGACTTTTATTTCCAAGATCAACTTGATGCTTCCTCATTTATGTGGTCTTCATTTAAATAGGGAACTCTGGGCTGCTTCAAGCTGTTCCATATTCAGCTGAAAGCAACCAGGGAAACACAAGTAGAGGAGCCTTGATCAGAGCAGTTTCCTTGATCTCAGTCTTGGGTATCTGCTCTCAAAACACTTTCTTGGCAAAAAATCCACCTGGGCATCATATTTGGCTGGTTCTTCTTGTAGCCTTTGCATCAGACTTTCTGAGACTTCTATGCATACATATTTGCTTACTCTCTGATGTATAAATATATATATATATATAAATATAAATGCACTC
>NW_009954408.1:910635-911290 GCF_000747805.2 Chaetura pelagica
GGGCTGGAGCAGCTCTGCTCTGGAGCCAGGCTGGGAGAGTTGGGGTGTTCAGCCTGGAGAAGAGAAGGCTCCAGGGAGACCTTAGAGCAGCTTCCAGGGCCTGAAGGGGCTCCAGGAAAGCTGGGGAGGGGCTTGGGACAAGGGCGGGGAGGGAGAGGACAAGAGGGAGTGGCCTTAAACTAGAGGAGGGCAGATTCAGATTGGGTATCAGGAAGAAGTTCTTTACACTGAGGGTGGTGAAGCACTGGAACAGGTTGCACAGGAACAGGTTGCCCAGAGAGGTGGTGGAGGCCACATCCCTAGAAACATTCAAGGTCAGGCTTGAGGAAGCTCTGAGCAACCTGATCTAGTTAAAAAGGTCCCTTTAGCACTGCAGGGGGGCTGGACTGGATGAGCTTTAGAGGTCCCCTCCATTCCCAGACATTCTGTCATTCTGTGAAAAACATCCTGTTTGCTCAGTGACTGTCCATCCACGTTCCACTGCACATACATAAAATACTCATTACTATAAAGACTAGAGAACAACCTCAGCCAAGCTGAAGGAAGAAATGGAGAGAAGTGTCTATAAACTGTAGAGCAACTTCTGGCACCTTCTCTTTTGCTGATGTGTCCTCCTGAGTTCCAGCAACACCATGGATGGTGCAATCACAGTGCT
>NW_009954408.1:911337-936058 GCF_000747805.2 Chaetura pelagica
AGTGTGAATTCTAGCTCTTGGGTAGGTGTCTCTGCAGGTTCTCAGGCACACAGCTCACTGGGTGAAGCTCCTTTCCCTCACTCAGGGCAAAAGCATCACACCCCAAGCAGCCTTCACCCATGACCCAGCTTTTCTTTCCCTCCCATCACTACAGCTACGTGA
Organism: Chaetura pelagica; assembly: GCF_000747805.2. Classification (NCBI taxonomy): domain Eukaryota; kingdom Metazoa; phylum Chordata; class Aves; order Apodiformes; family Apodidae; genus Chaetura; species Chaetura pelagica. The sequence continues at coordinate 911,500 of NW_009954408.1, forward strand.
TATCTGGAGACGCCGACGGGAAGCTGAACATCTGGGACTGGAAGACAACAAAACTCTACAGCAGATTAAAAGCACATGACAAAGTCTGTATTGGTGCAGTGTGGCATCCACATGAAACCTCCAAAGTCATCACCTGTGGCTGGGATGGTCTTATTAAACTGTGGGACTAAAGAGGATGAAGATCTAAAGGTATGTGCTGATCCGTCTGTGAGGAGGGAGAGTTGCTGTGAGGATGAGGATGAGCAGACATTGGTCATTCTGAATTTCCCAGCCAGCTGTAGATACATGCACAGAGCCTGGGGCATCTTCAGAAGACACAACTGAAGGGAGACAGTTTGAAATATGGTCTCCATGAGGGCACCTGAAGCATTCAGAATCAGGTGTTGGTTTGTCAGGTCACTTTTTTTTGTGCAAATCGCTCTTTGTAAAATAAGATCATTGTAAGAAAAATGATGTTTGTGGCTCTGGCTGTCAGGGAGGTGGCAAGGAATTGGAGAAAGGCAGCAGTTCTGTAACTTCCTAAGAAGAAATGTTTGGTCTCTTCTGCAGTTGAGCTGGAAAAAGATGCATTTGCTTACCTGGTTTGGGGTGGTGTGTTGTTGTCCCCAGAATACTTCTGTCCTTACAGAACACAACCCCACTTGCCAAGATCTGTTACTTCTCAGTAGGAATGAAGAACTAACCTGAAGGCAGCAAGCACCAGATAAACTGCATCAACTGAAGACTAGTTATAAACTCTTGGTTTCTGTCTGTAGTTAGCTGATCACTGAGTTCCATCTCTACCAGTCCTCCTCACTGTCATAATCTGGCTTGTCATGGTGGTGTGTTAAGTGTTGGTTTTCCTCTCCCCATGTGCTCTTATGTTCCCATCAGCCTGGCATGCTAAAACAAAGGCAAGTTGGTGTCTCTTGTTCAGTTTGGAACACACTTTGTGTTAAAAGCCCCATAAAGTTTTGGACAATTTGATGTATATACATGTCACCCTTTTTCTCTTTGAAGAAGTTATTTTTAATAAATCTTTTTATAAAAGGTCTGTTTATCTTCATTCAGTTCTTCTCTCTCACTGAGCACATCATGGAATTGAAGATGTATGACAAATTTACTCCATTGATCAGTCTTTGAATTACAGGTTGGAGTTCCACTGGAGTGTTTGCTATAAACCCCATTGCTGCTCATCAGTGATAAACAGCAAAGGAGTAATTGCCTTAATTGACAGCAAGGCAGGAGACAGAAGCACTTCCATAGATCAGATGTGAAGAATCTCAGGATGTGGAGATGGAAAGAAAGGGGTTGGTTTTGTGGAGGTTTTGGTTTTCATTTCCTGTTGTGGAAGGATTGATTATCAAGATGATTCTGTTCTTTCAAAAGGTACTTGGTGAAGTCAGGGCCTCGGAGTGAACGTGGAGCTTCAGCATTTTCAGCCCAACTCTGAAGCTGAGCCTGGGAGTCCTCCCACTGTCCCTCCATGCAGCTGCCCTGCTGACATCCTGCTGTTGCCCTGCCCATCCCAGTAGCCTCATCTACCTGAAAAACTCCACAGGCTGTTTTCCCAACCTGTCTACTGGTGGGAACTGGTGCAGGACTGAGGTAGGACAGGGTAGAGTCTGGGGTGAGGGGAAGGAGCTGGTCCAGCATGTCCCAGGAACCATCCTGCCTGCAGGGACAGAAGAGGCTGTTCCTGGTTCTCAGGTGCAGGTGGGAAGGAGCTGCTGCCATGTCACAGAAGCTGAATTACCAACATGGTTCTTTCCACAGGGAAGACTTGAGTCCTGAGCTGAGGGTTGAGCCCCCAGTGCCACTTCAGGAGAGAGTGGGCTGAAATAACTTGGAATGGTTTTCTCCCTACAAATCCATTTCCTAAATGGCTGTGTGGCAGTGTGCCCTGCCCACCAACAGCTCTGAAGCACAGGGAGCTGGGGAGGAGAGGAATGGAGCAGGTACAGAAGCTTCTCACAGGAACGTGTGTTAGTGTCCAGATCACAAACACCTTTCCTAAATGCTTAGAAGCCTTTAAAACAGAATCCCCAAACTGCTTTGCTCTGTAGTTGGGACTCTCTTTTTCCACGTGTCACCTTGATAGTAATATCTGCAAGGATAAACATAAGTGTACAGACTTCTGTAGTGGTACTGGCTGTTGTCTTTGGAGGAAGAAAACAAGAATTCTTGACTCAGTCAGTTCTGCTGGAGGTGATGAACTGGGATTAAAGGTTTGCAGTAAGCTGAGGATCAAAATCCTCCTAGAAAGGTTCAGATAAAATCCTTTATTCCTGGCTGCTGGTCACCCTGGTGCTGGTTTGTAGAATGTCTGACACCTGCAGGGGCTTCTCAGAAGTCCCTCTTGTCACCTGGAGGGTTTGAGAGGCCAAGGCTCACACTGGCAGCCTCTGGCTGTGGGGAGAGGCTGGACTGGGCCTTCCAGCCCCCACCTGGGAAAAGATTGCTTGCTGGGCTAATTAACTCCAATCATGTCCTTCTCTTATCTTCCCAATTCCATGTTTTGCCAGAAATTGGCCTGTTAAAAATGTCAGTCAGAACAAGTCTAGACTGAGACCCCCAGGCTGAGCTTAGTGTGTGAGCAGGGCCAGGGAAAAAGTGGGAGAAAAGGGAAGAGCATGTTTTGAGTTCCCTTGATTTATTCTCCTCTAACATTAGGGCAGAGAAGGCAACCAAGTGATTCAAGCTGGAGGGAAGCACCTTGTGCTGCTGGGAAGGAATAGGTGGGAGCTGGAGAGCAGCTGGCACAGCTTCATGATTTTGTTCCTCCTGATGATGCAGCTGTAACTTCCAGAAGTGCTGTGCCAGTCTGGTGCCACTTCTGTTAGCACCACTTCCTTCTCCAGTTGTCCAGGTAAGTGAAATATCTCTGTCATTCTTGGAGTTCTGCCTGGAAAAACCTGATGGTTCCTTTGGCCTCATGCCATCTTTCTCTTGGACTTATTTTCAATATGTGAGAGGGGGAAATATCCCACATGTCCTCATGCAACTTGCAGCTGAGAAGGCTGCCTGTCCTGGAGCAGATGGGCTGGGCATCTGTCTTGCACAGAGTGGGTGACTGTCCCCAGGGAGATGAGCCTGCTCAGTGTTTGCTCTCGTTACAGGGAACCAATATCTAAATTACATCCTGAAAAGTCTCAAGATTGTCTTGTAAAAAGCCAATTTTAGCACCAAGCAGGTGGTCATGATACCTGCTGACACTGTGGTGTTTTAACAGGGAGCTCTGCAGCCCTGAGAGCCCAGGGACACAAGGTGCTTCCCTTCTTGCACCAGCTGGTTGCTGCAAACCCCCATGACTCCCTGTGACAAACCAGGGGACCAGGCAGAGAGTGGAGGAGGGGGTTGGGTTTTGCTTGGAAGAGCTGAACCTACACCAGAAAAATCAGTTGCCAGGGAGATCTTTCCTCTGGGGACGACTGAAGAGCTGGCTACTCTAGGTTGGCTTCACCAGCCCCCCCCTCAGAAGGGAAGGCTCCTGCAGCCTGTGCTGGCATGATTGCCCTTCCTGAGCTGCCACCAGCCCAGTTTTGCCACTTAGATAACATTCCTTGCCCAGGCTGTTGGTTTTGCTTGGGTTCTACATCCTTGTGCTCCATATATAGGCTGTAAACCATCATTCCTTCCAATATTCCTTGCTCAGGAGATGAAGAGAGAAACTGGACTCCAAATGAAGTCAGTTGTCAGGCCAGACAGCTGGAGGAGAAAGAAGTTAGTCCCATTCCCCAGCGTGGTCAAAACCATATTGAGTTGGGTCAGAAGGGTTTCTCTGCAGCTTCTCCCTGTCCCCTGGTGCTGACCCTCTGGGAGCCCCTTGGGGCAGGGGAGCCTGTTGGATTTGTTTGCTTTTTGCCATCATCCTTCTGATAATAGAAAGGGGAATAAATGATGGAATTACAGTTCTTCAGGTGCTGAGTTCTCCTGTGTCTTGGAGCAGTTTTCCTTCCCTTTAGAAAGAAGGTTGCCCAGGGAAGCTGTGGCTGCCCCATCCCTGGCAGTGTTGAAGGGCAGGTTGGATGGGGCTTGGAGCAACCTGGGCTGGTGGGAGGTGTCCCTGCCCATGCAGGGGATTGGGACTGGATGGTCCAACTCAATCCATTCCATGAGTCTATGAAGATGTAGTAGTAACACAGTGTTTCAGGGCCTGGAAGTCAGTTTGGGAGGTCAAGGTGGGGTTTGAGGAATTCCAAGCCCCTGTGTCATGGCTGCTCTGGCTGGTGTTGGTGGAGAGACAGGGGTGCTGCTGGTACTGCTGCTGGTACTGCTGCTGGTACTGCTGCTGGTACTGCTGCTGGTACTGCTGGAGGAGAGGTCTGGTATGGGCAGGTGGGTATCCTCACCTCCCTGCTAGGGTGGTGGCTTCACTCTAGATGGCTGAAGGTGGCTACAAGGGTGAGATTTACATTGTTGGGTTGGATTCAGAAATTGGATTTTCAATCCAGGGAGGGACAGGCCAGCTGAGGCACAAGGACATCTGAGTGACCTGCCCAAGTGTTGTGGTGTGTGAACACCAAGTGACCCTTATTTTGGGAACTGCTGAAAAGCTAAGCATGTGTGCTGGGAACCACCAAAGGGAGCAGGGACCTTGGGTTGGGATCCAGGTCTGGGGTGTCATTTCTAGGCAGCACAAAGCAGCTCCTGCTCTCCCCTGGTGTAGGTCCTGCCCATCAGGATGAGGGACAGAGCATGGGCTGCCTCTGCAAGGGTCTCCTGAGCCAGCTGGGACCCTTCACACCAGCAGGTCAAAATGCCTCATGAGCAGAGCCTCTTGCCCTGCAGAGCTGCCTCCAAAGAGGAGGGAGGGGACTATAAATGCAGCTCTGAATGTTGGGCAGCCCCAAAACAGGCCTTTACTGACTGCAATGAAACGTCACTTGGTGTTAAGAAGCAGGAAATCAAGAGTGAGTTCCTACTGACTAACCCTGAGGGTCTTGTCAAGGGTGAGGGAGCAGCTAATGAAGCTCATGAAATCCAAGTTTTTGAATGAACCAGATGGTCTGAGCTGTTGAGTCATTCAGCAAAGAGGAGAAGGGCTGTTTCTTCAGGTGTGACTGGGTGATGTGTCTTCTTGGCATCTGCCAAGGAAGGCCAGACATATGGTCCCTTTACACTTTGATCTGTCACAGGTGAGAGGTGGTTGTGAAGAACTTCACAAGCCACTGATGGGCTCAAAGCCTGGGGCCAGAAGTGCAGGCAATAAACCTCAGGTTTTGGAGTGGGGCAGGAGGTCAGACCTTTCTTTGGAGAAATTCTGGAGCCCCCAAGGAAGCCAGAGTGGCATCCAGAAAGAGCCGCTGGAAACAGAAGTGAGTGAGTGTCCCAACACCCCCCGTGCTGCTGTAGGATCTAGGGAAAGCCCACGTTGGAGGATTGACTGTGATAGTTTGAGGGATCCCCATCTGCTGCTGCTCTTCCTCTTCACCAGTCAAGGGTGATTCATAGATCAGGACAGGCCCCTCTGACAGGGAACTGCTCTCACCCCCCGAGAGGATCTGTGCAGATGGAACTGTCTCTGCACACAGGACACCTCTGCAAAGATCTGGTTTAGATCCAGCTGAAACAACTCCTGGTGAGGTGGCCAGAGATGCCATGACCCACCCCCCAGAGTTGGCCTGTGCCCCTGCACAGCTCCCTGCAGCTCACCACCTACCAGTGTTGTGTTACACACCTGAGAGCAGCCCTGCACAGAGCCAGGGGTAGGTGGCCCCTTCTGCAAGGACAAGAGTGCAGCATTGGAGCAGCAGCTGGGAGCTGGATTCATTTAAGAGTCTCTCCTTTAAGTAAAAGACACCACTGAAAGAGCTGGGTTAGGTGAGCAAGGAAGCCTGGAGCTGCTTTAGGAGATGCTGAGGAAAAAGGCACAGACAGTGCATGAAACAGGAGCTGTTCATCTCCCCCATATCATCACAGAACTGTCTCCAGAATGACAAATGGTCTTTATCTACCTCATAGCTGAGATAAGGTTTCCTTAAAAATTACCATAGTTATTGGAATCTTGTCTTGCAAAAGAGGTATTTGCTACAGACTGAATTGTTCCTGGCAATCCTGAGCAGAAGATGAGCTGAGGGTTTGTTTGCTGAACCCTTTAGCAAAGGATAAACAGGATGGTCCTCTACTCCATTTCTATCATTTACACTCACATCAGCATTTCTTTCTTCAGAGCAGCCCATGCTGGAAGGGCTGCATGTCTTTGGAATGTCAATATCTGCACGAGATCATGACATTTGGTTTTTAACCTCTTTCTGTTGGTTTCTTAGAGAAATGACAATAAGCTGCTAGGCTGGTTCCTCTGATCAGGAGAAAAAAAACCTGTGCAGTTTTTATGCTTTATTAATAACTCAGGACTGGCAGCTGGGGTTTGGCACCCCATGATTTGATAAAAAAGAGGGAGTGGAGCCATCCTGTGGTGCAGGCAGTGTGAGCCCTGCAGCAAATTGGGCAGCACTGGGGAGCCCTGGCACCCCCTGGCATTTCAATGGGCCTCCTCATGGCCCTGCAGGGTCAGGTTCTCCAACCTCAGAAACCAAAGGCAGTTCCACAGGCTGCACAGCAAAGACATGGCCGTGGGGTCATCTTGTATTTTACTGCAAAGCTTAATGTCACCATTCTTTTAGAGAGGGGAACCAACCAACCAACTATATAATTTTTAGCTTCCCCTTCCCTCAGCTCCTCAGGGAAAGGCCAAGGCTGCCTCCTGGGAGTGCAGAGCAGACAACCCACCTCCTTGCAGAACCCCAGGACAGCCACAGACCAGGCACCTGCCTGTGCTACCACCTCTGTCCCCATGGGTGCAGAGCCAGGGCCTGGCCTGCTGGTGCCAGGGAGAGGCAGGGCAGGGCAGGCCAGCAGGGCAGCACTGCTGGGTACACAGCACAACATTCCATTAAACCCCAAAACAAAGGGACAAAAGAGACCAGGTTTCACTTTCAGCTCTTTTCAATAAGTATCTTGCTACATAAAAGCCCATTTGCTGCAGTTACTGCAGGAGACATTTGAAGGAGCAGCTGTGAGCAGGTGAGCTATGGGAGCCCTGTCTGCTGAGGCTGAGGGCTCTGGGGGGCCAGCAGGGCAGCACTGCTGGCAGCTCCTCCTGCAGCCAAATCTCTCTGTCCCAGTTCTCTCCCAGTGTCAGCAGCACTGAACTCACTCCCTGCAGCCAGACTGCCCTAAGGAGCCCAAGCCAGAGCTCTCAGAAGCTGCTCAACAGAACAGGTAGGAATTTAGTCTGGTGATGACTTCTGAAATCCAACCGGATCCAAATCCAGCTGAGATTTGCCAGTGGGTTGAAAGACACATTGTGCTTGCCTGAAACTGCTGCATGGGGAACAAGGCCCAAGTAAAGAAGGTGCAAACCAAAGGCAACTGCTTTACAGGGAAGGAACACTTGGTTCTTGCTGAGAAAGGCACCTCCTCAGGAGCACTGTCCTGCCCAGGGAGCAGAGCAGGGCAGCCCTGCAGCGACACGCTCCGCACCGGCAGCCTGGGGGAGCCCCCTGCCCGCCCCCCAGCAAACCTGCACAGAAAGCCCTGCCCTCTGAGACACTGGCAGAGACACCACTACAACCAATCTGCACATGTACCTTCTCCTGGTGCCAGTTCTGTTCCCAACACCTAAAAATAAAAGCCAGTCCATTTTGCGTGCTCATCAGCAGCTCCAGCCAGTGGCGCCGCAGCCCGCAGTCCCAGTCACACAGCATCAGTTCCTTCCTGCTGTTTCCATCTTGTGTTTACCCAGCTCAGTGTGTAACAGCTACTGGCATTGAAGGCTTCCTTTTTCAGAAACACCTGTGGTTTTGATAAGTCTTTGTAGGTATGGAAAAGCCTGAAGTCCTTCAGCTCCAGCTCCCGGAGCAGGCTGTACCAGTACCGCACCACGGTGCTGTCGTTGCCACTGACCTCAAACCCAGGCCAGTGGATGTGCACCTGGAAGACCAGCTGTCCTATCTGCTCAACAACATCTTCCAGGATCAGGTTTTCCAAAATCTTCCACTCTGCGCTCTCCACATCTGCCTTGAGGACATCAATCTGCAACAACAACAGCAGCACTGGGTGAAAACGAGAGGCTCTGCAGTTCCTGCCAGGAGGATGTGAGGCCAGCTCTGTCCAGCCCACAACACACACACCTGCTCTCCTGTGCAGCTCCTTCTGTATTGAAAAAAACCCAACCCAATCTCAGGACATCCCAGGGCTAGCACGGACAGTCTGTGAAGCTTCACACTTGCCTGCTCACAGCCTTTCTCCTGCCTCTGACTCCTGGTCTGAAAAGCTCTGTACCCCAAGGTGTCTGATGCAGCTGATCCTCCAGCCCAAGCCTGTCACTGCTCCTTCACCAGTCTCATGGTGGCATCAGAGCTACAGAGGAAAGAAACCCACATCTCTGAACACAGACACGAAGGCATTATTGGTCCTGATTGCTCCAGCACAGAAGAACAACTTCACAGTGACTACTTGCACCACAGCAGAGTGGGGTCCACGTGTGCCCAGACTGATGGAGGAGTTCCCCTCAGATGGGAATCTGAGTGAAAGACACTGGGCAAAACTGCACAACAGGGAGCTTGGGCAGAGTTTTAAGAGGCAGGGCTGGGGTAGTGAAGGAGGAAGTTCTAGTGACCAGGCACTCTCCTTCCTCAGCTTTAAGGTCTTTGAAAGACAGCAGAAACCAAAGGAAGGTGAAGAGCTTGGTGCTCCCCAACTGCAACCATGTAACCCAGAGAAAGGAGACAAGAGTAGTGACCCCAAGCTCATCTCTTTCCCCAGGGGGTAAAGGCCAGGACAGTGCATGGCTCCATGCTGCTACCAGTGGGAAACCAGGGTATCATTAGAGACAAACAGGGTGAAGCCTCAGAATGGGACTGGCTAGGAGGGTATGTTTCCAGTCACCCTCCAGCTTCGTTTGTTTCCCTCCTGTGACCCTGCCTGCTGCTCTGCCTGCTCAGCAGACACTCCACACACCCTGTGGTCTGTTTGCAAAATGGGTCTGAAAAGTGGCTGCTGACCAATGTTCTGGTAGCATAAAATGAGTTACTGCAAAAATTGCTTAAACACATCCTGAAATGACCAGGAAAGAAACACGAGACTAGTGGGAATACACTGCAGACACAAACCACAGGCTCTTTGTTGCCTCAGGGACCCAGAGGGAGGAAGGTACCTGTCTCTACCCACCAACTGTTATTCCAGGCAAAGGGTCCAGCCCAGCCCAGAGCCTCCAAATAGAGAGCAGAACAGCTTTAATTATGTCAGAGTAACTGAGCAAATAACGAGTGTCCTGCCAGCCCTGAACCCAAGTTTTGTGAGAATTAGCCCGTGCTCAGGATAGTTGCCCTCAGTGAGAAGCAGCACCCTGCTGGTAAGAAATGCACTACCAGACACCTGGATTCTAAGTGCCTGTGAAAGGATGAGCAGACAAAACTGCCTGTTCAGAGCTCTAATCCAGCTGGGAGCACAGCTGGAGTCTGCTGCTGGAAGGGAATCCTGGAGGGCAAAGACCTGCAGTGCCTGGAGGTGAAGGATGGCAGTGGGTTGCCTGCTGGCTCCAGGCCCTCACAGGCACAGGCTGGTTCCTCTTATCTTCCACAGAATAACTGAGTTATCACAGGAAAGTAAAAAAAAAATGTGGATTTTAGACTCCTTTCTTGAAAAATCTCCCTTGCAAAAGCCCTGCAGCAGTTGCACTTGGAGAAAAGGGAAGAAAAAGCCTTTCCTCGTGCACAACCAAGCACAAAACACAGCTGAAAAAGAAAGTGGTTTAGTGAGCAAAGGTTAACATGGAATGTAGGAAGGCTCATTGCTTCTTTTTAAGGCAATGATTTGTTACAACCATGCATCACTTGCAGAAGCAGAGAGAAGAGCTCCATTTGCTTTGATCAGGTTTGAAACACCAGGGTTAAGGGGGATCTCAGGCTCTGCTGCCCTGTGGGCCCCAGTTACAGCTCCCTGTGGGGAAGAGTCAATTGGGAGTGAGTAGCTGGAGGAAGCAGTTTTGCTGGAAGAAAAGAATGTTCAGCAGGAACTCAGCATGTGGAAGCAGCAGCCAGGAAAAGCAATAAATAGCAAACATGGTCCAGGTCAGGCAGGGAGGATTCCTCCTTTTCCATGGGAACAGCTCAGTGGCATAAGCTGGGAGCAGAGGAATCACACAATCATTAAGGGTGGAGAAGACCCTCAAAATCATCAAGTCCAACCACCAGCCCTACAACCCCTGACCACTAAACCATCTCCCAAGGCACCACATCCCCCCAGTCTTGAACACCTCCCTGGGCAGCCTGTTCCAAGGCCTCCCCACTCCTTCTGTGAAGGAATTTTTCCTCATATCCAATCCAAACTTCCCCCACCCCATCTTCTCTTGCCCTCTTGCTGGTCACTAGGGAGAAAAGCCAACACCACCCACCTCCCTACAACCTCCTCTCAGGTAGGTGTAGAGAGCAAGGAGGTCTCCCCTCAGCCTCCTCTTCCCAGGCTGAACAGAACCCCCCTGGCCTGAACCACAGCTCTGCCCTCAGGATTTCAGGCTGTGAGAAGCAACCCCCTGCTCCAGCTCCCCAGCACTCAGTGACCACTTGGACACCAGCTGTACAGCCAGATGGACTCTGCCTGCTGATGCACCAGTTCTTCCCCTCTCCACCTAAGCACAACTCTCTATTTTCAGCAGGCAAAACTCCAGAAAAAAAGCTGCTCAAGTCATGTTTTGATAGCCCATGACTTTGCATGTTCGAGGTTCTGGAGTGCAGTTTTCTTCAACATAGCTTCCCTCCTTTCCCATCTGCAGCCTTCCAGCATGACACTTCCCCCTCTTTCTTTCCTCTCTAAATGCATCCAGGCCCTCCTCACCAGCAGGCAGCCCTTTGGATGCTGAGGCCCCTCTCATTCCCTTCCCTTTCCTTCTGAGCTGAGGCTGTAACTGATGGCAGCCAGGACTTCAGGTAGCCTCCAAGCAATTCACACTCCCAGCAGCTTGTGGCTGCCCCTCCCTGTGCTCCTGCCAGCAGTGGGAGCAGGAAACATCCCAGCTCTCTCCAAGGCACCTGGCAGGGAGATGGGGACTCCTCTGGGAGTCAGAGATACTGACACCAGGAGAAAAGTCAATCACTACCGGTTTACAGAAGTGCACAGCTCCAAACAGCAGCATTTCTCCCTCAAACTACCTGCCTTCCTTCCCACCCACATCTACACCCCACTCTGGGATGGTCTTGTGTGGCCAACTTCAGAATGACTCCAAGACAAAGGCATCATCTGGGATTATCTGCTCCCACAGTGACCGGTCGGGCACATCTCCACGTGTCTGCTCAAAGCCTCACAGCTGCTTTGTGCACTCAGGTGCCCACATGGTCTTTGGGTCTTTTTTTACAGTCAAGGGCAACCATCCAGTTGGAGTCACTGACACAACACGATACACATCACCAAAACACCCTCTGCAGCCTTGTGAGTGGCAGACCAGGCTTTTCTCTCCCGGCCTCAGCGAGGGGCTCCACAGAAGCACAGCAGGGCAGGGTATCACCTCGTGTTCACCACTTCAGCTGGAGAAAATGTTTCCAAATCATATTAAGAAAACGGACTGAACTTCCTCTGAGGGTCAGTTGTCAGGATAGCAACAGCCCCCCTGAAGCAGTGTGGCCCCAGACCAAGGTACCCATCTGGGAAGCCCACCCAGGGCAGGCAGGAGGGATCAATCTCACACACATGGAATCACAGAAACACCTTGGCTGGAAAAGACCTTCAGGATCACCGAGTCCAACCCTCAACCAACACCAACAAGTCCTCAACTAAAGTAGTACCTCTCTATGACTGTTAAATACCTCCAGGGATGGTGACTCCACCACTGCCCTGGGCAGCCTGACAGCCCTTTCAGGGAAGAAATTCTTCCCAACATCCAATCTAAACCTCCCTGGGTGCAACCCAAGGCCATCTCAGCTGAGTGCTCAGGAGCACCATGAGCACCTCACCTGTGCTGTCCCACAGGGGCCTGATCCCAGCAAGGACCCACACAGCAACCCCACGTGAGACCCTCTCACAGCCACCAAGCCCAGGCCTGGGGATGACCTGACATTTTGATCCCCCACCTCTTCCCTTGCTCTCTGATAACGAGATGTTTCCAACACACTCTCTCCATCCAGAAGCAATTTCTCTCTGCAGACTGGTCACAAAAAAATAGCCACCCCCAACTCCTCCAGTCCAGCCCAGTTAAGCCATGTCACAGTGGACAGGCAAACCACAGGAAGTCTTTTAGCTGGCAGGAGCTTTCCTCCAGTGCTACTTTACCAGAGGACAAAATATCTCTGGACAAAGTAACCTCTGGACAAAATAACCTCTGGACCAACAGCCAGACTTAGGAGATCAGCAGGGCCTGAAACCCTTTCTCCCTGACTACATTTGGTGGGGAGGTTGCAGGGTTCCACCTGTGGCCCTCCTGTCATCACAAACATCTTTCTTCTTTCTGGGATTAGTTTTTGGCATCTTCCCATCTTAACTCGTGTTGTAACTGGACCAGCCAGAGATGGCAGCTCACTTGTTAATCATCTTCTGGTCATAAAATATACATGTCCTCAAGCCTGAACTGACTGTCAGACAGGCTTGATGGGTTTAGTTAGCATTAAGCTACAATGACCTCAAAGCTGGAGGTAACGTGTTTAACATCTTGTTTAGCTTGCCACCCAGCAGGACCAAGGGTTCTGCACAGTGACCCAGAGAAGAGGATCTGCAGGTCCTCAACATGGGACAGGGCAGCACTGCACGCAGACAGTGCTCAGGGGCAGGACATTCCCCTCACTAAACTCCAAAGCAGAGAAGGTCTTGGTCTCCTGCCTCTTCAAACCAAGAGTGGCCTCGAGTCTTGCCTCTCCCTGGGCACCTCACAGCTAGCTGAGTGCTCCAAGTGATGACTGCTCAGATGGAAGAGGGTGCAGAGCCACTGTGAGGCCACGAGCTCTCCAGAACTGACCTCCTGCCCCGCAGGGACGTGCCAGTCTCTGCTCACGCACACGGTCACACGGCTCAGCCTGTTGCTGTTGTACAGAGGGAGATGACAACCACAGCCCCTCACCAGGCCCCTCCATCTGATGGTCCAAGTGAGAAAAACCCCACGAGGGAGCTTCAGAAACCCTGCTCTTCCTGTGCTCATCTGCCTGATCTGCAGCACCCGGCGGGAAGCGCGGCCGCCCCGAGCGGCTCGGCCAGCTCATCTCCCAGGAGATGTCCTGCTGCCCCTGCCCTGCGAGGGGAAAATCCTTTCATGGCTCCTCCTTTGATCCCTGCTGCCAGATGCTGCTGGAAGCCTGTGGGAACGGATGTTTGCTCAGAAGACACTGCAGCCTGGACCCTCAAGTCTCGTCATTAAAGGAGAACAAACATTTGCATCCTGTGCTGCCCCAGCACCCAGCGAGGACAGAGGGACCCTGCTCTGTGCTTACAGAGGTCATGTTGGCCCTGTCTGGTGGCTACCAGGGTGCTTATGGAAAGGGGGTTGCTCTCAGTTCTCATAAAACCAGTGTCAGAGAATCACAGACTGGTTTGGGTTGGAAGGGACCTTCAAGACCATCCAGTCCCACCCCCCTGCATGGGCAGGGACACCTCCCACCAGCCCAGGCTGCTCCAAGCCCCATCCAACCTGCCCTTCAACACTGCCAGGGATGGGGCAGCCACAGCTTCCCTGGGCACCCTGGGCCAGGCTCTCACCACCCTCACACTCCAGAATTTCCTCCTCATGTCTCACCTCAATCTCCCCTCCTCCAGTTTTCATCCATTCCCCCTTGTCCTCTCACTACCCTCTCTAGTGAAAAGTTTCTCCTGCCATAGAGCACACCCTGAGCAGATACTCAGCACCTTGGCTGAATTCTAACCACAGATTCACAGCACTGTGCTGAAGCTGGTGTTAATGGCCCAGAGCAGGAGAACAGCAAGACAGATCTGAGCTCAGCACATCTGGTACCACCTCATGAAGCAGGGCAGGCTCCCCAGGTTCCTGCCCAACTCCAGTGAGGGTGAGAGGAGGGAATGAGGAGCCAGTGGCTTCTGACAGCAGCAGCACACCAGGGATGGCTCCACGGTGCCTCCTGCCAGTGCTGATCTCTTCTGAATGCAACTGGTTGACACTGACAGAGGGGTACCCAGCTGCTGCTGCTGCTGCCAAAGAGAAGGTGGAACAGCACGAGTGCACCAAACTGTGCTGGGAATTAAACACAGCTTGTGCAGCCCTCTAGGAAAGCTGGGGTGAAGCAGGTTTTTAACACCTGGTTTTTCTGAAGGGTCTTCTTTAACAACAACAAAGGCAACAAAAACAGGAAAATAAACCCCCTGGAAAATCCTCCTTCCTTTCTACTTTCTAGCTGACAACAACGTGCTTTGAAAGTTGTTGTGGTTTGTTTTTTTTGGAAGAAGCCCTGCATACATTCTGCTTCCACAGCCTGCTCCTTCCAGTACAGCTCAGGCATCACACTAGCCCTTTTCCTAGGGCAAGAAAAGGCTCTGGATCACACCACATTCAGCTCCCATTGTCATTAAAGATCCCTGCTCCACACCTGACAACTGCATCCTGAACAGCACCTCAAGCTGCTCCCCAGGAACACTCCTGCTCTCAGCAACACTCCTGGTGGAAAGAATTTAAGTGAGGTGAAAGGAGATGGAAGGGACCAAGAGAAAACCCCTATAAGGAATATGTGTGAGGCATTCCTTGCACACAGCACGGGGAGGGGAGAGGTGAGGAGCAGTAAATCACTGTCCAAAGACCTCTCCTTCCAGAAACATGAGGCTGTCAAGCTCACATCTCCTTGCAGCCAGCTCTTCCATCTAGTTATGATTAAAACACTTTACGCAGCAGCAGGTTCAGCTGATGAAGCAAAGGCAGAGCAATTACCACCTTGACTGTATTATCACTAAATTAAAAAATATATACATCCAGGAAAGAAACACTGCCAGTCAGGATCTTGTAGATTCCTCAGGGGCAACCCTGACAAGGTCACAGGAGGCAGCATTTCCAGCTGCAGCTGGGAAGACCTGCACCAATTCAGTTGCCCCTTTTCAGCAAGTGGAGTAAAACCAGCTAACTGACTGGTCACCCCCAAACCAAAGGCTCACACACAGCAACAGCTCAGTGCTCCAACTGCAGCTCTGCTGTGACTCCAAGGAAATCAGCTGCATTACACAGAGAATTAATGTGGCCCTGCACGTACAAACACAACCTCAGAGGGACTGGATGTCTGCGCTACAGCCAACACTTCTCACAAGAACCCATAAATCAAATTACAGAGCTAGAGGCAGATGCTTGTTGCAGAATAACATGCTCTCCAGCACTCTGAGCTTTTACTTTAATGGGATGACTTAAAAAATAAATAAATTACTTTACATGTTCTGGCTGCCTTGCCCAACATTACTCTCTCCTGTGCAAATACAGGGGCAAGTTACTTGAGGTGGGATGCACCTCACCCAGCCTTAGACATCTCAACACAAACCAGCTGTCCAAGCTTCTTTTATACACCAGAGAGAAGAGGAACTTCTCAAGGACAATTTGAAATATTCAGTTCCCAACATCCAGATGACTTCAAACAGCTGCCCTTTGATGAGATGAACTGCACCTTAATGGTCATGAGGACCTGGACTGGCATCTCAAATGGAGAATTTTTAATTAATGGAAGTGAGTTCCATGCTCCTCACCTCTTGCCAGGTCATTTATTTATACTATAAGCTTTTACAGCTATGATATTACATCTGCCTGATGCAAATGGTCCAGTGCTAACATGGGACTTCACTAGGCAGAGTTGTTCCTACACCTCTGCTCTGGAGGCAGGCTGGGAGAGTTGGGGTGTTCAGCCTGGAGAAGAGAAGGCTCCAGGGAGACCTTAGAGCACCTTCCAGGGCCTGAAGGGGCTCCAGGAAAGCTGGGGAGGGGCTTGGGACAAGGGCAGGGAGGGAGAGGACAAGGGGGGATGGATGAAAACTGGAGGAGGGGAGATTGAGGTGAAGGTTCCTTCCAACCCAAACCAGTCTGTGATTTTATGATTATTTTGTCTAGGCAGGGTCAAGAATTCAAAAGTCTATTCTGGCCCCTCAGCCCTGAGGTGTGCAAGTAAAGAGTAATTGTGTGGATTTGGTAGCTCCAAAACTTGAACATGGAGTTTTCCCAAGTTAATTTATTCCCGAGTTAATTTAGTCCCAAGTTAATTTATTTGTTTGGTTAATCAAAACTCCATTCACAACTAATTTGTTACACAGTTTTCCCAGGGGTTTTATTTTATATTTGTGTGCTGCTGAAGGAGCTGATTTTGAACCAAAATGGTAAATCAGTTTTCTTTAATCTTTGCTTTTTCACATCAGTCTTCACAGAACTGAAAGTTCTGCACAAAATAGACTCTATGCTACCTGCTTTAGGAGAGGAGCAAGTGATAAATTGCCTGCCTAGGAGGGGATGAGGTTATTCATCAAAATGGCTTCAGGGTGTAGTGTTTTGAAGTTGTGTTGAGTGTTAAATAACAGGTGAAAGAAGGAAGTTTTTCTTTTTGAAACTCTAAATCTGAGCCTGTTCAATAAAAAGAAGCAGACATCTGGTAGCCAGGCTGCTACTGAAAAAAACTTCATGGAGAGCCAGTGTAAATTCAAGCCTTCAAATCAAAATAGGGACTTGTTAAGATTCCTTTGCATTTCTTTTCATAATAAACAATGTCACAGTTTGGGCTCTTACACAATTTGTTCAATATGACTTCACTGGCAGAAGCTGAACACAACTCTGCTGTCCCCTAAAAATTACACCTCTGAGCACCTCCTGATTCAATGAAGGTTTTACTTGGCATTCTCAGACTCTCCTTTCCAGCTTAATTTGTTTTCCAAGAAACCAACTCACCCACTGCTGAGCTGTACTGCCAAGGAATGCAAATTCCCAGCACTTCCTGGTGGCATCACAGATTTGTCCAACACAACTACTGCCCAAGTAAGAGTCTGTGTGTGTGAACACACATGATTTACTCATGCATGAGCTCTGAGAGGACAAGGGGGGATAGATGAAAACTGGAGGAGGGGAGATTGAGGTGAGACATGAGGAGGGAATTGTGGAGTGTGAGGGTGGTGAGAGCCTGGCCCAGGTTGCCCAGGGAAGCTGTGGCTGCCCCATCCCTGGCAGTGTTGAAGGGCAGGTTGGATGGGGCTTGGAGCAGCCTGGGCTGGTGGGAGGTGTCCCAGCAGTTAGTGAGATAACATGAAAATTTTCACAAACTCCCTTGCAATATGAAATAAAACCTCATGTATTCAATGCCTTCCTCCCTTTCTTCCACTGCTCACCAGTGGTGTGCTCCAGAGGATACATGCTCAGCTAAAAAATTAGAAGGGAAATAATAAAGTGAACAAGATCAATTTTTACATCTTTATCCTTTCCTGTGGCTGATAAAATACTGCTCTTCTCAGAAGGTAACACCAGTAAATTCTCAGTTTAGGCTCCTGTAGCAGGAAATAGGACTCTCCCTTTGGAGATTATTCCAGGGCTTAAAAGATTTCATGCTCCAACAATTCCCCAAAATACTCTGACTACATGTTTCCTTTGTCAGTGTTATTCTAGTATAGTACTAGATAAATCCTCTACCTCCAGGCTATTGACACTCCCCAGAGGACTGAGGACTGTTATGCCACACAGGCAATTAAAAAGATCAAGTGCTTTTAATCTCTCCTCAGATCCTCTCGGACACCAAAAACCTGTTTGGGTTTCTTGCCACAACATCATGGTGGGTTTCCCTCTCTGTGGATAAGGTCCCTGCAGACCAGCAGGTGTGCTCCCATCTCAGCCAGAATGTAAAAGAGTCCATCCAAGCTCTTTGATTCCCTTGCACACAAAACCCCCAAATGTTTTCTTTTCAAGGTTACAACAGCAAGAACCTCAGGGGCCTTCTCTGTCCTCCCTTCATCAGCCCCATCCAGAGTCATTTGACATCAGTGGAAATACTCTCAATCACTTGGATGGGTCTTGGATCAAGTCCCAAACGTTAAAGAGTTAAAGCCAGGAGAAAATAAGGCATTAACTTCACATGCAGCTGCCTGGAATTCCTGCCTTGAAGTGGAAATAGAACAATTTTGAGGGCAGGCAGAAAGATTCTTAATATTAAAAAGAATGGGATGAAGAGTGTGTTCTAACCTTCTAATTGAAAAAAGGGCTTTGGAAAATATTCTGTGAAACTGTTTTGAATTAACTTATTCATCCATTCAAGGGGACATTTCACTCACATTCACTGGAAAAATGAAAACCTGAATGTCACAGCATTTACTTTGATGTTCTCTTCATAAATTAGAGCTGATCGGTGTCTTTATGCAAATTACAACTTCTCAGGCTGCCTTCCCAACTAAAGAAAAGCTACACAGACCAAGGTGAGGAGAACCAGCCCATCCAGGTACTTCACAAATCAGCTGGAACAGAAGATTACAGAGTTTCTAACACCTTATACCCACCAGGAGCAAGTCAGCTCCCAAGTTCACCAATGCTGTAGTTTTGCACAGAGGACCTACCAGGATGGTACCAGAGCAAGAACCACAGAATCCCAGAGTGGTGGGGTTGGCAGGGAGCTCTGGAGATCACCCAGTCCAACCCCTACCAGAGCAGGATCCCCTAGAGCAGATCCCACAGGAACACAGCCAGGTGGGGCTGGAATGTCTGCAGGGATGGAGACTCCACAGCCTCCCTGGGCAGCCTGGCCCAGGGCTCTGGGACCCTCACAGTCAAGAAGGGTTTCCTCATCTCCAGCTTCAACCTCCTGGGCTCCAGTTTGTGCCCATTGCCCCTTGTCCTGTCCCTGGACACCCCTGAGCACAGTCTGGCCCATCCTCCTGACACCCCCTGCAGATATTGATCAGCACTGAGCAGATCCCCCCTCAGCCTCCTTTTCTCCAGCTGAACAGCCCCAGCTCTCCCAGCCTTTCCTCACAGGCAGATGCTCCAGCTCCTTCAGCATCTCAGTGCCCTGTGCTGGGCTCTCTCCAGTAGTTCTTGTCCTTCTGGAACTGGGGAGCCCAGACCTGCCCCCAGGGCTGCAGGGGAGGCCTCCCCAGGGCAGAGCAGAGGGGCAGGAGAACCTCCCTGACCTGCTGGGCGCGCTTCTCAATGCCCCCCAGGGTGGTGTTGGCCTCTTGGCTGCCAGGGCACATGGCTGCCAGGGCTCGGCCTGTTGTCCACCAGGACTCCCAGGTGTTTTCCCCCAGAGCTGCTTTCCCCCAGGTCAGCCCCTAACCTATACTGGTAAGAAGCTGTGTTCACTGCTCACAACACACTTCACCCAATCCTGTGCCACATGCAGAGCTGGAGGAAAGCCTGACTGCCCGTGTCCCATGGGCATCCCCTCCCCTGGCTGCCCTCCAGCTGGCTGCTTTCATCTCAGGGAACCTCCACCTGGGAAGTTACACACTCAGCATTCACAGCTACACCCTTCCCCATCACAGCAGGTCTTACAACCACCTCCAAATGCCACGAAAGCTCAGAACTGACTGTTCTCAGCAGGTCTGCTGTAACACAAGACTCAAAGACATCATCTGGATCAGGTCATTCATCATTTGCTCTGTGACTAATTCTTCCAAAACCAAAACAACCAACGCAAGGCACACGTCAAAGGGAAGCCAGCTCAGATGTCTCACTCATGCTCAGCCCAGTACAGTTATAGTATGACTAAGAAGTAGGGAAAAGCTGCTTTTTTTCTGCCCTTCTCTTCAAAATGGTCCAATCAGTGGAGCTGAACCAAAAGAAAACACTATGGAAAAGCAAGAAGTGAACTGAAAAGGACATCGTGCACTTAGCAGTAACAAACCAAACACACACTGCTCTGCCTGCTTTGTACAGCTCACAGAAAAGCTGCTCCTTAGCTCAGGCTGCTGGATTCTTGAAAAACAGAGACAAGCAGCACTAGCTGCAGGCCATGAATCACATTAGCATTTGAATTCATGCTTGGATATCCTCTGGAGGAAAAACTCTCATAAAAGCAACCTAAGATTTCTGGTTTCTTTACAGTTCCTTAAAAACAAACTGGGAAATATTAAAAAACCCACAGATCACTGCCAATTTCAAACCAGGATGTTTCTGTTGCAGATGGCTGTAATTAGGACCAGTGACCTTGAAAATGTAAACAACTCATCCCTCACCTCTTCTCTTCTAATTATTGCTGCAAATATTTTTTCTCTCTCCATAAACTTGGCTGCAGGAACAGTTTAGTGTCCATACTCAGGCAAAGACCAGAATTTCTACAGGACTGAAAATAGTAGCACCCAATGTCACCAGCTGGTTGAAGGGAAAGGAGGGGAGAAGGAGGGAAGTATTTAGCATGTGGGTAGTGATTTAAACTCAAGGTGGATGTTATCAATACATGGAAAACTCAAGACAGAAAAGGCACCCCTAAAAGAAATGCCTTTCAAGTAGTGCTGAAGAAGAACCCATTGTCAGGAGATAATCTTGGAAAGCACCTTAAGTCCTAGGACAGCAAGGAGGAAGTTCTGCATGGAATCACAGAATGGTTTGGGTGGGAAGGGACCTTCAAGATCATCCAGTTCCAACCCCCTGCATGGGCAGGGACACCTCCCACCAGCCCAGGTTGCTCCAAGCCCCATCCAACCTGCCCTTCAACACTGCCAGGGATGGGGCAGCCACAGCTTCCCTGGGCAACCTGGGCCAGGCTCTCACCACCCTCTTCTTCCTCATGTCTCACCTAAAGCCACCCTCTTCCAGTTTTAAGCCATTACCCCTTGTCCTTTTACTATATGCCCTTGCCAAAAGTCCCTCCCCAGCCTTCTTCTAAATCCTGCAATCAGCAACCTGACCTCCCCCACCAAGTCCTTACCTTCTGATGTCCAAATTCCTTCAGTATTGTGCCCAGTTTCTTGGTGTTGCTGCGAAGTTTGTGAGCAGGGATGGCAGGGTTGGGGTCCCTCCAGTCGATGGAGAGGCGATGGTACCAGAGGTGGGGGCCCTGGTGAACATGGGCCACCTTGATGCTGGGGTCGAAGCAGTGCACCTCACACCCACTGCTGGCCATGCTGGTCTCAAACTGGTTGTCATCACTGCCCAGCCTGGGAAACCAAGAAGGTGTTAACTATTAGTGAGTAGGGCATTCTGAGGGTTTGTAGGAAAGAAGGTAAAATCCAACCTGTTTGTTGCTGAAGCGAAGTGGAGGAGCTGTTGTGCTCCTCCTTGGTGTGTACCTACAGCACTGGGCACAATCTAAGCCTGACTCTTGATGAGATCACCAGAAATAAAGCTGAACATTTGAGATAGGTAGAGAAAAGAAATTCTGAGGACTGTGCTTGTGAAGCAATGTTTGGAAGACCATGTGTTTTGGAAGTTACTAACACAGTATGAGACTTCATAGAATCACAGAGTGGTTTTGCTTGAAAGGGACCATTTAAGGTCATCTAGTTCTGACCCCACTGCATGAAAAGGTTGCTCAAAGCCCCATCCACCCTGGCCTTGAACACTTCCAGGGTGGGTGCCCTAATACAGGCTAAGCACAGTGTAACAATACCCTGCTACAAGGTCGTCTCCTCAACCATCTAACCCTTCCAGCATGCTGGGAAAGCAGGGGGAGACAGCAAAAGCAGCCCAGCCTGCTTTAAGAACAACCCAATTTCACAGGATTCCAGCCTGCACATGTAGGAGGAAAAGGGAGGAGTTTTCATACATTCAACAGGCATCAGGATAAAAGTTCAGAAGTCACCCAAGTGAATGGACACATTTGTTTGCGTGTGGCTCTCTACAAAGGGGACACTGATGAGCAAAGACCAGTGTAATCCCTTAGGAATGAGGAGCTGGCTAAAAATGGACAACATGTCAATTGTTGGGGACAGTCACAGCATTAGAGTGATGAGCTTCCCAGGACACAGGGGTCTGTGACACACTTCTGACAGCACCAGCTGGTACAATCCACAGGGCCAGATGCTTTCCAACCAACCTCAGGCTGCCTCCCAACAGGCTGCTGCTCCTGGGGGCTGGAGAGGCAGGTTCACCATGGTGCAAAACACAGAAAAAAATGAAAAAAATAGATGAGGGTGAAGAAGGGGCTGATTTACCTTCTGGCACTCCAGATAACAGCTCCAATTTATGCACAAAGAGAGATCTAAGCAACAATAAATACAAAAAACGTGTAGATGTGGTGCCCAGGGACATGGTTTAGTGGATGAATTGGCAGTGCTGGGGTAACTTGGTGACCTTAAGGGTCTTTTCCAACCCAAACTGTTCTATGCTTCTGTGATTTAGGACAGAAAATAAGGTCATCTCCAAAAGAACTGGTTTGAAAAATTCCTGACTCCACACGTGATCACGCTAAGGGAAAAAGAAAGGCAAACAAATGAGGTCTAAGAAAGATCCTGTGGTACTTAAAAAGGGACCATGTTTAAAAGAACAGTGAGGAGGTCACAGAGAGTCCTTCCCCCACCAGCAGGAGAGAGCAGTTACTGCCTCCAGCAACAGCAGAACAACAAATGCTCACAACGCTGACCTGTTTTCACTGCAAAGGAGGAGAGCTGGGTGGCAGGGTCAGCAGTGCCCTGCAGCCCCCCTGGCAGGGCAGGGATGGGAGCCCAAGCCCTGGGAGCAGTGCCCACAGGGGGACCCTCCAGTGTGTGCCCTGGGGACAAGGGCTGGCCCTGTGCCCCCCCAGCAGCAAGACAGGGACACAGCACAGCAGGCAGCCATGTCCCTTGGCTGTCCCCTGCACCCGGGCTCCACAGAGGGTCACAGCACAGAGAGAATAATCCCTGGGCTGCAGTTTGCACCCAACATAGCACCATGCCTCAGCAGTGAGCAGACAGGTGGCACAAAAGCCACTTTGTCCCCTCCAGCACAGCTCTGGTGGCACCTGTAGCTGATCCAGCCTAGTAACTGCAGGTTCTCCAGCTCCTGCAGGGACCACAGGGCAGTGCTGTACAAAGATGCATGGCACAGTCCAGCTTTCCCTTTCTGTGCTCCCCATCACAGAATCATCCTGGTTGGAAAAGACCTTGAAGATCATCAAGTCCAACCACAACCTAAACCCCCCTACCATAACCTACTCTACCCATTCAGTGCTTAAATCATTTCCCTGAGCATTACATCTAGATTTCTTTTAAACACCTCCAGGGATGGTGACTCCACCACCTCCCTGGGCAGCCTGTTCCAGTGTCCACCCACTCTTTGAGTAAAGAAATTCTTCCCAATATCCAATCTAAACCTCCCCTGGCACAACTTGAGGCCACTTCCTCTGCTCCTGTCATTATTCACTTGGGAGCAGAGCCCAACTCCCACCTCCCTACACCCTCCTTTCAGGAGCTGCAGAGGGCAATGAGGTCTCCCCTCAGCCTCCTCTTCTCCAGACTAAACCCCCCCAGCTCCCTCAGCCTCTCCTCACAGGACTTGTTCTCCAGACCTTTCACCAGCTTGGATCCACCTGAAAGAGCTTTTCCTTCAGTATTGCAGCAAGCCTCTTTAAACCTCAACTGGTAACTTTTTGAAATCCTATTCATTTATATTATCCCAGCTTGAGCTCCTGCCTGTGGTGTTTGTAACAGACTTAGCTTAATCCAAGCAGATTTAGCACTAATAACTAGAGCTCACTAATGCATATTGCAATTATGTCTCATACTGGGAAAT
The DNA here is from genome assembly GCF_000747805.2 of Chaetura pelagica. Taxonomy (NCBI): domain Eukaryota; kingdom Metazoa; phylum Chordata; class Aves; order Apodiformes; family Apodidae; genus Chaetura; species Chaetura pelagica. The sequence continues at coordinate 935,057 of NW_009954408.1, forward strand.
CCTGTCCCCCATGCAAAAACACTCCTGCCTCCCAGTAGTGGAAGCAACTAATACTAATCTAAAAAGACCTCCAGACATTTCAGGTGCTGCTCACTTCCATTCACAACTAACGTCTCCTACAGCATTCAAGAAGGCAAAGCCTGATCAGCATGTTGTGTTCCATTTTTAATGCTATATGGATTTAATTCAGGATTCCCAGTAACACTCACACTGAACTTTCACATTTGTCCTCCATCCATCCCCTCCAGAGAGTATATTCTTCATCGGAAGCAGCTGCTCCCCCTTTGCTCTTTATGAGCTGTATGAGATAACAAAAATGCTTAAAGGGGATTTTTGTCTTACTCAGAACAAAATTACTTTCCTGCCTGTCATAAGCCAAAGGAAGTAAGTCTGAGAGAAGAATTATGCAGTAACGAGCTCCAAAGGCTGCAGAAGTAAACCAGATGATTGAAGACTGCTCTTCCTTAACCTCAAATACTTCCCTTTCCTCTTAACCTCAAACATCTCCCTTTTATTTTGTAGCTGTTTCCTGTGATGCTTGGGCATTTCCCACACCTGTACCTGATGATTACTGAGAGCCATCGATTTTAATCTCTGCTATACCCTGCTGTTCCACCAGCAAAGAAAACTTGGCATTCAAGCTTCCTGTACCATACCCAAACCAGCATCACTTTATGTTCATCCCTGTGTTACCTGCCACGTGCTGATCACTGAGAAATGCCACTCAGACACAGCTCCTTGCCAGCCAGCACTTGTAACCACACTGCAGCAACACCACAGAAATAAACTGTGCTGGTTGAAGCCTCTCAGTTCACCTCTTACATCAAACTGGCTCCCAGGACAGCAAAGACAGTTTAATTACAGTTTTATTATACAGGCTGGGAGAGTTGGGGTGTTCAGCCTGGAGAAGAGAAGGCTCCAGGGAGACCTTAGAGCACCTTCCAGGGCCTGAAGGGGCTCCAGGAAAGCTGGGGAGGGGCTTGGGACAAGGGCAGGGAGGGA
>NW_009954408.1:937498-945538 GCF_000747805.2 Chaetura pelagica
TCTTCCCAATATCCAATCTAAACCTCCCCTGGCACAACTTGAGGCCACTTCCTCTGCTCCTGTCATTATTCACTTGGGAGCAGAGCCCAACTCCCACCTCCCTACACCCTCCTTCCAGGAGCTGCAGAGGGCAATGAGGTCTCCCCTCAGCCTCCTCTTCTCCAGACTAAACCCCCCCAGCTCCCTCAGCCTCTCCTCACAGGACTTGTTCTCCAGACCTTTCACCAGCTTGGGATCCACCTGAAAGAGCTTTTCCTTCAGTATTGCAGCAAGCCTCTTTAAACCTCAACTGGTAACTTTTTGAAATCCTATTCATTTATATTATCCCAGCTTGAGCTCCTGCCTGTGGTGTTTGTAACAGACTTAGCTTAATCCAAGCAGATTTAGCACTAATAACTAGAGCTCACTAATGCATATTGCAATTATGTCTCATACTGGGAAATCCTGTCCCCCATGCAAAAACACTCCTGCCTCCCAGTAGTGGAAGCAACTAATACTAATCTATAAAGACCTCCAGACATTTCAGGTGCTGCTCACTTCCATTCACAACTAACCTCTCCTACAGCATTCAAGAAGGCAAAGCCTGATCAGCATGTTGTGTTCCATTTTTAATGCTATATGGATTTAATTCAGGATTCCCAGTAACACTCACACTGAACTTTCACATTTGTCCTCCATCCATCCCCTCCAGAGAGAATATTCTTCATCGGAAGCAGCTGCTCCCCCTTTGCTCTTTATGAGCTGTATGAGATAACAAAAATGCTTAAAGGGGATTTTTGTCTTACTCAGAACAAAATTACTTTCCTGCCTGTCATAAGCCAAAGGAAGTAAGTCTGAGAGAAGAATTATGCAGTAACGAGCTCCAAAGGCTGCAGAAGTAAACCAGATGATTGAAGACTGCTCTTCCTTAACCTCAAATACTTCCCTTTCCTCTTAACCTCAAACATCTCCCTTTTATTTTGTAGCTGTTTCCTGTGATGCTTGGGCATTTCCCACACCTGTACCTGATGATTACTGAGAGCCATCGATTTTAATCTCTGCTATACCCTGCTGTTCCACCAGTAAAGAAAACTTGGCATTCAAGCTTCCTGTACCATACCCAAACCAGCATCACTTTATGTTCATCCCTGTGTTACCTGCCACGTGCTGATCACTGAGAAATGCCACTCAGACACAGCTCCTTGCCAGCCAGCACTTGTAACCACACTGCAGCAACACCACAGAAATAAACTGTGCTGGTTGAAGCCTCTCAATTCACCTCTTACATCAAACTGGCTCCCAGGACAGCAAAGACAGTTTAATTACAGTTTTATTATACAGGCTGGGAGAGTTGGGGTGTTCAGCCTGGAGAAGAGAAGGCTCCAGGGAGACCTTAGAGCACCTTCCAGGGCCTGAAGGGGCTCCAGGAAAGCTGGGGAGGGGCTTGGGACAAGGGCAGGGAGGGATGGGATGAGGGGGGATGGATGAAAAGTGGAGGAGGGGAGATTGAGGGGAGACATGAGGAGGAAATTCTGGAGTGTGAGGGTGGTGAGAGCCTGGCCCAGGTTGCCCAGGGAAGCTGTGGCTGCCCCATCCCTGGCAGTGTTGAAGGGCAGGTTGGATGGGGCTTGGAGCAACCTGGGCTGGTGGGAGGTGACCCTGCCCATGCAGGGGTTGGAACTGGATGATCTTGAAGGTCCCTTCCAACCCAAACCAGTCTGTGATTCTATAATTCTATTAGGCTGCAGCTCCAGATCCCAGTGATCATTCTCCTAAAGCACCTGTGTTCTGATGGACAGTGCAAAAGTGGGCTGAGGAACTCTGAGGACTGACCTCCCTGGTCCTCCAGGGGAGCAGAGTGTTTCATTAGCAAGGAACCAGGCTGCATTTGTGGTTTTACCACCTGTGAAAGCACTTGTTCTGTGAAGAGTGAACATTTTTATCTCAAGTACTGCAAATATCATGAACACAACAGACATTTTAAAATAAAGCCACAACTGCTTTTATTATCATCACTTGAGTACATGTTGCTCTTGAAGAGATCAGCAAACACACTCTCATATGGAAATGCACTATTTTGTCCCAAGGGTGGTGAGAGAAATTTTATAAGTAATGCTGCTGAAGTACCTGGCAATTATGACAGTTACTTCTGCTCAGGGAAGATGCTGTAGAGTTCAGTTTATCTCATTAATTTCCATCTATGCAAATGAACTCTGGGTTCATAAAAAAGGTGGATAGAACAGTAGTAGAGACAAAACCAGGTTAAACATCAGTTCTGAACTGACTGCTCCCATCTTGCTCCTTCCTCCCTCTACAACAGACTGCCCAGGCTCAGCTCTTGCTTTGAAACAACACAAAAGCACAGGTCTGGCCCCACCTACAACCACAGTAATGGATCAGTTTTGCTCTGGGGTGAGAGTGAAAACTGGAACCCAGCCTTTGCTGTGCTAGGTGCTCTTACAGTAAGTAAATAAAGCTCTCATTCTGTAAGTCAGCTCTGAAATACCATCACCTGGAGCTTTGCCTCCCAAGAGCTGCACACTGCATCACCACCTCCCTGCTCCTGCTCAGCTCATCATTCCCATGGGGAAAAAGCTAATATGCTGCTCTAGGTGAACTTCCACTCACTACTCACCATTAACCAACTTGTTTTCATACTGATGTTAGAAAAGCCAAGGAAAACAAAGACCCTCAAGTAGAAAGGTGTTTTTCCCTAAGAACAACTTACAGAGGCACAACCACACGCCACAAACAAACCTCAACAAAGTCTTGCTGCAGCTTGTGATGCATCCACAGAGCTTTTTGGAGGTAGGTGCCATGGATCAGGGAGAGAGCACTTACCCCAGGGAATAGAGGCGGCACTGCTGGCTCCGGATTCGATGGATCAGGCTAAACCTCTCATCAAGACACACTGGCCAGGGCTGCTTTGTGGTTCCAGAGTACCCTCTCAGGCTGCTCAGGTTCGTGTGTTCACACGAAATCTGTCCAAAACAAGGGAGGTTTCATTTTTAAGACATGACTTCTGCTTTTCATTTGCCTTCTGGGGAAAGAGTGGAAAGAAGAAAAACATTGTTTCCATTTCAAGCTGATTGTCAATCTGATAGGAGCTATGGAGACTCCATGATCTTCTCTTCCTTGTTCATCTGTTCTGCTTGGTGAAATTTGGGGCTTACACAATACCCCAGAGAGCAATGCAGTTTGAAAAGTAAATAATTAAACATTAGTATTACACCTAAAAATCAATTTTCTGCAAGAACAAGTTATTTGGACACTGAAACATTCTGTTCTTTATTTCTCTTTTCAAACTCTGGAGTGGATTCTGAATCCTGAGTAATGTTACAATCATGTCACAACTCAAGATTGTAATAACAAGTTGCAGTGTCACCACAAAGCATACTGTATTCCTTCCTCAAACCACCCTGGATCTCAGTTCCAGAAGGGATTTAACCATTATCCCAACACATTCCCACTCCAGCAACAAAGGGATTTAAGGAAGTGCTTAACTAAACAGAGCAGTCACAGCACGTGTGTGTACCCTGTGCTGGCTTAGACACCTAGAGGCTAAAGCCAGGGTAAAAACACTGCAAAAGGAGAAGGGATAGAGACCTTGTGGGGAAGAACGCTAAGTCAAAGTCATTCTGAAGACCAATAAAACAAAGATTAAAACATTATGGATTCAACAGAAACCTGGAGGTGTCAAAAATATCCACAGCCTCCCTGGGCAGACTGTCCCAGGGCTCTGGGACCCTCACACTCAAGAAGGGCTTCCTCATCTACAGCTTCAACTTCATGTGCTCCAGTTTGTGCCCATTGCCCCTTGTCCTGTCCCTGGACACCCCTGAGCAGAGTCTGGCCCATCCTCCTGACACCCCCTGCAGATATTGATCAGCACTGAGCAGATCCCCCCTCAGCCTCCTTTTCTCCAGCTGAACAGCCCCAGCTCTCCCAGCCTTTCCTCACAGGCAGAGGCTCCAGCTCCTTCAGCATCTCAGTGCCCTGTGCTGGACTCTCTCCAGTAGTTCTTGTCCTTCTGGAACTGGGGAGCCCAGACCTGCACACAGTTTCAGGGTGCAGGCTGCTGACAGGCAGAGAAGGAAGCCAAGACTGAGAAGTGCTGCAGGAACCCAGCTGAGCCATCACGACAAAAAGTTGCTCTTTGGCACCCAGAACCAACCCTGGCTGCAGGGATGGGAGCTGGCACTGCCAGGAAGCCAACAATGGAAAAGGTGGATAGAACAGTAGTAGAGACAAAACCAGGTTAAACATCAGTTCTGAACTGACTGCTCCCATCTTGCTCCTTCCTCCCTCTACAGCAGACTGCCCAGGCTCAGCTCTTGCTTTGAGCCAACACAAAAGCACAGGTCTGGCCCCACCCACAGCTATGGATCAATTTTGCTCTGGGGTGAGAGTGAGAACTGGAACCCAGCCTCTGCTGTGCTAGGTGCTCTTATAGTAAGTAAATAAAGCTCTCATTCTGTAAGTCAGCTCTGAAATACCATCACCTGGAGCTTTGCCTCCCAAGAGCTGCACACTGCATCACCACCTCCCTGCTCCTGCTCAGCTCATCATTCCCATGGGAAAAAAGCTAATACAGCATTTCTTCATGCTGCTCTCAGATTCACTACATTTGAAGCAATGATTTGTACTGCACCCCAGTACCCATTTCCCTTCAGTCACTTAACAAATCAATGAATAAGTGGTATTGCAATAGCAAGAGCTAAAATGAAGCCACAGAAGCATAATGTGACCTCTACAGAAAACTAAGATTCTGCAATGCTGCCACGTCATGGAGCAATCACAACACTCACCATTTGGAGCCATGTTAATAAACAGCTTCTGCTACTTAATAGCTCTAGCTATCAAAAATTTAAAAACCCCTGAACTCTGTCTGTAGCACCATGCCTGTAGCACCATGCCTGTTGCATGACTGGCAGACCCTGAGGCGCTGAGTTCATGTCCTCCTCTGGCCTTTCACTCACTATCAAACAAACAACAGCACTTGTGAGAGATGGTTCTTCTGGTCATTAGATCCCAGAATTGAATCAGCTTTTTCTGGCCTCACCTCGGCCCTGCTGGCACGACATCCTCCCCCCCCAGCAGCTGGAGCCATTCTGTGCTCAGGCAGGGAGCTGAACTGAGGCACAGCAATTAGCAGTCACTTGCTCTGCAAACAAGGAAAATGAGATCCCATGCTCATCTACCTAAGCAGGATCCCCAGAAACACTCCCACCACTCATGGTGTTCTCCTGTCAGTTGTTACTCCTGCAACACCTGCCAGGTCAGGAACAAGGATTTCTTACATTTTTTGTTTTCACTTGTGCTTGTTCCCCCACCAGGGTCAGTTACTCTGGGAACAAAACTTCTCCATTAGTGTGTCAGAAGCAATAAACTCTCTGCTAATTGATGTCCTTGCAGGCTCTGACTCAACTAGTGGAGTTTAGCAGCATCTGCCACTGCTTATTAAGTCACCCAGATGAAGGATGTTTTCAGCTCTACATGCCTGCTGCACTCCAAACTTCTGTACAACAAGCCCAGCAGCTCTGCACACATCTCCTGCTGTCTCCACATGCATCATCTCACCTCTCAGTGCCTGCATGAGCAGAGGCAGAGATGTCATTTTCCTGACCATTTGGCCAGGGTACTCCAAGCTGGAGTGAACACTCTGCTACCCTCCCAGTTACCACACCAGTAGCACATTTTTAGATGTGTTTCAAATGAATCTCATCTCAGTCTTGAAAGCATTGAATGAACAAACAATGTTGTATGTGAATGACATTTCAGTGGCAATAGCACCTGAGGCCTTTTGCCTCAGTGTACATGATGGTGCAGTTTAATCTGTATTCAAGGGCCAACTGCTGATAGGCCTGGGTACTGAAAGTTGTTGGAACTGCAGGTATCCAGCACCTTTTCCATTTTTTATTACACAAAATACACGTGGGAATGCTGCTGTGCAGAAGTGCAGCCTCCACTAAGACACAATGGCCCTATACCTGGAACCTGAACCCTGGAATTACCTGTCAACACAATCTGGATTTGGAAATGTCACCTTTGGAAAAGCACGTTAAACCACTAATTTTCCAGGTCATCATTTTTGTCCTCAAAATATCAGGATTCTATTGGCACCACTGGGAAAAGTTGTCCAAGTTAGGGACTGATGCCTTGTTATCACTTTACTGGGAAACTCAAACGCTCCTTGTTAGCTAAAATGACTCTCCATAACATTGAGAGGTGGCCTGGGTGGATTCACAGTTCTCTGGCTACAGGGATTTTTCTGTGTCTGAGAGAGAGTGAGAAAGAGAGGCAGAAGGAGAAGAACCACATCTGGAATTTCAGCCACTTCATACTCCTGTCAGGACATGAACCTATCTGGAAATAAAAAGCAAGGAAATAAAAACACTTTCTACTCTCTGTCTCCACAGAATCATAGAATGGTGAAGGTTGGAAGGGACCTTAAAGCTCATCAGGTTCCAACCTCCCTGCATGGGCAGGGACACCTCCCACCAGACAAGGCTGCACAGGGCTTCTAATTTTTGACCTTTACATTCATGTTGATCATCATTGCCAGGCTAAGCAACTTTAAAAAAGAAAGCAGTTTGGAAATCAGTTTGGGGTGAGGTTAATTCCTTGTGTGAGAGGGAAGAGGCTGTGCCAGGCTAACTGCTTTCTAAATGGAGACTGAAATGAAAAACCTACCTGAGAAGTGCTAATGTACTTCAGGAACCTCAAGGCCTCATAGTTGAGGGAAGGAGTTGGACTTGCCCACGGTTGTAGTTCAATGTGCCATCTTAGAGTCTGCAAAGCAAATCAAAAAGCACCTTAAAGAACTGGATTAACTTTTTGGTACAAGCAAAAAATGCAAGGGCTAATAAATCAAGGAGTTTTCATTTCAAACAAGATCTTCCCTGGGGCTCCTCTGAAAGTAATTTCAGAACAAAGTAGGGTTTGAACTCTGGGTTTGAAAGAGCACCTAACTGTGATTTACCATCACCAGCTTTGAAAGCAGATATAGGTAATTCAGAAAGAAAGGGCTCTGCATCCAGGATAACTGTTAACACAGTTATTCCAGAACACCCAAGTTAAGTCCTGGCTTGGAGAAACACAGGAAGAAAACCAAGATCTGAGTAACTAAATCCTCTAGAAAAACATGTGAAAACACTAATTTTCATTTTATATGTGTCATGTGTCTCTGCTTGAACATCCATTGAAACAAGAACTTGGACTGCAAACACCAAACACTCAAAGGAAATCTCTGCAAACAATCTCTGTCCTTTTCAAAAAATCTAGAACTGATGGAAAAGCCATCTTCTTGCAGCCTTTGAGAAAAGCCCTCTTCCTCTCTCATTCTTGCCTAACAAGATACACCAGAATTCTTTATTTTCCTGAAAACACCCAGTGTTGCTGCCTGCAGCCTGACCACTGCTCTTTCCAGAGCCCCAAGGAAATACCTTTGGTGGATGCTTTCTGCACCCCCTGTGAGGCTCCTCAGCTCTGCACCTCGGGGATACTGTCAGCTTTTCCAGCAACACTTCCCACACTGACAGGGTGGGACATGAGGTCTCTCAGACACATACCTGCAGAGCCATGGGGCTCTGCCCTTCCATCTGTGCCACCTCCTCCCAATCCTGCCCACTTCTGTCACGGGGGGAAGTTTAGACATGTTCTCTCTTGCCCTCAAGTAGATAAAAATACAAGCCCAGTGTTTAGTTGTACTAAATTGAGATTGATTCCTCGTGGCTTTTCATCTTCAGGAACCATCAATCACTTCTATGGCTGGGCAGGTAGTATCAAGCTTCCCTTTAATCATCCCCAGTTAACTGAGCTTCCACAATGAACAGGATGGGGGTTTTTTGCCCATAGGTTCATGCTGACATTCAATAAAAATCCAAACAGAAACCCCATTTGGGATTCCCATGGGACCTTATTCGAAACAAAGCCCTGGAAAACATCCAGGAAATAGCAATTAACTGGGGAGGATGGAGGCAGACCAGGGAGAAGAGGTGCTGAGCCCCCAGACAGGACCAGTCTGCAGTGCCAGAAGAGCCAGCACAGTGACAGCAGGAA
>NW_009954408.1:945656-946789 GCF_000747805.2 Chaetura pelagica
CCAGTTCCAACCCCCTGCATGGGCAGGGACACCTCCCACCAGCCCAGGCTGCTCCAAGCCCCATCCAACCTGCCCTTCAACACTGCCAGGGATGGGGCAGCCACAGCTTCCCTGGGCAACCTGGGCCAGGCTCTCACCACCCTCACACTCCACAATTCCCTCCTCATGTCTCACCTCAATCTCCCCTCCTCCACTTTTCATCCATTCCCTCTTGTCCTCTCCCTCTCTGCCCTTGTCCAAAGCCCCTCCCCAGGGATCACCAGACCATGAAGAGGTTGCCTTGAACTGATACCATGGACTGATAAATTTTTGCAGCCTAAGTAAACATAGTCTGGAGTGAGCATGAGCCAGGAGGTCCTTATGAGGTTTATTGTTCCTTCAGGGTTTGCCCTTTGTGGTTTTTTAATTGCAAAGAGATGCTGAAAAGCACTTCTGAGATTCCCCCCACCCCCGAGAAGAAGCCTTTCCCACCCTGAAACTTGCTGCCTGCAGCACACGTGGGCTCCTCACAGCACAAGGCTGGTGAGCAAGCTCTACAGCAGCTGCTGCCCCTGACCCACAGCTCCCACAGGAGCTAACAGCAGGGCAGGTGCACGCTAGGACAGAAATGCCTGTCATCTTCCAGACTCCACCTGGAGTACTGTGTCCAGTACTGCAGTCCCCAGCATAAGGACACAGAATTCCTCGAGTATGTCCAGAGGAGGCCACAAGGATGATCAGAGGGCTGGAGCACTTCCCCTAGGAAGACAGGCTGAGGCAGATGGGGATGGTCAGCCTGGAGAAGAAGACACTCCATGGTGACCTTGTAGCAACTTTTCAATACCTGAAGGGGCCCTACAAGAAAGCTGGGGTAGAGCTTCTTCCATAGGTGTATAGTGAGAGGACAAGGAGCAATGGCCTGAAGCTTTGAGAGAGGAGATTCAGGTTGGACATTAGGAAAAAGTTCTTTCCTGTGAGGATGGTGAGATGCTGGCCCAGGTTGCCCAGGGAAGCTGTGGCTGCCCCATCCCTGGCAGTGTTGAAGGGCAGGTTGGATGGGGCTTGGAGCAACCTGGACTGGTGGGAGGTGTCCCTGCCCATGCAGGGGGGTGGGACTGGATGGTCTTGAAGGTCCCTTCCAACCCAACCCATTC
>NW_009954408.1:947045-950522 GCF_000747805.2 Chaetura pelagica
AGGGCTGGTGAGCAAGCTCTACAGCAGCTGCTGCCCCTGACCCACAGCTCCCACAGGAGCTAACAGCAGGGCAGGTGCACGCTAGGACAGAAATGCCTGTCATCTTCCAGACTCCACCTGGAGTACTGTGTCCAGTACTGCAGTCCCCAGCATAAGGACACAGAATTCCTCGAGTATGTCCAGAGGAGGCCACAAGGATGATCAGAGGGCTGGAGCACTTCCCCTAGGAAGACAGGCTGAGGAAGTTGGGGTTGTTCAGCCTGGAGAAGAAGACACTCCATGGTGACCTTGTAGCAACTTTTCAATACCTGAAGGGGCCCTACAAGAAAGCTGGGGTAGAGCTTCTTCCATAGGTGTATAGTGAGAGGACAAGGAGCAATGGCCTGAAGCTTTGAGAGAGGAGATTCAGGTTGGACATTAGGAAAAAGTTCTTTCCTGTGAGGATGGTGAGATGCTGGCCCAGGTTGCCCAGGGAAGCTGTGGCTGCCCCATCCCTGGCAGTGTTGAAGGGCAGGTTGGATGGGGCTTGGAGCAGCCTGGGCTGGTGGGAGGGGTCCCTGCCCATGCAGGGGGTGGGACTGGATGGTCTTGAAGGTCCCTTCCAACCCAACCCATTCTGTGATTCTATGAATGAGTCAGTTTCACAGGGCTGGTCAAGGTTTGCAATTACAGGAACGTTGCTGTTCCAACAGGCTTGAGGGCTGAGATGAAAATGAGGACTGACAATCATTGGGAGTGGGGGGGGGGAAATCAACCAAAAAAATAAAACCAACTCGGACACCTAAACATCTGTAGCCAGTTAATCTGAATTTGTGTGACAAGCAGCTCGTTAAGGAGGGGAATGGCAGGGTGGCCATTGTGGCACTAGCTCAGCAAGAATTCCCCCTTCACAGAGCTGACAGGGAAGAAAAGTGAAAAAAAATCCCTGTAATTAACCACATAAATGAGGTTCTTTCTCTGCAGAGTGCAGCACCCAACTGCCACTGTGGCTTACCATCAGGTTCTTAAAATCTGAAAGATGACAAAATGCCCTCCCACCAACTCCATAATGTATCAATAAACACAAGAAATAGAAAGACAAAGCTCCAGTGACTTAAAAATGCAGTTTCACTTTAAAAAAAAAAAAAAAACAAAAACAAAAAAACAGAAGGAAAAACAGAAAGAGATTCAGCTTTTATTTAGTTTATACTATAGGGGCACCACATAAATGCTCCTTTTGTGGCAGAGATCAGACCTGAGCTCCTGTTAGATGGCAAAGCTTTTGAATAGCTTCTCAAACTTCACACTTTTGGTCCCAGGCTCCTTACTAAGCAGCAGCCTGTTTCACAGAACCACAGAGTGGTGGGGTTGGCAGGGAGCTCTGGAGATCACCCAGTCCAACCCCTGCCAGAGCAGGATCCCCTAGAGCAGATCCCACAGGAACACAGCCAGGTGGGGCTGGAATGTCTGCAGGGATGGAGACTCCACAGCCTCCCTGGGCAGCCTGGCCCAGGGCTCTGGGACCCTCACAGGCAAGAAGGGTTTTCTTATTTTCCATTCACCAACCAACACTTGGGAGAGGCCTGCTCCTAACACCAAGTGGACACCCCTACAGGGCAATTCAACAGTTACATTCCAATGAGATTCACAGATGATGAACAGGGGTGAAAATACAGTAGGTCTCTTGGATCAGGTACACCCTCCCAGCAGGTAAGTCCCTGATGTGAGTTCCTCATCACCACAGTGATGCACTGTGGGTATGTTCAGGACTCACAAAACACCCTCCTGAAGGAGCCGTTCCCTCAGTTCATCGCTTGCCTCTGTTTACAGGTTTTGAGGTATTTTTTTGGCCCGTTCCACAGCGTTTCCATGTAAGCCTGCTAAATAAACCCTGCAGAGAAATCTCTGCAGATCTCCTGGAGAGAGCCCAGAGAAGGGCCACGAAGACGATCTGGGAGCTGGAGCAGCTCTGCTCTGGAGACAGGCTGGGAGAGTTGGGGTGTTCAGCCTGGAGAAGAGAAGGCTCCAGGGAGACCTTAGAGCACCTTCCAGTGCCTGAAGGGGCTCCAGGAAAGCTGGGGAGGGGCTTGGGACAAGGGCAGGGAGGGAGAGGACAAGGGGGAATGGATGAAAACCGGAGCAGGGCAGATTCATATTGTGTATCAGGAAGAAGTTCTTTACCATGAGGGTGGTGAAGCACTGGAACAGGTTGCCCAGAAGGGTGATGGAGGCCCCATCCCTGGAGACATTCAAGGTCAGGCTTGATGGGGCTCTGAGCAACCTGATCTAGTTAAAAAGGTCTCTTGTGCACTGCAGAGGGGCCAGACTAGATGACCTTTAAAAGTCCCTTCCAAGCCTACACACTCCACAGTTCTATGATTCTAGGATGCTTTGAACTCTCCACTAGCTGCAGGCTGTCCTTGCATCCTGTCCCAGGCTCAGCAGAGCAGCAGAAGTTTGGCTGTGGGGAACAGGATGTTGATGGCTGCCAGAGCCAGCTTAGGGAGCTCTGAGCATCACCCAGAGGGCTTCACTTGAGACCAGTTTCTCAGCACTTGCTTCCCAAGGCTGCAGTTTGCACTACACATAAAACTCTTGTACTTAGCAGGGAAAATTAAAGCAGCAATATGTCTTGAATGCAAAGTTTTGCATTGAAATGAAGAAAACAATTTTCTGACTTCAGTTCTCATTAGAAAAGCTTTGAGCCACTGCATGGTAATTGAAACCAAAAGAGTCTTTACCCTCTGTGGAGCAAATCAGTCTGAACATGCATACATAACAACCCCTGGAAAGGCAGTCATCACCAAGCATCTCACCTCTGCTCTCCTTTTGTTAATATTCATGTTTACTTTCTGCTCCTTTTACTTCTGATTTCCCATCTGACATTATGAAATAGAGCCTCATGAATACAAATCACAGCGCTGGGGAGGAGGGGGGAGCTGCTGGCCTGAGCTGCAGGCAAAGCACACCAAGAGTCTCCTCAGTGCTGCACAACACACACCAAGAGTCTCCTCAGTGCTGCACAACACACACCAAGAGCGTCCTCAGTGCTGCACAACACACACCAAGAGCCTCCTCAGTGCTGCACAACACACACCAAGAGCCTCCTCAGTGCTGCACAACACACACCAAGAGCCTCAGCATTTCCCACAGAGCAACTGTGGCAGAGCAACTGATGTAATCTACCTGGATTTGTGCAAGTTCTCTGCCACCATCCCACATGACTTCCTGGTCTCCAAACTGACAAGGCAAGGATTTGACAGATGGACCAGTGGGTGGGTAAGAGATTGGCTGGATGGCTGCACCCAGGGAGTTGTGGTCAATGGCTCAGTGCCCAAGTGGAGGCAGGCGACCAGTGGTGTCCCTCAGGGGTCAGTACTGGGACCAGTGCTGTTCAACATCTTTGTTGAAGACATGGACAGTGGGATTGAGTGTCTCCTCAGCAAGTTTGCTGATGATTCCAAGCTGTGTGGTGTGGTTGACACCCAAGAGGGAAGA
>NW_009954408.1:950630-950961 GCF_000747805.2 Chaetura pelagica
ACCTCATGAAGTTCAACAAGGCCAAGTGCAGGGTCCTGCACCTGGGTCAGCACAACCCCAGGCACAAATCCAGGGGGAGAATGGCTGGAGAGCAGCCCTGAGGAGAAGGAATTGGGGGTGGGAGGAGATGAGAAGCTGGACACAAGCCTCCAGTATGTGTTGGAGCCCAGAGGGGCAACTGTGTCCTGGGCTGCATCACAAGAAGTGTGGCCAGCAGGGCCAGGGAGGGGATTGTCCCCTCTGTTCTGGTGAGACCCCACCTGGAGAACTGTATGCAGTTCTGGTGCCCTCAGCACAGGAGAGACATGGAGCTGTTGGAGAGAGTCCAGAG
>NW_009954408.1:951123-959065 GCF_000747805.2 Chaetura pelagica
TGAGAGCCTGGCCCAGGTTGGCCAGGGAAGCTGTGGCTGCCCCATCCCTGGCAGTGTTGAAGGGCAGGTTGGATGAGGCTTGGAGCAACCTCGGCTGGTGGGAGGTGTTCCTGCCCATGCAGGGGGGTTTGAACTCGGTCTTGAAGGTCCTTTCCAACCCAAACCATTCTATGGTTCTATGATCCCCCAGCATATTCCCCGTTGGACCTGAGTCTCAGCCACTGATGCACACCAGCCCAAGCGCAGGGTTGTACCTCACAGGAAGCACGCGTTTCAGAACACTTGCCAAAATACTAATTTGTAGGTACTTAAGAATTCAGAAAGCGTTGCATTGCATCTATTATTCACAGAGTGTAACTACCACCCCTCGCTACCTCTGAGGAATAAATCCACTGCAAACCAAGGAGCTGGGAGCCACAGAGGTAGGGAAGGGCAGCGTGGCACCTGCAAACCCCCCTCGGACCTTCAAAGTTCACCAAAGCCTGACAGCTCTGCCACTGGAAATCCCAGCAATATCAGGGCGAAATATGCATTTCCTAAAAAAGATCTTGATTTTGCTCTACTAAGAGACACACAGCTTTAAAAACAGTCCAGTGGGATTTCTTTGCTCTGGTAATAAAATCAAATAAATAAATCGGGCAGAAGCATTCCAGCACTATCCAGAGACTGATAGCATTATAATTTATATCTGGAGGAGATAAAACCAGAACAGACTGAAATTTATGGAAGCAAATTCTTGAAACTGCTTATCCAGTAATACTGAAATCAGCTGAATTGTTTCCAGTGCCTGCATGCCTCTGCCAATGGGGTGGGAGAACAGCAAGAACCAGGCACAGCAACCACCGGTCACTGCTTGGAACAATTCAGACTTTGGCTAAGCAGAGGCAAGGCCAAGGTTTCAACCTGTATTCATAACTGTTTAGAATTAAGTGCTTTGGTTGAGAAAATACAGGAAATGTCACAATCCATACAATGTGGGGGGGAGGTCTTTTTCTCTAGGTTGATTTCACTGCAATATTCAAACCACAGCGCACAACAAACAGAATTCATCAGGAAATACTCAGAAAGCCACATAAGCAGAGTTTATTTAGTGCAAATTCCAGCACCAACTGTGATTTACAGGTTGGGATGCCTCTGGCAGCCTATCCTCTGACTTCAGCAGGCTCTGCCAGAGGCTAAAAAAGAAGGTCCTTTAAAGGAAAACGTAATGCTTTCACATAAATAATGCATTTCACACATGTGCAGCTTTCTTATCCAAGCACAGTGCAAGTGTCTAAACAGAAATGGTCCACACCTGCCAGCCTAGAGAGCTCTGAAGCATCAGAAAAACCCTTCCCCTTCATCTGCCCCTCCCAGGCAAGCACCAGGAGGACTCTGTGCCCAGGAAGCAGCAAAGGGCAGTATTGGTCACTAGGCATCTCTCATGCCATGAAGCCAATATACACTCATTCTAATCCATGGGTAAACCAAAAGGCTGAGTGACTTCTACAAGTATTTTGATTTCACAGTGTCCAACCTAAGCAAAGATTGAAAATATTCACAGTAGGCACCTAGGGACTCGAGTCCCTGCAACCCACCATCAGTGCACTTGATCCTACTGGGTTTTACTGGGTAACCAAGGAAGACTTAAAAAGCCAAACTTCACCTTTTTTCTCCTCCAGCTCATTTCATGAGCACTAGTAAATCAAACAAGTTAATGGAGCTCCACAGAATGAAATGTACAGTAGCTTTCAATGTCCACAAACATGATCCCATTCTTGTTTTTAACAGAATTATGGATTGCAGCCCTTACTCTAGAGCCATGTAAAAGTCTTCCAAGCCAAATAAAGCAGTGTGTTGGGCAATTAGTTTCTCACGTCTGGAAAGGGGATGAGAGCTGACTTACAAGCTGTTAGGATTTGATATGTTGATGTTCCAAATATAAAGAAGAAAATCAAGCTTGTTTCAAAGCACACAATTTTGAAATATTTTTTTCTCAAGATGCATACAGACCCAACTAGCTGAAGCCCATGGCTTAGGATGCCCAAGCCCATGCACCATGCTCTTTGGTTAAGGACATTTTTCCAATGTTTTATTACTAATTCTGAGCATTATACAGAATATAGCACTGAACATGGTTTGACCCTGAACTCCTCATGCACACAGAATTCCCACAGATTTCAAAATGAACCATAATTGCAAGATCAAACAATTAATCAAGACATCTAACTAAGAAGAAACATCAGCTCAGCAGCAGCCAAATGACACATAATTGCTTCTTGTTTAATTTTCTCCAAAGAGCAAGGGAAAAGGAAGGACCTGCTGTTCCTTTGCTCTATTCAGGATGAAACAAAGTTCACTTCTTTGAAAGTTTCCATGCATCTCTGGGATAAATCTCAACCCTTCAACTAGTGCTGTCAACTGTGCAGGGAGCAGGAAGGACTGCAAACTGATTCTTGTAAACTTTAGGCTTCGAAGTGGCAAGTATTATTTACCATCATATGCCATATCAATAGACCTTGCCATCTCTCCCCCTTAGCATTTCAAACACCGTGTCTTTGTAAGACATGAAAGGGGATGCTAAATAAAGGGCACTGCCGTTGAAACTCCTGGCTAATCATCTGACTTAGCTGCTAGGAGAGGAACGAGCAAGAGAGCTGGGGATGGATCGGGTGAAGCAGGGGAGGCTAAAGCAGTGATGTTAACATTCACTGGTTCTAATTTTCAACTGCAGGCTCTTCCCAACCAGATCCACCCTCTGGCAATATTTGCCTCTTTCCTAACCTTTCCTCTAGGTTAATTTACCCCAGCAGACAAGCCTGTCACACACATAAAAAGTACTGACTTGTTACCTCATCAAAACCAACAGCAAGAACACAGTGTTCACTATTTTAGCATATCCCTAAGAGAGACAAGTTGCCTCGCTGGCTGTTTGCATTCCTTTCCTTGCCCACAAAGTTTGTCTTACAGGCTGGGAGAGTTGGGGTGTTCAGCCTGGAGAAGAGAAGGCTCCAGGGAGACCTTAGAGCACCTTCCAGTTGGGCTTCAGGGAGATAAAGGGGAAAAGGTTTTAAACTGAAAGAAGAGAGATTGAGGTGAGACATGAGGAGGAAATTGTGGAGTGTGAGGGTGGTGAGAGCCTGGTCCAGGTTGCCCAGGGAAGCTGTGGCTGCCCCATCCCTGGCAGTGTTGAAGGGCAGGTTGGATGGGGCTTGGAGCAGCCTGGGCTGGTGGGAGGTGTCCCTGCCCATGCAGGGGGTGGGACTGGATGGTCTTGAAGGTCCCTTCCAACCCAGACCATTCTGTGATTCCAAAAGGCAGCCCTGACCCCCGGTGCTGCCCCAGCAGGTCCCTCATTCAGGCTCATGCTGGGCAAATCTGCCCCTTTAAACACAACATGACCTGTCTCACTTTACAGCTTCCCATGCTTGGGCATGTTCAACTTTGCTGTCATGTTAAAATGTTGCTCCAGGCAGACATAACAAATAAACTGTTATAAAAGTTAATTCTCAATCCAAACCAGACCAGCTATTACACCATGGGATATGGAAAAACAGACGGATACATCTGACTTCAGAACAACCAAGTTTTTTCCAAGAATTGTGGCTCCTGCTCCCCAAAAGGCAGAGTAACTCCCTATCCAAGAAGTGCCCAAAGTTTACCAATTTTTAAAGATGTCAACTTAGCTTGAAAACACTGTATATGCCAATAGACAATGAAAACACCTGACACATTTTTTACCAGATTCATAGAATAACTAAAAAGGATTCTTTGCAGAAGCCTCACCTACGTGACTGACACAACAAATGTAAGTAGCACTGTCACTTTAAAAATAAAATGTAAAATTTAAGTAAAATCTCAGCAATAATGTAATGCTAATTTGAATGAGGTTATTTGGAACCTGCCATGTTACCAACGGCCAGTTATTCCACATCATTTTGAAGATATCACTCCAAAGTAATGTGCAGACTTCAATTACATTGAAGATGGGACTGTTACCAGTCATTATTGCAGAGAAGCTGTAACCCCTCAGAAATAGCTCCCCTTTAGAGGAAAACAAAACCTGCAATCCAACAAGCAACAGGAAAAGACAATTAGTCTGTATTTACAAAGAAACAAAATACAAATGTCTAAAAGTAATGCCTACAAAAATATAATCTCACAAGATTGTTTGGTTTTGGCAATGATACTTCCTGTTTTAAAACATGTTATAATTCCAGACAAAATACAAATGGACCCAGGAGCAAAATCTCTCACTTTTAACCACTGAAGGCAAACATTTTTATATCCCTAGATAGGAGATGAAAGAGCATCCTAAATAAAATCAGGTTAACTTTGGCAGTTAGTCCCCACCTCTGGACAGCCACAACCAGAGATGAAGTGATTTCCAGGGGATGTTACAAGTCTCAAACTACACTTCAGTGATTTGCTTGTCTTTGGCGGGCACATTTTCAGAAGACAACCTGTGGCTGCAGCCCCCAGCACTCCTCCCAGCCTGCTTTCCAGGAGCCCCCCACTGCAGGGCTCTGACACACCCATGGAGAAACAAGCCTCTGAACTTCTTCTTTAGGACAGTCACAGCACTTGTAACATGAGCAAGCAGAACTGCAGGAACTTAAAACACCTGCCCACACTAACATTTTTCTTTCATGCATAACCACAGAACACTTGCGGGGTTTTTTTCCACCTCCTCCATGGACATAAATCTGCCCAGAAGGCAAAGGACTCCAGCTTCCCTGAACCAGTCCCTGGTGCTCCCTGTTCCAGAGCACAAAAGCCAACATGAACTTGCTACTGCGATCACTGTGATAAGAATTTGCTGTTATTTCAAATTCCAAATGCAACAAACGTTTTGCTTTTTTCTTACCATCACACCCTGCAATAACAGTTTAAAACTCACCTCACGTGTGTGTAGGTGCAGACCTCACCAATACCTACTGCAAGGGCAGGTACATGAGGCAAAACTTCTGTGTTGCCACAAGCCTGGAGTTTCTCTCAGCTCCATACATTGCCAGGCCAGTTGCTGAACACACCTAGAGCTTAGAATCACATTTTATACACCGAGCTGGGCATTTTATTATCACTCCCATCAAAATACAAGTGGGATCACAAACTTGCATTTGATTTGCATTTGCAGCACAACAAAGAACTCTTCCCATTCTTCAGATGATCATCACATGCTCTCAGTGTCAAATTTTCACACAATCATAGAATGGTTTGACTTGGAAGGGACCTTAAGGATCTTCTAGTTCCAACCTCCTGCACAGGCAGGGAGATTTTGTTTATTAATTGTCAGCAAGAGCAGCAGCACCTGCTCCTTGGTAAGCTCCACTGGGAGCAAAACAGATGGGAGCAACACAGCTCCCAAAAGGCCCAGAGCAGGCAGCTCCCAGAGCTGCTACTTATTCCCTGCTGCTTCCAGTTAGCAATTTTTATCCATGCATCCTAAGACATGGACAGACACTTGTAGCCTTGGTGGTCAAACCTCCCCCATCCCTGGATCAATTTCCATCTTTCCCACCCTGTCTGGGTCTTTTTTTTTTTTTTCCCCCCTTTTGGTGCTGTTGGTTGTTCAACTACAGTTGTACTTGGGAGACATACAATGCAACTCTGCCTCAGGATCCTTTCAGTGAATCAAAGTAGGCATAAAATAATTTCCCTAAATGTCTCTGTGATTTTTGTTTAAAGGACTGCAAAACAGGATATTGGGCTAGACCTGTGGAAATACTCTGTCCACCAGTCTTCTGCATTACTTAAGTGTGAGCAGAGTTATAACCACGTGGCACCAGGGACACAGCAAGGTTTGGCCTCACTGATTTTTCATTGCTGCCATCCTGCTGGCTTACATACCTCAGCATATTCCAAGACCTGCAGCTGGGCAGAAAAACCCTACCCGAAAGCCTCTGCAGCCTTCCAAAAACTGACTGAAAATGGTTTATAGACAGATACAAGACACAAAAGCATGTAAAACCCACAGTCAAAGGCAATCCCACCCTGGTAGAGCAGGGAGCCTGTCCCTCTCCCACATGCTGCCACCTTCCTCCAGAGCTACTGGTCGGAGCCACAGGCCATCCATTTCAGCATTTTCTGGTAAGAGCCCCCTTCTTGTCTGAAGAGAAAGACAATGTTTCCTGATGAAAAAAAACCACCCAAAATAAATATTAAAAAAAAAACAAACCACCCATCCTTCTTTTCCTTTAGCTATCATGCACCATCTCCACAAGAAAAAAATGGCAGTACTCAGACCACTTCTGCTTTGTTTTCTCATCACTTTTCTCCCCCACATTTCTGTGTAACAATTCTATTTCAAAACCAGTTAATTCCCAAAGTTTCATTCCCACTGTCTCCAAACCCTGATCTTCACTTTTAGAAGCAGGTTTCCCTAGCCTGAAGCAATATGCTCAAGTCAAACAGCTGAAGATGGAAGACACCTGATGGTTTCAAACTTAACCTGGCAACTCCACCCTGTATTATATTTACAAGTATTTTTCCCTTTACTTAATTAGTGGGATTCGAATGAGACCTCAGCAGCAATGTGCCCAGCACCACAAACCACAGCAGTGCTGTCTCACACACTTCACCTGGAGACACACCAAAACACACTGTGGGTTTTCCAGAGCCTTGAGCTCTCCAACAGCACAGGGAGCTGCCAGTTCTCTGCTACAACCAGCAGCCTCTCCTGATGCTACTTCTCCACTAGGATTTGCAGGAAAATCATGAAATAAATTAGGATATGCTTTATTTTTGCCTCCTGTTTTTTGATGCTATGCTTAGCACGTGTTTTCAATAAACCATTTGAATTCACATGTTTACAATTTTCCCCCTCTGTGAATGCTGAAATTCTTTCCATAATGACAATCACTTAGAAGTTGGGCTTTAGGAGAACACCAAGCAACGTGGCACGGACAACAAAAGTCACAACTGACACTGAAAGATCTCGAGATGCCTCCACGTGGTATCAATGCCAAGAAAAGAAAGCAGATTTGCAAACGAGACCCCATGATCTGAGGATGTCTGCTCAGATTGTGGTTCGGATGTTAGCAAGAGGTCCCTCCACCAAGGGAGTCTCAGTGAACCCCTGATAAAGCTGCAGATTAAGGACAGGAGAAGGTTTGGCCATTCCGCAGGTATCACTGGTTTTATTCTTGTCAAGGCAAACATCAGAAATAGTCATTTACTCCGACCAGGAAGCTGGCCACGTTTCTAGCAAAATCCCTTTTGCTCCTCTTCATGGTCGTTCCAGCTTCTTTCAGGATCTGCACATCCCCACACAGACCATCACTGCTCCACCCTGACAACTGGACCTCAGTGTAGGTGACAAGCTATGTCCCCCAGCCTCTGAGAGCTGGCTCCTCTCCCTTCTCCCCCCCTCCCGAAAGAGACAGCAAAGAAAACTCCACAAAACAAAGGTCTGAATCTCCACTCTTTTCCTGAGGGACCGGCACGTGCCAAACCCACAGGCAGGATGGAGGATCCCACCTCTGGGAAGCTGCAGAGGTTGGTACTGGCACCACTCACTCTTGCTACACCCCAGGTGCCAGTGACAGGTCCTCACGTCTCCAAAAGGCTTTACAGTGTCTGAGCTTAATTACAGGTCCATTTACCAACTCGCTAATGAACATTTACCGACGGCCTCCAGCAAATGAAGCAGCACTGGATGCCGAGGGCCAGTGACTTTCCCCAAGCCTGCTCCTCCTCTTGGGGTGCACCCAGGAGGGCCCAGTCACCCCAGGAAGGGCCCGGTCACCCCAGAAAGGGGCCCGGTCACCCCAGGAGGGGCCCGGTCACCCCAGGAAGGGGCCTGGTCACCCCAGGAAGTGCCCAGTCACCCCAAGAGGGGCCCGGTCACCCCAGGAAAGGGCCCGGTCACCCCAGGAAAGGGCCCGGTCACCCCAGAAGGGCCCGGTCACCCCAGGAAGGGACCGGACAACCCAGAAAGGGGCCGAGTCACCCCAGGAAGGGG
>NW_009954408.1:960103-985181 GCF_000747805.2 Chaetura pelagica
CCTCCAGGGGTGGTGACCCCATCCCAGGGTCTGGGCCGCTCTTGCTGGGAATAAACGTTTCCCGACGTTAGGAATGAAATGTAGCGTTGTTTTTCTTCTTTGCATCCCAGTGTTAGAAACACAGCGTCGGGTTTGGTTTATATCCCAGTGTTAGATGCACATAGTTTGTTTGAGATACCTTCTGTTTGTTGGAGTGGCAGAGCCCTGGGCCGGGCTGCCCTGAGAGGCTGGGGGGGTTCCATCTCTGGAGACATTCCAACCCCCCTGGATGCCTTTCTGAGTGACCTGCCCCGGGTGTTGGGGGTTTTATCGGTCCTGCTGTGGCAGGGGGGGTGGATTTGATGATCTTTGGAGGTCCCTTCCAGCCCCAGCCACCCTGCTGGGATCACCCTGCGATCTGTATCTGCCCTCAGCAAAGGGCCTGGCGAAGCTTTGGGGCGTTGGGCACAGGGAAGCAAAACCAAGGGTGTCTGTGAGCTGGGGAGGTGAATATACAAAAGGAAGGGAAAAATCTCTCCACAACAGGCATAAGGGAGCTGGGGCTGTTGGGCTTGGAGAAGAGGAGACTGAGGGGCCACCTCATCCCTGGGCACAGATCTGTTCAGGGCAGTGTCAGGAGGGCAGAGCCAGGCTTTGTGCAGTGATGTCCAGTGACAGGACAAGGGGCACTGGGTGCAAACTGGAGCACAGGAGGTTCCATGTTCAGTGAAGCACAGTTTGTTTACACTCTGCACTGCAACAGGCTGCCCAGAGAGGCTGTGGAGTCTCCTTCTCTGGAGACATTCCAACCCCCCTGGCCACGTTCCTGTGTGATGTGCTCTGGGTGCCCCTGCTCTGGCAGGGGGGCTGGGCTGGGGGAGCTTTCCAGGTCCCTTCCAACCCCTCGGATTCTATGATTCTGTGATTCTATGATACCTGAGATCTCTGCACATTCTAAGGACACCAGGAGGGGTTTATGGCCCAAGGAACTGAGGGAGGGAATTGGGTTCCACCTGGGGATCTAAACATGGAGAAGGATTTATGGCCCAAGATCAGACCCAACACAGCCCCTACTGTCCTGCTCCTCAGGGCAGGGGGACACCAGCAGGTTTGTTAATTGGGAAGACAGCCCAGGGGGCAAGAAAGGGCAAAATTTTACCTTAAAAGGTAAAAAGTGCCCTGCCAGAATGGGATGTGTAAACAGGGGCGGGAAACTTATAGGATAATTTGAAGCGTGGGATGGGCTGGAAACCCTGGAGTGCCCAGGCAGTGGGGAAACAGGGGAGGGAACTTTGCGTCGGGAATAGGGAATATAAACCGTTATTCACCTCACTATGGGTGGGCCTGCTTGTTTAGGTCACCCGTTCTTGTAAGAGTGTAAATAAACTGTGCTTCGTTGAAGGGTCTGTGTGGCCTGTTAATTGGCATGACAACGTTTCTCACCCTCCTGTCCAGTCTGAGCCTGCCCTGGTGCAGCTCGAAGCCCTTCCCTCCTGTTCTAATGACCTGTGAGAAGAGCCCAGCACCAACCCCTCTGCCACGACCTTCCAGGCCCACAAAAAGCTCACACACCACACACAGCAGTGTCAGGAGGTGTCACTGGAGACTGGGGTGTTGTTCATGCCTGAGTAAAACAAACCAAAGGACGGCCCAACCCTGCAAAGAAGGACTTTGCTTTTCTGGAAGGTGAGAGGTGTCTGTGAAAGCTAAAAGACACCCCTGGGCAGCCCAGGTAACACCAGCACCCCAGACCCCTCCAACACATCCTCGTCACCCTCCCAGCATGGTTTGCTGCTACAGAAAATTGACCCCAGGGAGCTCTGGATCAACAGGCACCCAGCAAGAAGGCTGCAGAAAGCTGCTTTGCCAAGTTCTACTGTGAGCAGTGATCAGGCAAGGTGAGGGTTAGTGATCAGTCCCAGTGTGCTGGACCTGAATGTTTGAAGAGCATGAGAACTCCGTGTGAAAGCACAACTGGGGTGACCCAGTTTGGCTGGGACACCTCTTTTGTGTGAGTATAAAGAATTTAATCCCTCCTGTGAGTCAGTACCCGATGTCCCAGCCTCTCTCCAGCTGTGAATTCTCATGGCACGTGCTTGGATTCACCTGTGAGGGCAGAGCAGGGCACAGGCAGCCCCACCTGCACCCACGGGGGCACAGGGATGTTGCCCTTTTGTCTGGCAACAGGGACACACTAGGCAGAAATATTACAGGATGGTTTGGGTTGGAAGGGACCTTCAGGATCATCCAGTTCCAATGTAAGTTTGCCTGTTTAAAGCAGAACAGGTGGTTTCTAAAGGCAGAGAAAAAGGGAAGAGTGGCAGAGAAGGATCTCAGGAAATGTCAGGAATGATGAGAAATCTTATCTGGATCAGCATGAGAATCAATGGGAATTGAGAGAGCACCTTAAACATTCTCACCTCTCCAGCATCCTCTCCATTTTATCAAGTGAATTACAAGCTCATTCAGTTCCCTCAGGAACCTGCTGCAGAGACACCCGTGTGTGAGCAGTGCCTGCAAAAGAAGAGAAGCAAACTGAAATGGCAGCATAATGCACAGAGCTCCAGTTGAACTGGAGGATGGGCCTTTTGGAGGTGTGCAACACAGCTGCTGCAAAACGTGCTCAGCTCCTGGAGTCAGGCAGCAAATAGTGTCCCCTGCCTGTTGTCCCCACACCAAGATGCCTGGTGTCAGAGGAAGGTGGATCATGCCAGATGGGACAGGGCACAAAGTCACATCAATGCAAGGAGCGACCAAAACAGCAGCCAGATTTTGGTCCTAGAATATCTGCTTCCTTATGTAGGTGCCACAGTTTTCTACAGTTCCCTTCATTTCTCCAGGAAAAGTCTTTAAAAAAAAATAATAATGTAAAATTCCTCCTGCATTTACTAATTTGTCCGTGGTGAGAGAACAAATTTCTGGAAGGAAAAAAGCTGAACATCAATGAAGGTTCATTGTGTCAGTGCTGTATTTGCTGCTGGCAAATTACATCTTGCCTGGGATGTTGTTGGTACCAAAATCCCTCCTTTGTAACAGTTATTTGCTGCTGAACTCTCTGATGCCATTTTCATTTCAAACCCCTTGCCTGCCACCATCCATCTTCTGCCTCCACCCACTGCCAAGGCTTCTGTTCATCTTCTGCCTAGTCAAAGTGTCTGACCAGATCTCTGGGGAAAATTAAATCCCAGGCAGGAAAAACATCACTGGGAATTCCTTGGATTCTCCAAGGGCTGTTGATGGATGTCAAACATTCCTCTCATAAAATGATTAAACGAATAAAAATGCTTTTATTTTTTTGTCTCTGCTTAAGAGCCCTGCTGGATTTGCTATGAGCCACTTGCCCAAATCTGCAGGGCAGGGCAAAGGGAGGCCTTTTCCTCCTCTTCCCCCTCTGACATGCCTTAAAAACCACGGTGACGTTGGTCCCTGGCACATGAAAACAGGGAGGTTTTGTGTAGAAACTTTCACAAGGCCATTTTAAAAGCAGCTGCAT
Source organism: Chaetura pelagica (assembly GCF_000747805.2). Classification (NCBI taxonomy): domain Eukaryota; kingdom Metazoa; phylum Chordata; class Aves; order Apodiformes; family Apodidae; genus Chaetura; species Chaetura pelagica. The sequence goes on from NW_009954408.1 coordinate 963,576, forward strand.
GAAGAGGAGCACGACGTGTCCTTCCCCCCAGAAGATGCAGGAGTCAGAGCTTTGGTCCAGGCCTGTTTTATTGCCTTTCACATTCCCATGGCAAAGCTCTGCCACAGCCCCCAGGAACACAGGTGGAACACTGGTAGCTCCCAGGGGGATGCTCAGTCAGGGCTTTGCTCACTTCTGCTCCTTAAAACTGCAGCTGGAGATCCTGGGAGCAGCTCCCTCAGGCAGCAGCTCTGCAAGGGGAGCCCTCCCTCCTCCCCACACCTTCAGTCCCACTGGAAAGAACCTCTCCCTTGTCACCTTTCAGGTGTTGGCAGTGAGAAGTGACTTGCCCATCCTGCTCTATCACCCACTCACCTCTGCTGAGAAACACCTGCCTGAACAGAACTCAGGGCCAAGGCTCAGCTCTGTGGATCATCAAAACCACCTCTCAGCTCAGGTTTGAAAACAACAGCTTAAAAAAAAAAGCCAAAAGGGGCATTCAGATGCCCTGTCCCATTAGCTCCCCTCGTGCTCCTGGGCAGCTGAAGCAGCTTTAACACAAGAGGGATGGTTCTGCTCAGCCCCAGGCAGCAGCTCCTTTCCCTCCAGCACAGAGATTCAAACACCACGGCCCAAGGTGTGCTCTGGGTTTGATGAGAGTTGATCATTAACAGCCTGGAGAGGGGACCACAGTTTTACCTCCAAGTCACACTTCTGTGCCTTCACACACACAAGCCTGGACCTGCTCAGGGAATTCACTGCAGGAAGGAGAAGAGGGAGGAGAAAGCCCCTCAGCAGGGGATGCTCTGCAGCTCTGCTGTCCCTGGGCCTTATTTATTCATTTATTTATTATAAATAATTTATTTATTTAACCTTATTTAACCCTCATCTTCATGCTACCTACTCATGCAACCCCTGCCTCCAGCAGCAAGTGCTTCACTCCTGGAGAGGAACAACAGTGACTTTGAGCTCTGCCCCTTCCTTAAATTGTCTGATCATTCTGGACAAGCCAAACTCTGCCTGCTTTTTAAAGCATAGGCTGGTAATCATATTGAGCAGACAGGGTGTAAAAATGGAAAAGCTGTCTCACCACTGTCAGGGTTTCATGCTGGGCCAGCAATTAAACAAAGGACAGATGCTCTCTGTTAAGCCCCCTCCCCTCCACAGGGAAAGGAGAAGGAATAAGGGAGAGAGACTTAGGGGCTGGCAACTGAACTGCACAGCAGTAATGAAAAGGAAAATAATGAAATATAGACAAATATATGCAAATACATACAAAAAGCACCATCACCCCCCCAGTAACACTCAGGTCACCACCAAGGCTGCAGGGGAGGACCTGGAAAAGCCCTGGACTCGACTCATGGAATCAGCAGCAGACAGGAGCTGGGTGCAGGGACCAGGACCAAAGGCAGATGAACACACAGAGCACTCCCAGGATGCTGCCCATAGACTGAAAGAACCTGATCCTTCTGATCCCTCAAATTCATACAGGGTAGGGGATGGACTACTTGATTTGGTCAATCTGTCTGGTCCACTCCTCCCCACAGGAGGGTTGCAGGTGTGACCCCTTTGCCCCTCTCTGGTTCTGGAGCAGATGATGTTTCCCAGCCCCCAGCAGTGCCCTGCTCCTGCACATCATTCTCCAGCCCCCCCTCTCACCATGGAGCATCATCAGCCCAAGAAACAAACACAGACTGAAGAACACGCCACTGGTTTCAGCAACTGCAGCTGCTTCACTGAGAAGTAAAACCTCTAAACAGATAATTGGTTCTATCCTGGCTCAAGCCAGGGCAGCCAATTATTTAAAAAAAAAAGACATTCCAGTTTACAGGAATTAAGCAGTGAGTTCTCACATGCAGCTCGTGGACTCCTGCAGAAAGATTTTTGTAATCTCAGTTTGTTGCCTTTATTTCCCCTGTATCCACAGTGTCATTCCAGACAGATGTCCAGCTCTGCTTAAAAATTACCCTGAGCTCCTATCAGACACTCCTGTTTTCTGTAGGGTTTAAAGATTATCTTGGTGTTACTCTGGGCTCAGCTTCCTCCCACTTTTTTGTTGTTTTTTTAGTTGTAATTAATTTTACTGGCATTTTTACACTTCTCAGCTCAAGAATTAATACCTTTTATTTAAAAAAAAATAAATGTAATTCAGCAAAGGGATTAATCTATAATGCCCAGAATTCTACCAAACATCACAGCTGGAATAGCAATTATGGCTTTAAGAAGTTATATAAGCCTTTTTATTACATGTTTTTAATGAGTTTACATAGCTGGGAGAGTTGGGGTGTTCAGCCTGGAGAAGAGAAGGCTCCAGGGAGACCTTAGAGCACCTTCCAGGGCCTGAAGGGGCTCCAGGAAAGCTGGGGAGGGGCTTGGGACAAGGGCAGGGAGGGAGAGGACAAGGAGGAATGGATGAAAACTGGAGGAGGGGAGACTGAAGTGAGACATGAGGAGGGAATTGTGGAGTGTGAGGGTGGTGAGAGCCTGGCCCAGGTTGCCCAGGGAAGCTGTGGCTGCCCCATCCCTGGCAGTGTTGAAGGGCAGGTTGGATGGGGCTTGGAGCAGCCTGGGCTGGTGGGAGGTGTCCCTGCCCATGCAGGGGGTTGGGACTGGATGGTCTTGAAGGTCCCTTCCAACCCAAAGCAGGCTGTGATTCCATGAAAAGGATGACCCCTGCAGGAACACCTAACCTGGATACAAACTCTTGGCTAAGAAGGTTATTCCACTTTGAATCAGCACCAAAATCTCTGCCTCACTGGTGCTGCTCCACGTGGCATTGAGGACAATCTGCCCTGAAAGGAGCCTGTGGGAAGAGCACAGAGTTTTATCCTCTCTATCTGGTCCTGGCCAGGCTGCTTGGCTGCAGGGCAGCCCTGGCATCTTGTCTGCTGAGAGCAAGGCCAGTTCCCTCCTCCTCTGTAGGGTTTTGTATAAGACATTTAAAATTCACCCGTTGGAGGAGAGGATTTGCTGACCACATGGGAACAGTTTAGAAAAGCAACCTTCATCTTACAGCTAAGGACAGTGGTACTGAATTTAGTGTCCTGCAAAGATCATAGAATCATGGAATGCCAGGTTGGAAGGAACCTCAAGGACCATCTGGTCCAACCTTTATGGGTTGGGATACTTTGCAGACACTAAAGGTCAATGCATATTATCAGATTGGACTGTGTACTGGACATCATTAGTGCACACCTCCTGTCCTATGAAAGCTGCTTTTTGACCATCAGGTCCATCAGGGATGCTGCCAGCCTGTCCCAGCTTTTCTTTCATCCCATTGCCTTTAAGGAGGCAGGAACAGCACAGACACATCCCAGCACATCCAGCAGCAATGCCAGACAGACTGGAAAAAGTACAGAGTGCATTAATTATGGGTCTTCCTTTAGTTTTGAAACTGCTACTGGGAACACAGAATCACAGACTGGTTTGGGTTGGAAGGGACCTTCAAGATCATCCAGTCCCAACCGCCTGCATGGGCAGAGACACCTCCCACCAGCCCAGGCTGCTCCAAGCCCCATCCAACCTGCCCTTCAACACTGCCAGGGATGGGGCAGCCACAGCTTCCCTGGGCAACCTGGGCCAGGCTCTCACCACCCTCACAGCAAAGAATTTCCTCCTCATGTCTCACCTCAATCTCTCTTCTTTCAGCTTAAAACCTTTGCCCCTTCATCTCCCTGAAGCCCCCCCTGTACCCCCTTGGCCAGCAGGAGAGCAAAGCATCAGGCTCCCTCCATGGCTCCAGTGCATTCCCTGAGGGAAGGGCTGTTTTCCACACCTTCCCTGCAGCCAAAAAGCCAACAGGTTGTGCACATGCAGGTGTTTCAGCAGCACCTGCAGCCTGGGTGGTTGCTTCATTCTCTGGTGGTCCAGAAAATAATCCAGGTTTCCTTCCCCTGTTTGGCTCACAAATGTGAGCAAAGGCTGAGGGGAGGCCTGCTCAGCTGAGCATCTGCAGAAGGCAGGGAGAACAGGCAGCAGTGACAGTGACACAGCCCGTGGTGCCCACCTCTCACACTGTGACAAACACCTTGTCCCCCAGGGCAGGTGATGAGCAGCGTGTGGGACACATCCCTGGCTGCTGCCAGGGGCTGGGACAGACTCAGCAGGGAAACAAAAGTATGGGGAAAATATTCCCTGGTGCTTCTCTCAGGTTTGCAAATCCCATTGGTACCAAGCTGTCTGCTTTCAGAGAAGTTCCCCTCTGCTTTCTTGTCTCCCCCACTCCTTCCTCCCAAGGCTGAGCTTTGGCCCAACACCCACCTTTCCTTCTCTAAAATATGGGGCTTTGACTTCATTGAGAGACACAGAAATGGGGGTGGGGAGTGTGTGTGTGTGTGTGTGTATCCCCAGGAAGAAAAGAGCCCATTTCAGCCCAGCCCTAAACCAGTGCCAGTCCCTGATGCCTGAGCACCCCGAGAGGTGTGTGGGCTCCCCAGGAGCCAGGCCAGGCAGGGGGTGCAAAGCCCAGGCTGCAGCCCCACAGGGACCCCTAGCCCCACAGGGACCCCCAGCACGGGCACAGCTGGGGGGCTGGGGGGTCCCACATCCCCCCCAACACGAGGCACCAAGGACATTTGACCTCCCAAGGCAGCCTTGGGATGGGGGAAAAGCTCTGGGACACACAGCTTTGTTATAATCCCTTTATTAGTATTGCTATTATTATTACCTTTATTATTATTATTATTACTATTGTTATTACTGTTATTCTTACTATTATTACCAATATTGTATATACATATTTATTTATTACTGTTATTTATTGTTATTTGCTATTTATTATTATTATTGCCACAACTATCATTACTATCATCACTATTATTAGGAGCATTATGATCATTATTAGGATGATTATCAACACCAGCTTCATCCTGCTGCTACCTTCACATTTCTATTTCCTCCATGGACTCATTTTTTAAGCCCTTCCCCGTGATATTTTAGGGCCCTGAGTGACTCACGATGGTTTCTCCAGCTCCTCTTGCAGACCCCAAACCCCTCAGAGCCTTGTAGGTCTGTGGGAGCCCAACAGGCACCCCCATTTCCCCCAGCTAAGCATCTTCCCTCAGCACCTGCTTGATCCAACACCTCCCTCTGCTGGAAAAGAAGGAATAAAGCAGGATAAACGCACAAATGACTCCACCGCTGGGACAACCACACAACAACCCTCAGGCCCTGATGTTCTCCCTCTGATTTCTGCAGTTATTCCAAATCAATCCCAGTGTGTCACAGGGAAATTCAACTCCCATCGAAGCCTGCTGGGAAAGGGTGTAACAAAGGGGAAATGCCCATTTTCCTCGATTTTTTTTTTCCCCCAGGAATTCAGCAGGTTTGTTTCAAGTAGAGGCAAAAGCATCGGGACAAGGTGTCCCTGGGGTTTGGTTTCTGGGGAGAAAATCCACTCAATTCCCTGCTGCAGAAACCGAGGGGTTTGTGCCCCAGCTCTAAAAAGCATCACCCAGCCCCTCTGCTGCCTGCCAAGGCAGGGAGGGACAGAAATGCCTCAAAATATGATCTTTCCCTTTCTGTGCCATAACTACACCCCTGAAGTTCCCTGGCAGCCTGTCAGGGTTGGAAGGGACCTCCAGGGATCATCCAGTCCCACCCCACTCCAGCAGGACCCCCAGGAGCACATCCCACAGGGCTGCATCCAGGGGTGAATCTCTCCAGAGAAGGGGACTCCACAGCCCCCTGGGCAGCCTGTCCCAGGGCTCTGTCACCCTCACAGCCAAGAAGTTTCTCCCCACCTTTCAGGGGCACTTCCCATGTTCCAGCTGGTGCCCGTTGCCCCTCGCCCTGTCCCTGGGCACTGCTGAGCAGAGTCTGGCTCCATCCTCCTGCACCCACCCTCAGACACGTGTAGGCAGTGATCAGGTCTCCCCTCAGCCTTCTCTTCTCCAGGCTGAGCAGCCCCAGCTCCCTCAGCCTTTCCTCAGCAGGGAGATGCTCCAACCCCCCCAACCACCTTTGTTGCAAACTGCCTGCAAGGAGCTGCAAAAACCACCTCGTGAGCCTGGGCAAAGCAATGGCAGGTGAGGTTCAGTGTGGGGAACAGCAGAGAAAACTGAGCTGGAAGGAAGGGCCCCCCAGCAGCCAGTCTCTGAAACACCAGGACAGGCATCTTGGAATTAGGTGCTTCTACTCAGAGGTCAGTGAAAACTCATTAGTGGCTAATAAAGCAATGGAATATTAAAAACATAAGGAAGGGAAGGGAGATCCCATCAATGAAATTCACCCCCTACCTTAAGTATCATGTGCAGTTCTGCTCCCTCCTTCTCAAAAAGGGTATTTTGGAGCAAGAGAAGGTATAAAGGAAGCACAAAGATATGGAGTGACTTTATGTGGGTAGCAGCTACCTGCAGCAAGGCTCTTCAGAGTCTGGAAGGAAGAGTGGTAGAGCTCTGTACCTACATCAAGGGTCATGGGGAAACCAGTCCCTGCTTCTCATAAGGTGCAAGAAAGGGGCACCAAATGGTGTTCCCAGGTTTAAGACAAACATGAAGGCAAGGAGCTCTGTGCAGAGAAGTGTCACCTGATGGGGAACCTGCTGTCATAAGATGCTGGGGACTAGGGAAGTGCCACACGTGGTTTCAGAGGCAACCTGACAATGGTGTGGAAGATAAATCACCTGAGGGCCAGGGAACACTCAGCTGGGTGTGCCAGACTATGCCAGAAGTGGCCCTTTCCCTGCTGGCCACGGCCAGAGCTGGGCTGCCAGACTGATCCTCAACCTTTGGGCCATTTTTACCTACCAGGCAACTTCCAGAAGCAACTTAAGAGAAAACCTCCCCACCTTGCAGAGCAGAAGGGCACAACCAGAGCTCTGGTTCCTCATGGGGCCACCAACACCCCAGCAGCACCAGCAGTGTCTCTTGCTCCAGGATAAGCCACCGTTTGTTACTTTTAAAGATTAAAATAAAGATTAATACAACCTGTTCTTACGATATTTCCATGTCTTCTTCCTGCTCTGGGTGAGATGAGGACAAAGCTGCAGTTTGTCAAGCCCTGTGCCAGCAGAGCTGCCAAGAGTAGCAGCTCTGCCCTCTGGTACTGCTGGAGAGGACAAATGATGTGGGAGGGAGTGCAAAGTCAGCCAGCAGAGCTGAGGAGAGGGCAGGACTGGCTCAGGCTGATTCCAGGTGCTAAGTGACCTCTAATTTAATTAGATGCAGTCTGTATCTCCAGCTGTCCCTTGTGAAGAACAACTGTCCTCACACCCTGACAACAGCAGGACTTGCCAGCCAGGTCTGGCCTTTCTTGGCCCTGTTAGGCCATCCCAAATGAAAGAACCCCTCTTGCTTATGAGAAGAAGCACTACAGAAGTGACCTTTGCTCCATGACTAGAACTTTATTGATCAGCTCATTTTAATCACGTGTACTCTTCAAGAATTTAGATTGGCTTTCTAAGGAGAAAAAGAAACAAACCCCAACCTAGTCTGAAGTGGCTGCCAAGGCTCTTGGAATGAGCCATTTCAGATGTCACGAGTGGTTTAATCACCAACAGTCAGACCTGTCCCATGATGGAAGGGGCAGCTCTGGGGAGTGGGTCTCCATCCACAGCAGAGGGATTGAAATGCTGAGGGGGTGTGAAGCTCAGCCCAACCCCTGCTCAGAGTGAGGTCTGGGTTTGGTGGCACAGCTTCCTCACAGCAGGAGCTTCCTCACCTCCAGTTACAGACAGATTTGTCTTCAGAGTGTTTATCTTGTCTCAACTGGCCCTCCTCTCCCTTGTGAAACTGAAGCTGGTGTTAAGATCCTTGCTGGTTTGTTGCTGATTTATTGGCATCAGCTGCTCAAGGAGAGCAGGCAGGGCTGAGGACAAGGAGAGGAGATGCTGGATTCCTAAGCCCACCCTGAAAAACCCTCTGCTGTAGAACACAGGACATGTCAGTGCTGCTGTTGGGGCTGGGGGCAATAATCTGTGTCTGAGTGCAAAATCACAGGGGTTGGAAAAAACAAGGTCTTTACAAACAAGCATGAAGAAAGATGCACAAAACTGTAGTTCCCAGGGGACCACCTCCTCTTGCAGAAACTTGGGAGAGTTTCCTGGGTGTGATAAGAGGTCCTGCAGTGAGCACCTCACAGACCTGCTCTTAAAATGTGCATGGCAGTGACCTGACATGGCTTGCTGGGACAGCTGACCTGGAGCACTGCCCTGCAGCACTGCCTGGGGCTTTCTTTGCCTTGGGAATCACACAGAAAATGGTGAAGGTGGATGGCAAGATGGCAGGAGCCAGGGCAGTGCTACATCAGATTTCATAGGAGGGAACTGGTTTTCACTGCATTTGAACCCAATGCATCCAGTGCCCTTTGGCTGCAGGTGATGAAATGCTGAACTGGTGTTACTGGTATGGCCCTGCAGCAATGGGATCCTGTTATGTGAGGAATATTGATGTGTCTTCTCTTGTCCTTGACATGAGGCCAGGAGAAATCATAGAATCATGGAATTGTTTGGGTTGGAAGGGACCTTCAAGATCATCCAGTCCCAACCCCCTGCATGGGCAGGGACACCTCCCAGGGCAGAAGCAACATCAGATGGAGGAGAAGAACAGCTGGACTAACACTGGACTAACATCATGTCTCTCCAAGGTGGCAACTGGAAGCCAGGTGAGATACCACTGAACATCTGCAATGGCACAAGCTGTTGCCTTAGGTCCCTTCTATCCCAGAAGGGAACAAAAGTCCAGAGGTGCTACTAGGAGATGCAGCACTAGCCTGTTGGGAATGGAAAAGGAGCCTCTGGGATTCAAAGCTTGGCCCTGGACGAGGAGTCCTGCAGGGCAGCAATGCATTCTCCCACCAGGCGAGCAGCCTCTTTGGCTGTGCCCCTGTGCACTGAAAAGCCACCTGCCCCATGCCCATAGTTGTGGACCACCAGGAGCTTAACTCCTCCTTGGCTCAAGACCTCTCTCTGCAGCCTCACACCCTGCCTGGCTGGCCTCAGACCCACCTTCACCTTGATCTCCTGAGCCCCTCGCAGGGAGGGCTCAAGGGAGCAGCACCTCTCCAAGATGTCTTTGGCAGCCCCAGGATCAGGAGACAGATTCCAGTTGTCCTTTTCCCTGGTTCCCCCCAGGGTCACCCTGTGTATCCCTGGGTAGATGTAGGTTAAACCATCCCCATCACGGATGAAGTTTTTCACCCAAGGAGCATCAACCTGGAGTACTTGTCCCCTGATGGGGAAGAGCTTCTCATCCCCCACCAGCTGGTGGGCTCCAATGCCTGCACAGTTGACAACAACGTTGTATTCACTGCTCAGCTCCCACAGGGCTGCAACTTTCCTGGTCTGCATCTGGACACCAGCTGCTTTCAACCTGCAAAGAAGACCCCAGAAATGAGGCAGAAAAGAAACCCCCAGCCCCTCAGAGAATTATTACACACACACACAAGTCCATGAGCCAGGTTGCCCTCAGCACACTGACCAAAGCCAAGGAACAGGTGGGATGAAGGAAGCAAAGAAAATGCCACGGGGTTCCTGTTCATCATCTGTATGATTTGGTCTCATCAAAGTGATTATTCAGTTTGTTTGAGCTGGAAAAGGTACAGCAAATTTATCAGTAATAGAGAGGGGTCAGAGTCACAGACTGGTTTGGGTTGGAAGGGACCTTCAAGACCATCCAGTTCCAACCCCCTGCATGGGCAGGGACACCTCCCACCAGCCCAGGTTGCTCAGAGCCCCAGACATCATCCCAGACATGCCTATTCTCCCAGGGGTTGGGTGGAGCTTCCAGAACAGAGGCAAATATTTGGGAATTTTGACAAGTGAGGAGCAACCACAAATTTCCTCAGGACACATCAGGCTCCTGAGGTACCTCCCAGGTCTGGCTGGCCAAGCATGGCCCCTGTGGCCATGTCAGTCCCATGCCCAGAGGTGTTCCCACTCCAAGCCCTGCTGTACAGCCACAGTGGTACAAAGTGGGTAATTGCACAAATGGGACCTTTCACATTTTGGAAATACTGGGTATTTCTTTGTGCTCCTCCTCCAGGAAGAGCTTGCTGCATCCTGCCCAGTAAGAAACAGCCATTTTCCAGTTCTGTTCAAACCTAAGGCCTCAAGGAGGCCCCAGCTCTCCCCCAGCCCCTCTGCCTGGGTTTCTCACTGCAGGTCCAGCCTACAGCAAAACCAACCTTTTCTCCAGCCACAGCAGGTAGGGGGGACAATCACATTTCAGTGTTGTGAAGGCCTGACCAAACTGGTGCTGAGGAAACTTCTGGAGTTCTGCTTGAGACATGGGTCGAAATCCCAGGACAACATCTGACCAGAAAGGCAGCTCTTCCTTGGGAGGGTTTTTAAAGACTTGCCATCTAAAAGGACACAGGGAAAAAGCTGCAAAAGTTAGGTGCTGTTGCCCTGCCATGTTCTCATAGAATGGTCTGGGTTGGAAGGGACCTTCAAGACCATCCAGTTCCAACCCCTGCATGGGCAGGGACACCTCCCACCAGCCCAGGCTGCTCCAAGCCCCATCCAACCTGCCCTTCAACACTGCCAGGGATGGGGCAGCCACAGCTTCCCTGGACAACCTGGGCCAGGCTCTCACCACCCTCACACTCCACAATTCCCTCCTCATGTCTCACCTCAATCTCCCCTCCTCCAGTTTTCATCCATTCCCCCTTGTCCTCTCCCTCCCTGCCCTTGTCCCAAGCCCCTCCCCAGCTTTCCTGGAGCCCCTTCAGGCACTGGAAGGTGCTCTAAGGTCTCCCTGGAGCCTTCTCCTCTCCAGGCTGAACACCCCAACTCTCCCAGCCTGGCTCCAGAGCAGAGCTGCTCCAGCCCTTGGATCATCTCTGTGGCCTCCTCTGGACTCTCTCCAGGAGCTCCATGTCCCTCCTGTGCTGGGGGCTCCAGAACTGGACACATTATGTGTCACAGCAGTCTCAGCACTAACCCAGGAACCTGTTCCCACCCATCAGGGCAGCTCTGCCAGGCTCACAGCAGGGAATGGTGCTGCCCCTGCTGCAGTGCCCACCCTGGCACACAGGCAGAGGGGCTGTCACAGCCCAGCTTGCAGGTGACACACTGAACTGGAGAGAGTTCTTCCAGCTATACTGCATGAACTTCCAGCTGTAGGAGCACAAAGTCCCCTCACACGGTGTCCCCACCACGTCTGCAGCCACCCTGGCTGGATCCTTCAAGTAGGGCCACTTGCACACTGGCTCACCTTTTTTGGGTACCCATAAAAGCTACAGAGTTCCTGGCCTCAACACTCCCAAAAGGTGAATTTCTGTGTAGAAAACAGGCAGCATAAAACATCTGCAGTGCACACCTATACCTAGCTGCTGAAGCTGGAGGATTCTGCAGTCCCATCCCACCCCTGCTGCAAGGAACTGGTGTGGAACACATCAGTTACCAAGTGACATTTGGTGGTGGCCAGTCTTGAGTGGCTTCTCTGTGCACACCCATCCACGAATTTTGCTTGAAAATACATCAGACCTGAGCAGCTGCAATGCAGTTTCTTGGGAATATGATCACAAGAGCTGCTCCAGGAAGGGAATATGCCTGAACTCCAGCAAGGAAAACCTCTCTGCCTGCTCCCACACACGACACATGCACACCAAAGGCTGCCCCAGAGCCATTCTTACCCAGAGACCAGGTGGACACCAGCCTCTGAGGCCTCTGCTGAGCTGCTGATGGCAAAAAGGTACGTGAAGGTCTCTCTGAACCACTGCTTCTGCAGGTGGGGGGGTGTGCCTGGGGATGAACAACACCAAACATGCTGAGAGGGAGAAGGCAGAGAAGAGAATCATAGAATTGTATCACAGAACCACAGAATGGTTTGGGTTGGAAGGGTCCTTCAAGACCATCCAGTCCCAACCCCCTGCATGGGCAGGGACACCTCCCACCAGCCCAGGCTGCTCCAAGCCCCATCCAACCTGCCCTTCAACACTGCCAGGGATGGGGCAGCCACAGCTTCCCTGGGCAACCTGGGCCAGGCTCTCACCACCCTCACAGGAAAGAACTTTTTCCTAATGTCCAACCTGAATCTCCCCTCTCTAAGCTTCAGGCCACTGCCCCTTGTCCTCTCACTACATACCTGTGTAAGAAGCCCTACCCCAGCTTTCTTGTAGGGCCCCTTCAGGTATTGGAAAGAGAATGCAGAGAGGAGAACACAGAGAGGAGGATGCAGAGAGAAGTGCAAGGAAACAGGACATGCAGGGAGCACAGGACACTTTGCATCCTGACCCTCTGTGGGTCCCTGCACACCCAGGCACACAGCTGGGCTGCACCCACCTGGGCAGGTGTGAGGGATGAGCATCCCAGCTGCCACGTCACTCGTTGTGTTGGGGCTGAACTGGTCTGAGAGGACAGTGAGGGAGCAGCCAGGACAGGTCTCCATGATGCACTGGGCTGTGGACAGGCCAATGACTCCAGCACCAACCACTGCGACCTTGGCTGCTGCCATCTCCAGGGTGCAGAGCCAGAGGAGAGAGGCACCTACATGCATTTGGAAAGAACACATAATGACCCATGTCATCAATATCCCTGATGGACACACTTGTCAGGCTGTGAAACACCCACACAAGATGGAATGTAACCCAGGTTGCTCAGAGCCCCATCCAACCTGGCCTTGAACATGTCATGGATGGAGCTTGGAGCAGCCTGGGCTGGTGGGAGGGGTCCCTGCCCATGCAGGGGGGGGGACTGGGTGGTGTTGAAGGTCCTTTCCAACCCAAACCATTCTGTGATCCTCTGATAACTGAAGACTAAGTGCTGCACACCGAGAGCCAAGACGTGGGTGAGGACTGAAAGAACCTCCCACCAGCCTTTGGTAGGAGAAATAATTTTTGGAAATTTGGAAATTGGCTTTCAGGCACCACGAGCAAAATGGTTGTTTGAACATCAGGGTCTCCAGCAAAGAGGTCTGTCACTGCCCCCCAGCCAGAGCCTCAAGAGTGTTTTGTACTGGTACTTGTTATTTTTTAAAAAAAACAAACTAAATCTAAAACAAGCAAACAAAACAAAACAAAACACAAAAAACACAGAAAAAAAAGTAACAAGAAATTAGGGGAGATTTAATAATGCTGAAATTACTTTTGTCAGGAAAATTGGTTCTGAGAAAGGTCCCTGAACACTGTTTTATTAACAAACCTTCTGACAGCTGTGGAAACCCCAGGGGGCTGGCCCAGCAAGCCCCCCACAGCCCTTGGGTGACCACAGCCCTGCTGAGCACACCCCCCAGGCAGGTGCTGCCTCTGCCAGAGATGTGCTCCTGGTTGTCCCTCACTGCTCTCCTTCACTGGAGCCCCTGGACCTTGGATTGAATGTCCTGACTGACCTCTCTGCTGCCAGGGAAGAAAAGGGAGCTGTGCCTCGGCAGGGGTTCAGGTTTCACAGGCCTTCCCAGTCCCTATGGGTTTTTCTGCAGGCAAACTGGTTTGATATCAACTGATCCTGGTGTTGCGAAAGCCAGCGAGGGTGGGAAGGGGCTGCTGGGGGCACTGGGGCCTGCAGGAACAGCTCTGAAGGGCACAACGTGCACCCAGTGAGCACGACAACACTTGTCTGGCACTTAACTGCTGCAACCCAGGGGCACGTCAAGCCTGAAGGTGCTGAACCAGGTGCAAGGCTCACCTGCAGCTCTGCACGTCCCTGGGAGGGCACAGGAGGAGAAAACACCTTCAGCTGGTCTGGCAGGTCAGCCTAAGCACGGTGACACTTCTCACCCCCCCCTGTGCTGAGGGGTTTTGCAAAAATCAGCAGTTAAAAGGCAAATGGGCTGCCATAACTGGTGCAGAGGGAGGAGAAGGGTGTCAGGTACTGTGTGGTGCCCGGGGCGTGGGACAGAAGCCAGGCAGGTACAGGGAGGAACACTCACACCCAGTGCAGCCTCTTGGCCCCTCCGGGCTGCCCCTGGAGCTGCTACAGACCTTGGGGAACCTCAGCTGGAAGAGCTGCACAGACGCTGCTGCTTGGGCACCTTTGCTGTCCTGGCACAGCCCTTTTTCCCCCTCTGTCCCAGCTCCACCTGGCTGTGCTGGCTGCTGCCCTTGGCTGACCGGCCGTGGTTACACACCCACAGCTGGGAAAGCTGCTCTGGTGACCTGGGAATGGATCAACGGGAAGTTAAACTACAGAAAACCAAATCCCTGTTACTTTTGAAGTCCCCTGGGTTTGTTGTTTTGGTTTTTTTAACTAACTCTCAGCATGTCTAGGTGCTGAAACGTGTTTTCCTTTCTGTCTGCACGTCCCTGGGAGGGCACAGGAGGAGAAAACACCTTCAGCTGGTCTGGCAGGTCAGCCTAAGCACGGTGACACTTCTCACCCCCCCCTGTGCTGAGGGGTTTTGCAAAAATCAGCAGTTAAAAGGCAAATGGGCTGCCATAACTGGTGCAGAGGGAGGAGAAGGGTGTCAGGTACTGTGTGGTGCCCAGGGTGTGGGACAGAAGCCAGGCAGGTACAGGAACACTCACACCCAGTGCAGCCTCTTGGCCCCTCCGGGCTGCCCCTGGAGCTGCTACAGACCTTGGGAAACCTCAGCTGGAAGAGCTGCACAGACGCTGCTGCTTGGGCACCTTTGCTGTCCTGGCACAGCCCTTTTTCCCCCTCTGTCCCAGCTCCACCTGGCTGTGCTGGCTGCTGCCCTTGGCTGACCGGCCGTGGTTACACACCCACAGCTGGGAAAGCTGCTCTGGTGACCTGGGAATGGATCAACGGGAAGTTAAACTACAGAAAACCAAATCCCTGTTACTTTTGAAGTCCCCTGGGTTTGTTGTTTTGGTTTTTTTAACTAACTCTCAGCATGTCTAGGTGCTGAAACGTGTTTTCCTTTCTGATGTCCTGAAGGCAGGGGTAGCAGGGAGTGAAGGCTCCAAGCTCTGTGAACTGCCAGGGGGGCTCCCTGTCCTCCCACTGCCCCAGTCACAGAATCCCAGGGGTTGGGAGGGACCTGGAGAGCCCCCCCAGCCCAGCCCCCCTGCCAGAGCAGGGGCACCCAGAGCACATCACACAGGAACGTGGCCAGGGGGGTTGGAATGTCTCCAGAGAAGGAGACTCCACAGCCTCTCTGGGCAGCCTGGCCCAGGGCTCTGTCACCCTCACAGCAAAGAAGTTCTTCCTGAGATTCACATGGAACCTCCTGTGCTCCAGTTTGCACCCACTGCCCCTCAAGCAGCTCAGCCCTTCCCCGGGGGTGCCGAGAAGGGGCCCAATTCTGCCCTGTTGCCTCAGGACCCTGCTCAGCCCCCGCACCCCCTCCCAGCCCCCCGGGACCCTCGGGCGGGGAAGCAGCAGCCCCGGGGTGGCGGTACCTGCGGGGCCGGGAGGGCCTGCCTGCGGGGGCTCTGCCGGGAGCCCTTCCTTCCTTCTGGGAGCCCTTCCTTCCCTCTGGGGCCCTTCCTCCCCTGCTCTGGGGCCCCTTCTGGGGCCTAGGAAGGCGCTGCCGGTGCCCGGGCCGAGGCCGCCCCCGCTGGCAGCTCTCCCGGGCCTTCCCTCCTCCGGGATTATCCCCGGGACACGCCAGAGGAGGAGGTTCCAAGAGGCACGGAATGTCATGGAATCACAGCCTGGTTTGGGTTGGAAGGGACCTTCAAGACCATCCAGTTCCAACCCCCTGCATGGGCAGGGACACCTCCCACCAGCCCAGGCTGCTCCAAGCCCCATCCAACCTGCCCTTCAACACTGCCAGGGATGGGGCAGCCACAGCTTCCCTGGGCAACCTGGGCCAGGCTCTCACCACCCTCACACTCCACAATTCCCTCCTCATGTCTCACCTCCACCTGCCCCGCTCTAGGTTCAGGGTGTTTGTGCAAAGCTCAGTGTTTCAGGGCATTCCCAGTGTGTGTTTCCCTGAGAACACAGCTCAGCTGCTGCCTGCTGGTTTGTGACACCAACTCTGAACAGGATTTCCTTGAGAAACTCTTTACCCCTCTGGGCAGGACTATTTTGGAAGGCCGGACACTCTGTGCTTTGCCATATTTTAGGATGAAGGAAGGGCTTGTTTGTCCTCTCTTTCTATGTCATTCAGATGCATGACTTCCCACCACAAATGTTTGTTTACCCACGCAGGCATCTATAAAGGGAATAAATGTCAACTCTTCAGTGCTGCCAATGTTTTTCTTACCTCTGCTCTTCCCTAAAATGAACAGCACAAGGAGATGCTCCCTGGGCTAAGCCCCAGAGCCCTGGTGAACTGAAGAGCAGTTAAATTCCGTGCTGAGGACTTTGAGATGAGAAGTTTCTTGCTGTTTTATCATGAAAGAAGGGAAAAGGCACAAGGAGGCAAGAAGCTCTGCCCGACAGCCCCACTGCTGAACACCCCCTGGATGTCTGTGTGTGTGTTGTTCTGCCTGCTGTGCAAAGTTTGCCATTCTGAGCTAACAAATCAGCTGAGTAGTGTTCCAAGTGCAACACTCACCTGCTTGCATTGGAACACCCCTGGCAGCCTCTGGGGCAGCTGCTCTTTGAGGGCAAGGCATGGTGTGCTCCTTTGGGCAAGGGAGCACCAGGCTTCTGGCATGAGACACAGCCCTGATCCTACCTGGGAGCCTGGTTTCTGACCTGTGAGCAGCATTGCCACCCCAGCACACCATCGCCCCAGCCCCAGCAGGGCTTGGGAAGTGTTTCCCTCTTCCTGAGCATCCCCTTGCCTTGGTGTGCTCTCCTGGAAGGAGCAGCAGCAACGAGCAGCACTGACCTCTGTGGGCACAGCACAGCTGACCTCTTGCTGCCTTCACAGATGGCACAGACCTCTTCTCTGCCACTTCTTTCACCAGTTCAAAGATCAAGTCAGGCATCAGCCTCCATGCCCAGTTAACATTTCAGCAAAAAGGTTCAGCTGCTCCTTATTTTGCTGCTTTCCTGTGTTATTTACTTACTTCTGGGGGAATTCTCTCAGTATAATGAAGACACCAACGACACTCCCACCAAAAAGCTTTGTGAACACATTTTTCTGAGAGGTTGCCCTTTAATTCTTGGGGGTTTTTTCCATGTTAATGATCACCTCGGTCAAAACTGCCTTTCATTCTCATCACTGGCAATGAGACCGTGGAAAGAGTCTTTGCCAGGTTCACCCCCTAGTGCTGTTTTGTTGGTTTTTCTAAATTCCTCTGCAAGTCAGTCCATCTCCAGAGGGCACACAGTGAGGTTAATAATGAGATGCCTGTGAACACTCCGTGGCTGGATCCTACTCACCTGCAACAAACACTCCAGCAGTAGCCAAGCCCCTGTGTTAAGACAGGAATGCAGAGAGAGAAGAGTTGGTTTGTTCTGGTTCATTACTTCTCATTATTTATAAACCTAGATAAGCAATTTCCTTGAAAAAGCTGGTTTTGTGTACAGACCTCTCTGTAATCAGTTTTATCCATCAGTCATATTAAAATGAGGATACTTTCCTGTTTAATGGGTATACTTGGTTTTTCTCAGCTTGACTGAACTCAGTGCTCCTGCAATCAGTGTATCAGAGATGATTCAAACTTCTCAACTTTAGCAAACAAATGTTTGAACTCTGGCTACTCCCAGGGAAGACCATAAATCACCTGCCAAGGACGTATAAAGCCAGTAAAACACAAATGATGAAGCCAAGTGATGGCTGCATCTTGATCAGAAAACACGAGATTAATAAAGGATGCACCTAAAATTGAGTAATTTGAACTAATTTGAGATTTAAGGGAAGCAGAAAAATGAAGAGGTTGCTGGGAAGGGATAAGATGACAAACCACAAGGGCAATGGATTCCTGCAGCCCTCGTTTCCCTTGCACTCTCTGCCCACTCCAGTTCCTCCATGAGGAAGTTCCAGTTCACTTTCACAGCCCCTGAACCTCAAGTGGTTACAAGTTACATTGTTTTGTCATTCCGATGGTCAACTATTCTGGTTTTTGATCAGCTCACACTATTCTACAATATCTGCAGCTACTTTTGTTGCTACTGAATGTGTCCATGGGACTCCAGCCCCAGCCACACACAGAAATAAGGGCCAAAAAAAATCTTGTATTCATCCTGCAACTGAAATGCAACACATGTCCCATTTTCAGTGCATATTTTGTCATAGTCACCCCTGAACACCCTGCCCAAACCTTGGCTTACACCTGCAAACAGGAAAAAGACACACAGGTGACACTTACCATTCTCAACCATGGAGGGATTTGGCCCGTGGGGTTGGACTAGATGATCTCCAGAGGTCCCTTCCAACCCTAACCATCCTGTTACCCTGTGATCCCCATGAAGCACCAGCCTGGTCACTGGCAGGAATTAATTCAGTTATTTAAAGGTGTAAAGATTAAACAAGGTGTTTTAATTCATTTTTGCACATACTTGCAGATGGTAAATACACATTAAAAAAACTATTAACGTGTATTGTATTAATCCCACACATTCAAGGCAAACAAACCCCTGCCCACGAGTACCCACCTCCCCCAGTTACCAGAAGGACTCTCCACCTGGAACAGAACCTTGTGCAAAATCATTTGGTTACCTGGACACAAATGTGCTCCAACCTTGCTCCAGGAGAGATGCAGCAATGCAGGGACTGCTCAACTGCACTTACCAGAATGGTTCTTGATAAACTTGTTTTGTAAATTTTATTGAGTTTCATGTCTCCCCTATGAATCTGCTGTGGAATTCACACCAGCATCTTTAAGAGATGTTTGTCCCAGGGTACAGGATGACTCTCAGGCCCTCCTTTTTGCAGCCACAAATCCCTCTCTGGCATCATGCCTCCATGACCATAGCAGCATAGAATGATTCAGGTCGGAAGGGACCTTCAAGACCACCCAGTCCCAACCCCCTGCATGGGCAGGGACACCTTCCACCAGCCCAGGTTGCTCCAAGCCCCATCCAACCTGCCCTTCAACACTGCCAGGGATGGGGCAGCCACAGCTTCCCTGGGCAACCTGGGCCAGGCTCTCACCACCCTCACACTCCACAATTTCCTCCTCATGTCTCACCTCAATCTCCCCTCCTCCAGTTTTCATCCATCCCCCCTTGTCCTCTCCCTCCCTGCCCTTGTCCCAAGCCCCTCCCCAGCTTTCCTGGAGCCCCTTCAGGCACTGGAAGGTGCTCTAAGGTCTCCCTGGAGCCTTCTCTTCTCCAGGCTGAACACCCCAACTCTCCCAGCCTGTCTCCAGAGCAGAGCTGCTCCAGCCCAAGGATCATCTCTGTGCCCTCCTCTGGACTCTCTCCAGGAGCTCCATGTCTCTCCTGTGCTGAGGGCTCCAGAGCTGGACATAGAACTCCAGGGGTGGCCTCACCAGATCAGGGGGACAGAATCACCTTGCAAAAAGCCCTCCCAGGCCCAATGCTATGGAGGTTTCCTAAGTGCACACAGGGAGGTGGCAAAAATCAACTGTGAAACACAGAGGAGAATGCCAGATTCCTCCCTCCCAGAGCTGGGATGTCAGATGGGCTGTTAGACCACCTCCTGTTTCCAGAGCTGTGGCACAAAACCCCTCTGCCTTCAGGCAGGATTCCCTCCCTTGTTCAGACCTTCAGGGAACAACCAAAGGATTTGACAGACTGCACATCGTTTGCATAGCTGGTTTTTTTTTCCTACATAATTGTTTAAACTACATCAATTTGCAAAAAGAATTTGAAGTGAGCTATTAAAAGTAGAAAATACATAGTTTAAATATACAGATTCAGACTCTCAAACACATTTATGTACTATTTTTCCTTAGTGTTCATTAAACTAATGATAATTGTTCTCATTCATTAACCCAGAAAGTATGTCCTTAACAAACTGCAAGACTGTCTAATCCAATAGGAGATAAAATTTAGGGTAAAAACATCTGTCATTGTGCAACAGTGACCAACAGTTAAGACAGATAAGAATTCTAATCCAGTATCTCATAAAACCATTATCTAATTTCAGAGACATTGATCAGCACAATAAACTTGCACTAAGAGATGAAAAACACACAAATAAAAGAAGTTAAGGGCTCAGATAAACTGTGAAAAGGAATCCTCTCTATGAGAAGAAAATGTGCCCCACAGGAACAGAAGCATTTGTTCTCAAGCTCTGTGATCTCTTGCGACAGGATTTAGATAATCTATGAATATTGGAGAGGAACAAATCAACTCACCCTGTCCGTGCTACGTTTATAACACATGACTAGTGTTAAATGTTTTTCTTCATATGGAAAAAACCAAACAGAAGTGCCAGGGACAGACACAGGCAGGTTCCTTTCTTACAGCAACGTGCTTCCTCAGGTCGAAGGACACCCCAAGGTATCCTCTAAGATGCATAAAACCTGTGCACCCTCTATGCATAAAACCACAAAAGGTTTACCTCTAGATCAAGAAACTTTTTATTTCCAGGGAGAAAAAGTAACATCATTAGTTCAGGGAAATTCAGGTCTCGTTTGGATCAAAGACTAAAGAGCATCTGCCCTCAGTGACAGGAGGAACTGGCCTTCAGGGTTAAAAAGCTTTCAGCTACGTTGGGTTTTAGAACCATGGTTAAGTTTTAGCCTGTAGGGATTGCTCAGGATTATGATGCATTCCAGTTTTTACTATTTTTTTTTCCCTCTATCTTATGCATCCTGACTATAGATGCCCACATCCTGAGCCCCTCAAGTCAAAGGAACACAGAGCATGCCTTGACTATTCTTAGCAGGATAGCCCCCAAGTCAGTTATCCAGCAGGCAAGGAAGTAGGAAAATTCATTGTAATTATTCTTTAGTACCTTGTTAGAAATACACTGTGTTTTCCCCAGCACTCAAGAGTAAGGAGCTTAAGACAGGACCCTGTACAACTAAAGAGGGAGTATCAGTGTGAAAGAACCCCAAAATAATGTGGTTGCTTGGAACTCAGAGGGGTGGGGGAGCGAGGAGGGTGGTTGTAAAGTCAGACAGCACCAATTTCATTCCTTGTTAAGGCTATTGCATGATGTTTTCTTTTTTAGCATGGTTAATCCCTTGTTTAAGGCAAGGCATGAAGGATTTGGCAACAGAGCCAGAGACAGGGAGAGTTTTCTGCCCTGGGAAGTGGGAAGGGATGAGAGCAGTGGAAGAATACTGGGGCTGGGTGTGTGAGTCATCTTATCTTCAGCCATCAGAGCATGAGTTCAGTCATTCTGTGGATAACCAGGGGATTACTCACACGGGGAAGGTTGATAAGCACATGCTTGTGCTGAGCCAACACATCTGGACAGAAGCCAGTGTCCTGTGTGTGCCCTGCCGAGCTGTTCTATGCAAGTACTGGAACACTCAGAGAACTGAAGGGAGCAGGAAGGTCCCTTTCTGCTCTCTGTGTAGGTAGCACACAGGAACTGCCTAAACTTCACTGAACTTTGCATGCTTTGAGGCATGTTAGTCCTCACAGCATGTGATTTTATCCAGGATCAAAATGCTGCTTGACACTCTAATGCAGTGAAGAAAAATATCTCTTATAAGGGGATGTCAACAGTGACCCTGGTTTTGCAAGTAATTGAAACTAATATGACTGTGCAGATGTAACTGAGAAAAGTGATTGTTAAGCTCTAGAGCATATAGAATGCTTATCCACAGTGATACAGATATCTTGTTTGGGGTACATGGCAAAAAAGTGAACACCTAAACCTTGTTCTGTTGTGGTCGTAGATTCACAGCCTGGTTTGGGTTGGAAGGGACATTCAAGGTCATCCAGTTCCAACCCCCTGCATGGGCAGGGACACCTCCCACCAGCCCAGGCTGCTCCAAGCCCCATCCAACCTGCTCTTCAAC
>NW_009954408.1:987893-1002195 GCF_000747805.2 Chaetura pelagica
GAGAGCAGTGGAAGAATACTGGGGCTGGGTGTGTGAGTCATCTTATCTTCAGCCATCAGAGCATGAGTTCAGTCATTCTGTGGATAACCAGGGGATTACTCACACGGGGAAGGTTGATAAGCACATGCTTGTGCTGAGCCAACACATCTGGACAGAAGCCAGTGTCCTGTGTGTGCCCTGCCGAGCTGTTCTATGCAAGTACTGGAACACTCAGAGAACTGAAGGGAGCAGGAAGGTCCCTTTCTGCTCTCTGTGTAGGTAGCACACAGGAACTGCCTAAACTTCACTGAACTTTGCATGCTTTGAGGCATGTTAGTCCTCACAGCATGTGATTTTATCCAGGACCAAAATGCTGCTTGACACTCTAATGCAGTGAAGAAAAATATCTCTTATAAGGGGATGTCAACAGTGACCCTGGTTTTGCAAGTAATTGAAACTAATATGACTGTGCAGATGTAACTGAGAAAAGTGATTGTTAAGCTCTAGAGCATATAGAATGCTTATCCACAGTGATACAGATATCTTGTTTGGGGTACATGGCAAAAAAGTGAACACCTAAACCTTGTTCTGTTGTGGTCGTAGATTCACAGACTGGTTTGGGTTGGAAGGGACATTCAAGGTCATCCAGTCCCAACCCCCTGCATGGGCAGGGACACCTCCCACCAGCCCAGGCTGCTCCAAGCCCCATCCAACCTGCCCTTCAACACCCCCAGGGATGGGGCAGCCACAGCTTCCCTGGGCAACCTGGGCCAGGCTCTCACCACCCTCACACTCCAGAATTCCCTCCTCAGGTCTCACCTCAATCTCCCCTCTTGCAGCTTAAAACCATTCCTCCTTGTCTTCTTGATCAGATTGTACCAGCTGGTATGAAAGTAGGTGTCTAAGATGAGAAGACTCTGACTTAAAGCCAGGGATGATAGGGCTCAGGCAAGAGAGGGGCTGCATGAACCTCCACATGCAGGTTCCTTTGCTGCTCCCCTCAAACCAAAGGTGGCCAAGTGAAGACATTACAGATCCTCAGGTAAGGAAGAAGCTCCCAGGTCTGGAAGTAGAGTGAAAGAGGGGAGGTGGGGCAGGAAGCCATAGAAGTAGCAGCCAGAAAGATGCATTGCTGCCTGTCAGTTCCCTGTGGTCCACAGGCAGAATCCCTGCACCAGCAAGGTGATGCACAGTGGGACATTTACAGACACTTGGACTAAAACTACTGGAGTAACTGGTAACTCCTCCTCCTCCACTGTTCTGTGCACTCCAGCTACCATTTTTTAAATTGTCTTTCTAACTGATTTTCTGTGGTATAAGGGAAAAAAACGAGCTACAGACAGCTGGTCTAGGAGAGAAAAAATATGCAGATCCCATGTCTACTACACATTCATTAATAACTAAGGCCACCTCTGAGCAGAGAGCCTGAGCAAGACCCAGATGTCACTCATTCTTTAGCACTGGGGACTGAGGAGGCCTTGATGGAGGCATCTGCTGGTGTGGCCCTTAAAAGTTAAGAAGAATCTGGTACTTGATCTGAGCTGAAGTAAGTGAGAAGGGGAGCCCTGACATAATGGTCTGGAATGAATATGACTTCCAAAGGCATCAGGCCTTTCAGGTTTGCCTAAACTAAAAAGAACTTACTAAGACAGCAGGAGATCCAGTGAAGATTTTTTTTCTAAACCACTAATAAAAATGTATTTGCCATTCAACAGAATGAATAGTATACAAACTATTTGCACATTTTGCAAACTTAGTATTATTCTTTCAGTCAGAAGCTGTTCCACAGAACACTTGGTTAGCAATGGCACCTTTCCTAGTAGAAAACTTGAAATTAAAAAAAGGAATAAATTAGTTTAACTTTATTAGTATGACTTCATGTGATGTTAAGGCTTCTCTCTTGATTTATAACTACCTGTTTGAGTTGACTGTGTGCTGGAGTCTCCAGCCTGTAACTGTCAGCTGCAACAGGGCACTTTGTGGTGGGTTTACAAATTTAACTGCAGAAAATCTGAAGCAAAGAATTTGCCTTTTTTTTTTTTTTTCCTACACCTGTGTAATCAGGGAGGTTCCAGCACTTGGAGTAGTCATTCCAACTGGTCACAGCAAGGCAGGTTGGAGTTTTCTGAAGTCTGGGTAAGTTTGACAAGGGAATCTAGAAATCCCATTAAATTTCCTGCAGTAGCTCAGTCACGTGGCAAAGGTTTTATATGTTTGCTCTATTGAAAAGGCAAGACTGGATGCAAAGTAAAGGCACAGCTATTATAGAACAGTTACATTTCTTGAATAAAAAGATCTTATAAATCAGTGAATGATTGAAATTGGGAAGAGCCGTTTTGCTGTTGCTTTATTTCTCAGTGCTGAAGGTTTCTTGACCAAACATCTCTATCTTCTCTGATGTTGCACCACTGTGTGCTGGAGGAGTCTTTCCTGAAGAGTTTTTCTTCTTTCTTCCCATTTCTGTGGCTTCCACCAAAGTGTTAGTCAATGGTTTTCCCAGTGTTTCTGGAAGCATTATTGTTAATATTCCACTCAGGAGAGCCATGATTCCAACAAGCAACTAGAAGAAATAAACAGTAGCTGTAAAGGTAGAAATCTGTTCCAAGTTATGCAGATCTTTGATCTGGCTTGGGAATGCATTTAACATAAAGGACAAGGAACTGCAATGGCAAGCAAAGGTTGTCAGTCTTAAATGCTGTTGAAAAGATCTGCCTATTTTCGTTGCATAAATGAAAGGTTATGCAGCAGAATTAATGATGAGCAGGTGAAGTGTTTTGTTCCACAAGGGAGCAATACAGAGCAAGCAAGTTTGATACAGCAACGCATAGATCTGGTTGGATATTTCTATCAGGTATGTATTTAAGAACTGATGCATTGATTTTTACAGGCATGTTCATAGAGCTACAAATTCCCTGCCACTTGTCATCTCCATTTGCACTCCAGCTCCTGAACCTGCTCCTCCCATTCCTGTGTGCCTGCCCCTCCTGCACACAGCCAGGTCAAGACTTCCCAGTATGGCTCCTAGGCCTGAAATCACCAAAGGCACATCCTGCTCAGGAAAGCTCTTCAGGAGATCATCACAGAATCATGGAATGGTTTGGGTTGGAAGGGACCTTCAAGGACATCCAGTCCCACCCCCCTGCATGGGCAGGGACACCTCCCACCAGCCCAGGTTGCTCAGAGCCCCATCCAACCTGCCCTTCAACACTGCCAGGGATGGGGCAGCCACAGCTTCCCTGGGCAACCTGGGCCAGGCTCTCACCACCCTCACACTCCACAATTTCCTCCTCATGTCTCACCTCAGTCTCCCCTAGATAAGGAGCTTGCTCCCAACAGGCACTCTTTGCTACACTGCAGTGTCAAAAGATCTGGGGACCAGGGGTGGGTGCAGAAGCACACACATGCTCCAGGAGTACCTTTTCCTTCCCTTCGCTTGTCTGTCTTGTTCAATCAGAACAATTCACACTTTCCACCACTGAAGCACAGAACAGAGTTAAAACCCTGACATTTTTCCAATGCCAGGTTATAAATGACCCAAATCACTGTTGATAGAAAAGCTTCCACAGGGCACATCATGCCTGGCCTCGGGATTTTTCCATTTCATGTCTGCAAGTTTTGCTACTGTGTTATCCTTCTCCTGCCCTAAACTGATTCTCAGATCTCTCCTGTTTCTTCAATACTTCTTTCCAAGAGGGAGAGCATTGGACATGACTCTGCCCATGTCACTCACACAGAGCTCCAGACAAGACCTGCCCAGCTGCCATCTGCACCTAAGTCAGACCTTCTGCTTCAGTCAGAAAGGTGCTTTAAAATTGTCAATCTCCATTGTACCCTTGACCAGTGCTATTTTCATGCCAATGCACCATGCTGGTTTTGCCCTCCCTGCCCCCCAACAGGACAGCTTGTCTCAAGCTCTCTTCTGAGAAGCAGGATTCCTGCTGCTGCAGACACTGCATACCCTTTTTTCACTTGCATTAAATAGGGAGTTTGACAAAAGAAATTAAGAAATGAAGCATAAGTTGAGCACCACAAACTACTGTGACAATGAAACAGGCACAATCTCACCATGAGAAATTAAAAAACAAATCAACCTCAGCAGTAATGTGACCAGAGGAAATTGCACTGAGTGAGAAACTGAGGGAAATCCCTGCAGACATAGATATGTGTGGCAGGAGTGATATTTCAATGATATATCCCAAACTATTAAAGTCTCTCCTCTGAGTGTCACAACTCCTCTCCACTCCTAAACCTTTTTGCCATGGCAAGGCAGGAGCAGCAGCCCCATGGCAGCTGTTCCCAGTCCCCCTCCTGTGCACACCCTTCTGGCTGCCCTGCCTGTGCCCTGCAGGGCTCTGAGGGCTGCCAGGGGCACTGGAGCCCATGGACACCCACACCTTTGGAGCTTGTGAGAGCTGGTTCACTGCTGATGCCCAGCAGGACAAGGCTGAAGCTCCACTGAGTGCTTTGGGTCTGTGTGTCTTCTCTGCTTGTCTTGCAGACTCTTGGCATTCTCATGTCCTTCCTCATGAACCCACCTCTTGCTCCCAGTGAGCTGCCACTGTTCTGAAAGCCACATACACCATCCTGCCTGCCTCTTCACCTCAGCTCTCTGATCTCTATTCCATGTTCATTTGCTGTTGTCACTGTGCAAGCTGCTGCACACTGACTCGTTCATTGTGCTTTTCTTCTCCCTGATCCTGCAAAACATGTCCCAAGACAGTATAAATATAAAACAATTAAGTCACAGTATGTTAATGAAAGGACTTTCCAAGTGCCATCTACCTTTTCAGGGGCAGTAACCACACTTGTCAATGAAGTCAAAGTAAGTCTTCTGCAGCCTTAGCTTGGCATCTGGCAGAATTTAGCCCTTTGCTTGCTCTTAACAAATGTGTACATTTTGTGTGTATATACTATTTTATAGATATAATTCAGCATCAGAACATGTTCTTCTGATATATCAAATGAGTTAAATGCTTCTGGATGAAAGTGCACTATTGTACACAGCATTTAAATACATTTGAGCTCCACTGAAGTTAATTTGACAGGAGCACCTGCTTAAATGAATTGCTTTTCCAGGGTCTTAATTTGAAATCTGAGTTTCTGCTTATTCAAGCTCCCCAAGTACTGCCAACACTTCAGGACAGCCAGCAGCTTCCAACACCTACCATAAATAACTTCAAAAACAGGTTTACCACTATTTTTCATGTCTTCCTCCCTACCTGGAGCAACAATTTTAATTTCACAGTGGTCTAAGACCAGGACTTAAAAGATTCAGTCTAGAAAAAAAGATCATTTGAATTAAACATCCCTACAAAACAATAATTTTACTTCTGAGAACAAATGATTGTTCTAGTAATTTATATTTATATAGTCATATTTATATCTGTATCTGATGGCTCTGAACCAACCTAAAATGTGATCTTATTTTAAAATTAGTTCCAAAAAGGTCAGATTTTGTCCTGAAAATCCACTAGTACTAGACACAGCGGTTAACTTTACTGAGCTCAGTGGAGGTTTTTTTTAATTTACAATTTGTGATGAAGGGAGGCCAGTAATGAAGAGGAGGACTGGAAGCTTTCCAAGGCAGAAACCAGCAGGAGGAAGAGACGTCCCCCAGAGCCTGAGGTGTCCCTGCAGAACCACTTCACAGCTCTGCAGACTGAAAGGGGACACAGTTGTTGCACCAGGGAAGCTGCTGGAGCTAAGTGAGGCCCCCTGGGCTCCCCATGTACCAACCAGTGCTGACAAGAAGCAGCAAAGGGGGACAGTGGTGGGAGACTCTTCTGAGAGGCAGGGAGGCACCATCTGCTGACCCAAACCACTCTCTAGAGAGGTCTACCTGGTCTCCAAGGGACTGATGGGGTTCATCTCAGAAACAGGGAAGAACATCTTTGGCCATAGTAAAGAGGGCTTTAGACTAGAGTTGCTGAGGGAGGGGATCCTTAGTCTATCCCACTGCCACCAGTTTAAGGCCAGTGCCAGTCACAGATGCCCTGGGCCTGGAGAAGGATCACAGGCCAGCAGAACACCTGAAATGCAGGAGAATGGAATCCCAGCCAACAAGACAGCTTAGCAGCTGAGCAACAGGAATAGGTTATACATGAAACAGTTGCTTTGCTGTAGATTTTCTAGGAAGTTGTCATATGAAAAACATCCTTGGCAAATTATTCAAGCTTTCCATGCAGATGATGAGGTGCCTGCACTGCTCCCAGGTGGCACAGCAGCACAGGAGACAGCCTGTCAAACACACAGCAGTGGCAGCTGCTCAGCAGTGCCTGCTGTGTACAATAGCTCAATGTGATGGAGACCAGTTTACTTACAAATGTCTCCATTTCATCTCCCTTTCATTCCCAAACACAGCCTTGGCACCACGAGCCTGCACCATAAACCCACACATTCTTTGTCAGAGGAGCTAATAATGAAAACATCCTCACTGTGAACTACTACACAGCTCTACCAGCACTCTGGATACTCTCTGTACACTGAGAGTTGTTCATAGCTCAAATAATTCCTCTTTTTATGCTGCCATTTGCACTGCTCTTCAGCATGTTTGAGGGTTCACTGCAGCCCTTCTGCTCAGATAAAGCTTATCTCAGCCAGCAGAGGCAAAACACTGACAAGAGAAAAAAAATGCTCTCCCAAGAACACTCTGTTGTGCAAATGACTGATGGGGTTCATCTCAGAAACAGGGAAGAACATCTTTGGCCATAGTAAAGAGGGCTTTAGACTAGAGTTGCTGAGGGAGGGGATCCTTAGTCTATCCCACTGCCACCAGTTTAAGGCCAGTGCCAGTCACAGATGCCCTGGGCCTGGAGAAGGATCACAGGCCAGCAGAACACCTGAAATGCAGGAGAATGGAATCCCAGCCAACAAGACAGCTTAGCAGCTGAGCAACAGGAATAGGTTATACATGAAACAGTTGCTTTGCTGTAGATTTTCTAGGAAGTTGTCATATGAAAAACATCCTTGGCAAATTATTCAAGCTTTCCATGCAGATGATGAGGTGCCTGCACTGCTCCCAGGTGGCACCAGTGGCAGCTGCTCAGCAGTGCCTGCTGTGTACAATAGCTCAACGTGATGGAGACCAGTTTACTTACAAATGTCTCCATTTCATCTCCCTTTCATTCCCAAACACAGCCTTGGCACCACGAGCCTGCACCATAAACCCACACATTCTTTGTCAGAGGAGCTAATAATGAAAACATCCTCACTGTGAACTACTACACAGCTCTACCAGCACTCTGGATACTCTCTGTACACTGAGAGTTGTTCATAGCTCAAATAATTCCTCTTTTTATGCTGCCATTTGCACTGCTCTTCAGCACGTTTGAGGGTTCACTGCAGCCCTTCTGCTCAGATAAAGCTTATCTCAGCCAGCAGAGGCAAAACACTGACAAGAGAAAAAAAATGCTCTCCCAAGAACACTCTGTTGTGCAAATGTTTCTTTGCCTTTTCTGGGATGATATCTTGGCCTGTATGGGACTGTTATTAAGAAAGAAAATGTTTCTTAGGAGCTTGAGGGAAGGAATTAATTCATGTTCTCCTTCATCCTCTTCACTTTCATGCAAAACAACTGAAAGTAATTAATGTAAATAATGAAACAAGTTCCCAAGAGTTCTCTGGAACCCATCTCTAGCATCTGTAATTGAAGATTTTGTAGTTGCAAAATCAAAAGGACACAATGCCATTTTTTCAGGAAATTCCAGTGTGCCAGACAAAATCAGAGCAGGAATCCAGGTTGAAGACACGTCCCATTATATTTTCACCTTCTGACATGAATAACCTACATATAACATCACTGGGCTCATTACAGTGAATTCTAAAGGGTTTTGAAAGAACTCAAACTATTTGTAAATCATTAATAAACTCTACTTAAAGCCTGACTATAAACTTTGTAATTCCTTGTGGTTTGACATATATGGGCATACATTATCCTTCAGGAGAAAAAAAAAGGGTTGAATTGCTGCAAGGTTTCTAGGCAGCAAATGCCTCCTAACTGAAGTGTAATAAAGAAATGTGGAATACAGAAAATCTTTTGTCCTAAATGGATCTGAAGCTACATAATGCAGAGAAAATGCCCAAAGCCCATGAAGGAATGGTCCCATCTCTCTTCTCATGGGACAACTGGTGGTAGAAGACAAAAAGTAATGGTAGCATGACCTGGAGACACCTACAAGTAGGATGTACCTAATGAATCCAAGGTTCTGTTGCTTGTCAAAGTCACTGTGGACCTCATCCATGTACCATTTGCTTCTCTTTCTCTGTCTCATTAATCAGTTTGTTCAGTTCTTGCAAATGAGAAACCAAAAAGGAGCTTTGAGACAGCTGTGAACAGCAAGTAGAGTAAGCACAAGATATCCTTCATCTTTTGGAAAAGTATTCCAAAGATGCAGTGTTCCAGGAAAGCCATGGAAAAGATTTAGGAATAATATAAGAAAAAAAAGAGTCACCCACAGTGAATTCAAGTGGAAGGACTATGCCTTGGGGAAAGGAAAAGAATAAATCAGAAGCATAGTCAGGAAGTGCCAGGCCTGCAGAATAAAGCAGTATGGACTGAGATACTTCCTAAATACCCCACAGTAAATAAGGTAAATTTGAATGAATTTTTAAAAAACCAATTTTATACTAGAATTCAGGGTGTAAGTATTTTTACATC
Organism: Chaetura pelagica; assembly: GCF_000747805.2. NCBI lineage: Eukaryota > Metazoa > Chordata > Aves > Apodiformes > Apodidae > Chaetura > Chaetura pelagica. The sequence goes on from NW_009954408.1 coordinate 996,529, forward strand.
TTCCATCATAAACACATTTCAGAAGATTTCAGTGACTCCAAGTCTCCCTTTTGCTTTAATTGCCTGTTTTTAACAATATGAAGCTACTAATCTTTGCGACTTCAAATTTTCAATAAGAACAGTTCTCTCAATGTCCTTTGCAAAAACAAGTTCAGCTTTTGTTTCCTGAGAAATCAAGTGCCACGTGGGCCTCTTCACAACCAGAAACATTCACCACTGAAAGAAATACTTACAAGTGGCATGAAAATCCAAACACTTCTCAGATACACACAGAAAGGAGCAACCACACTTCCCACACGGCACATCATGCTTCCACTTCCAACAGCAAGTGACCTGCACATAAACCAAGGCAGACAGTTGTGAATGCACAGACACCTCAACCACCAGCAGGTTGGTCTGGGCTTCAACAAGGCCCAGTGCTGGGTCCTGCACTTGGGCCACATCAGCCCCAGGCAAAGCTACAGGCTTGGGGAAGTGTGGCTGGAAAGTGTGTGGCTGGAAAGTGTCTGGCAGGAAAGGACCTGGGGGTTCTATTGGTAGGCAGCTGAATATGGGTCAGCAGAGTGCCCAGGTGGCCAAGAAGGTCAATGGCATCCTGGCCTGGATTAGAAAGTGTGTCCAGCAAGACCAGGAAGGTGATCATCCCTCTGTATTTGGCACTGGTAAGGCCACACATCAAATATTGTGTCCAGTTTTGGGCACCTCAATACAAGAAAGACATGGAGGGGCTGGAGTGTGTCCAGAGAAGGGCAACGAAGCTGAGGAAGGGTCTTGAGAACAAGAGGGAGAGGCTGAGGGAGCTGGGGCTGTTGATCCTGGAGAAGAGGAGGCTGAGGGGAGACCTCATCACCCTCTACAGCTGCCTGAGAGGAGGTTGTAAAGAGATGGGTGCTGGACTCTTCTAACAAGTAACTGGTGATAGAACAAGAGGGAATGCTCGTGGCTCTCCTCTGGACACCCTCCAATAGCTCAATGTCCTTTTGATATTGTGGTGCCCAGAACTGAATGCAGTGCTCAAGAGTACATGCCAAGAGCTGCTGGATCTGGCCCAGGAGCACCACAAAGAAAAGGAAATAACAGCAAAATAATGAAAAATAGATGACTGGTGAAAGTTCTTACCTTACAATTGTTGGGTACAGTTCAGCTGTGTAGAGATATATAAGGCCAAATGCCACACCTATTGAAAATTTTCCAGCCATATTTGCTAAGATAATTAATATATTGAAATCCTATTGAAAGAAAGCAGAAACAAATAAATCACCAGAAAATAACACTGTTCCAAAATCCATTTCAATCCTTTCAAAGTTGTGACCCTTCTTTAAACAAGGAGCAATGCTTATTGTTTGCTTTTTTAAAATCAGTCTCAATAAGTAACAATAAGTATCCACAGAACTTTTAACCTGGTTCACTGAAGCCCTGGGAACATTTTACATGTGACTCCAGCAATGAAACTGTGAAGCCTGGACTGAAAATACAGAAATCTCTCTTGGACTGGCAGCTGCATTTTTAAACCAGCCTTTAGTCAACTATATGATTTAGAAAAAGCAGCTGCCTCTACAGACAGTCTTTAAAATCCATTTCTACTTTAGGAACACTTTCAATGATACGTGACTAACCTGAGGTATGAACATAATTAAAACACAGATCAATGCACTTAAAATAAGGAACGGAATGAGTGTGTTTCTCCTTCCCAGTTTGTCCATCCCAATGCAAGCAATGATATAGCAAGGCAACTCCACAGCACCTGTCAGTATGAAATTATTTTCAGTCATGATTACACAGTCATGTCATAACTAACTTCCTCTTCATGAGGATCAATTTAATCTAGGGGGTAATTAATATGTGAAAGCCAGAGATACCCAGCGTGTGGGGCCAGTTCACTTTGCAAGAGAAATGGCAAGAGGAGGCAGAAAACATGGCCTGCAAGATGGTAGTGGGGGATGGAGAACCACCAGGGAAATGGGTTTCACAGAAACTCCAGTTCTCTTTGGGGTGGAAAATTACAGAAAACAGGAAGGCCATGGTCCTGCGTTTCTGACTCAGGCTGTGGTGACATGAAAAGTTTCCACTTGCTGCTCTTTCACTTCTGGTTTTGTCATGTCAGCCGCTGCAGGTTGCTGACAAGGAAGATGCTGGTGTTGCACCAACACACTGCCCAGGGGCTGTGGGCTTCCACCTGAACACAGCACCAAGGCCACAGGCACCTCCTGGCTTCAGCCCCACATCACCCCAACAGAGAGGGCAAGCTCCCTGGGACCAGTTCTCTCTGAGGCATCTCCACAAACACAGACAATGCAGCTCCAGCTTTCTCTCTCCTCCATTAACTAGAGGGCAGCTGCTTCCAACACCCAGCTCTTACATCTTCTCTTCCCAATGTCTATTTCCAGAGAAAAACTGCTGCAGCTCTGAAGGAACTGGTGTTTGGCCAGGATTGTTCACAAACCCTGTTTAAACATGATTTGCCCCTAAACAAATGATACTGAGCCCAAGCCAGTTCAGACATGTTTTAAACCAACTTGCCCATGAGGAATGCTAATGTGACCAATGTAAAATCAAGGAAGAAAATAAGATAGAGCCCTGAATAAATCTGCTGTGCCCCTTTACCAAGCACAATCAGTATGTCAATACCCTTATAACATTGGGAAACAGTATTTTGGGCTTGTGTTGGTAAAAGCAGGTTGCAATTACTCGGTGTTTGTTAGTCTGCTAAAACATTTTTGGAAGAGGTGGACATGGTGACTTAAGCACTGAGCTGCACTGGAACAGTTCAGTCACCTGTGCAAGAAAGCAGCCACTCTGCACCAGGTCAGTCTATCCATAAAAGCTCTGTCTATTAAATCTTCTCCATCTATAAAAGATGACATCACCAACTGAAGTCATGAGAGCCCCAGCCCTCCTGTGTGTCTGTGCACCTCAACAGCCCCACTCCCTGCACTGGGAGCACTCAGCTGCATGAAGCACAGAGCATGATTTAATTCCCTGCTGGCTCAGAGCTCCCTGTCTGATCCAGAGGCTTCTGAAGTTGATGGAATATTCCCACTGATTTTAAAAAACTTTGGATGAGGCCCTGAATGCACTGAGCTGCCTTTATAAACAACCCACATAGCAGAGAAAGATCAGTCAGGCCAACGAAATTAAAAGCATAGCACAATTAATTAAAAATACACTTTTGAAAAAACTGAAGTTACTCTTGATTCTGAGAATTATGAATCTATTTGCTACACAAGCTGACTAAATATATCATGACTGTAAGTGATAAAAGGAATAGTTTTTTCTCCTGTTTCCTTATTTTGTGCCTATAACAGAGTGTGAATTCCCTGTTGCTGGGTCTGCTTCTCTTGGTGTTTGTGAGGAACTGCTATAGGCTGGCAGGCAAAGATGAGACAAGTAGAATATGGTTCTACAATCACAATGACAGGCAGGAAGAACCTTGTACACTAACATATTTTAATTTATCTTTTTTTTTTTTTTTTAAACACTGAAGTTTGGACTGAATGATACCTCTGTGTTAGAAAACTTGAAGTCAGCAAGAAATAATTCAAAGAACAAAGTTTAAAAATTGGCTGTCAAATCTATAGACATTTCTAAATGTCACGTTCTAGTTCTGCCATAAACAGAATGAAGTACAAAAATATATTTACCTATGAGAAAGAGATTTAAGTATTCATTGCCTCCTAGACTGACAGAACTGAGGGAGAAGACGTAGTAGCCCAAGCTCCCAGTGAACCAGATGAGCCAGACTGTGATGGTCCTTCTTGCAATGTGCCAGTTACAAAACAGGTCTAATGTTGCTGGGTCTGCTTCTCTTGGTGTTTGTGAGGAACTGCTATAGGCTGGCAGGCAAAGATGAGACAAGTAGAATATGGTTCTACAATCACAATGACAGGCAGGAAGAACCTTGTACACTAACATATTTTAATTTATTTTTTTTTTTTTTTTAAACACTGAAGTTTGGACTGAATGATACCTCTGTGTTAGAAAACTTGAAGTCAGCAAGAAATAATTCAAAGAACAAAGTTTAAAAATTGGCTGTCAAATCTATAGACATTTCTAAATGTCACGTTCTAGTTCTGCCATAAACAGAATGAAGTACAAAAATATATTTACCTATGAGAAAGAGATTTAAGTATTCATTGCCTCCTAGACTGACAGAACTGAGGGAGAAGACGTAGTAGCCCAAGCTCCCAGTGAACCAGATGAGCCAGACTGTGATGGTCCTTCTTGCAATGTGCCAGTTACAAAACAGGTCTAAGATGTTGTGCTTCTTTGTTGAGGACGTGTCATTGTCACCCGTTCTGTCTCTGACTAGATCCTCTTGTTGGACTGAGCACAGTTCAGCAACTTTGCAGGGAGTGCTTACTTTATTCCATCTTGCCATGATATTAATTACTTTTTGTGCATCTTCATATCTTTCCTCCGAGATGAGCCAAAAAGGTGTTTCTGGGAGCATCCAGCAACACAAGACAAAGGGAATTGTTGCTATGGAGAGAAATATCTGATAGACCCACCAGGTCCGAACCAGAAATCCCACGAGTGCCACAATCATAATTCCCATAGCAAAAAAAGCATGGACATGCATAGAAGCCCAGGTTCGTGCTTTAATGCCAACAAATTCAGTCACATAAACAAAAGCCACAACCAGATAGCCACTGGAAACCTGGAGTGGGAGAGAGAGAGAAGAAAAAAAACAAGAGAGAGGTTTGTATCAGCTCTTCTGTTGCAACAGGTAACAGTAAAACCCAACAGTGCCCCACTTCTGCACAGCCTGGATTGTCACTGCTCCCACACTGCTCAGAAAAGGCAACTCTGAAAACAGTTCAGCTGGAGAAAAAGTTCCCTGAAACCTTCAGACTGCCTGGACAGTGCAGTTCATAGAATCATAGAATCATAGAATCATAGAATCATAGAATCATAGAATCATAGAATCATAGAATCATAGAATCATAGAATCATAGAATCATAGAATCATAGAATCATAGGGGTTGGAAGGGACCTCGAAAGATCATCTAGTCCAACCCCCCCTGCCAGAGCAGGGTCACCTAGAGTACATCACATAGGAATGCATCCAGGTGGGTTTTGAATGTCTCCAGTGAAGGAGACTCCACAACCTCCCTGGGCAGCCTGTAAAAATGTGTTCAAAATGTGGAGTGGTTCAAAATGTGTTCAAAATGTGTTCAAAATGTGGAGTGGTTCTGCAGGCTTGTCTGTAGTGGGGGAGAGCCAGCAAGTGACACCAGAAGAAGAGCCTCGTTTGCTGATGTCACCAAACCCTCAGCTCCAAACACCAGGTTCCCCAAGGACACTCCAAGCTGGATGCTTGGGAAAATGAGGTTCCCCACAGTAACTGCCACTTCTGGAAATCCTGTCCTTGGCTTCTAAGTAGGTCATTAATAACCTGCATGTCAAGGTACTGCAAATTTACCTTCCACAACCTTGGCAATTATAAAATATATTTTTTAAAATTGGAAAATAACTTCATTTCTATGGTTATAGGTTCTCATACATTATCCAGCCATATTAAAGGAATGCAACTACTGGCATATTCTGCACCCTAGTATTTCTTCATTTAATATATGACATGATTTAACATATGGGCTGAAATGCCCATGCAGGTTTTCCTGCTAGGAAAACCTTCTGAGCTTTAATCAGGCAGAGGGAATTCTGGGT
>NW_009954408.1:1002249-1008203 GCF_000747805.2 Chaetura pelagica
TCAAATGTACTTTAAATAACTTATGCCATCTTTCTTGTGATAACTTTCTAGTTTCTTTATGCATTATACAGTGGAAGACCACAAATTTTAGTCTTTTTGGCTGTAAAAATAGTGATTTAAAATTGCTCACTATGTATATAAATTTTGAATGTATAGTAGAGACTGGATATATATCAGACATATATATAAGAGCATGTGCATAAATATGTACACATATATCATAGAATCATGGGATGGTTTGGGTTGGAAGGGACCTTCAAGACCATCCAGTCCCACCCCCTGCATGGGCAGGGACACCTCCCACCAGCCCAGGTTGCTCCAAGCCCCATCCAACCTGCCTTTCAACACTTCCAAGGAGGTGGGATATATGTATACACACTATACTATATATATTTACACACAGTGGAATAACTGGAATACCCTTAAGCACAGTATAAACATCTAGGTATTCAACATATCTACCTAAGTATGACCAGACCAGCAGAGGTTGGGATGGAGGAAGCACCAAGCCCTGTTCAGACAGGCCCTTTCTATTAATTCAAAGAGGAAAAGCACTGTGATCCAACAACATTCAGACACTCCCTGCTCTGCTGAAATAAGTGCAACAGAGGGGTCTTTAGAATAGTGAAGTCGGGAAGGAAACAAGAACAAAAAGGAGTTTTTCCTGAGAGGGGGAAGGCAAGATCACCCAGAGCAGGGGAGAGGACCCTCCTTACCATGGCGAGCAGGAACCGCACAGTCACGAAGCTGTAGTAGTCAAAGGTGAAGGCCACTGCCACTCCAAAGACAAACTGACCAGCACTTGTGAACCAGATCACACGCTGCCTTCCCAGTCTGCAAATCACAGCAGGGACACAGTTATGAATAACCACAGACATGCCATTTAAATACACCTGCAACTCCAGACTCCCTGTCTGGAAGTGACTCCGAAAACACCCAACGCGCTCACTCACCACAGAGACTCTACACTAGTTTCCTGTATTTTCCTCACCAGGTGAGAAAGAAAACCATTCATTTTTCAGTAATTCCAACAAAATGCAGGAAAAAAAGAAGCTCCTATGGAAGGAATTCCCACTCCACTCTTCTTGACTGGAAGCAACATGCAGGAACAGGCATTTACATCTGCCCACCTCTGGTTTCAAGTTTAATTTCTAGATAACTAGTCTGCAAATCCACTGGTGTATCTGTGAGGGGGGTAGGTAAGCCTTGCTTTTCAGATGTTTTATATTAAGTAACACATGGTTAGTAGCTTCCAAGAAAAGCTAGCTGTGATAACACATCCTGTCTCTTGCCCAACCAATTTGGACAGTAACGACAGGCTTCTGTAACATCTCTTTGTCCAGTCATTTGAAGTTGAATTCTCTAATAAATGACAATTACATATTCCTCTAATTTTTTAATTGCCTCACAGCACACGTGCCTGGACAAACACAGACCTCCAATAAGCTAGTACACTAACAGACACCACCAACATGTCAAATACTAGCTGCCCATCAACAACATGGTCATTCCAGTGTAAAAGGGCATTTAGTAAAAGGGAAGTTCTTATTTATCTTTTCCCAACATCTCAGGGAGAAAATACACCTAGAGAGTCAGTTGTCCCTCAACAGGTTAGCACACACTGTCACTAAGAGGCTCATCTGAGGAGAAAACCTAGAAATTTGCAGTAGATACACAGCACTCCATGGAGGATTCATTACATTCTGCCTGCAAATGTTCTGTACCACAGAACGTGTGGAATCATTTTCCTCCCCTGATAACCTTCTCTCGGACTTTAATTTTCTACGCCACTGCAAACAGCTTTTCACAGGTGTGGACAGTAAGTTTGGACACAGAGTTTGTGGACTTTCAGGGGTGTGAGCTCATTTGTGGGTTTTTCTCAGTTTTTGGTGTTACATTAAAACAGCCCTGGGAAGGCTGAGAGAGTTGGGGTGTTCAGCCTGGAAAAGAGAAGGCTCCAGGGAGACCTCAGAACCCCTTCCAGTGCCTGAAGGGGCTCCAGGAAAGCTGGGGAGGGGCTTGGGACAAGGGCAGGGAGGGAGAGGACAAGGGGGGATGGATGAAAACTGGAGGAGGGGAGATTGAGGTGAGACATGAGGAGGAAATTCTGGAGTGTGAGGGTGGTGAGACACTGGCCCAAGTGGCCCAGAAAGGTGGTGGAGGCCCCATCCCTGGAGACTTGCAAGGTCAGGCTTGAGCGAGCTCTGAGCATCCTGGTCTAGGTGGAGATGTCCCTGCCCTTGCAGGGGGTTGGACTAGAGGACCTTTAGAGGTCCCTTCCAACCCAAGACATTCTAGGATTCTTTGTGATGTTGTCAATAGGAGGTATATTCCCAAAAGCCACACAGCACAGTTCTTTTCAGCACCCTCCTGCTTCTCTCCAGCCATGACCTGGAGTCATGCATATTTGGCCTCTGATTCCTGCCAGTAGAGATCCCAGTGAGTCCCAGCTGTCAGAGCTCTTCTGTTGGGAAATCTGCTAATTACAAATGGGAGGAACCACAAACTTAACCTCCCACCAGCCAGGATGTGTCAGAAAATAATAACTTTCAGCTATAAAATCTACAGTTGTAAATCCCCAACTCAGAATGTGGGTATTATCTTAACTGGCTGTCCATGGCTTGAATTAATGGCAATGAAAACAATATGATCATAACCTTATAAATCATGTCTGAGAATTAATAAAGCTATGAACGATTTAAAGGAACACAGAACAAGTGTTGGCATTATATTCTGGTTTTGTATTAAATATGGTTATACAAAGCCTTGGATCAGGAGGGAGGATTGATTCCATGTGTTCTAAAAGCCAAATTAAAAAAAAAAAAATCATTACTTCTGCATCCCCACGTTGTAACTGTAACACCACAGCACTGTGCTAAGGAAGGAAAACCAGAAAACAACACGCCTGGTCTGCTTTTTCTGCTCATACTGCTTGTCAGCTGGGGGATAAAACTTCACCCTCTGCCTAACAGGGCTGTTAGTCACAGAACCACAGACTGGTTTGGGTTGGAAGGGACCTTCAAGATCATCCAGTTCCAACCCCTGCATGGGCAGGGACACCTCCCACCAGCCCAGGCTGCTCCAAGCCCCATCCAACCTGCCCTTCAACACTGCCAGGGATGGGGCAGCCACAGCTTCCCTGGGCAACCTGGGCCAGGCTCTCACCACCCTCACACTCCACAATTCCCTCCTCATGTCTCACCTCAATCTCCCCTCCTCCAGTTTTCATCCATTACCCATTGACCTAAGCTCATTCTAGTCAACAAGCTCCTTTACAGAAAGAGACCAATAACACTAGCTTGGTGTTCCAATTGAAACACAGGTACAGAAACTGCCTGAGACAGAACCAAGTACAACATAGCTCAAGCACTTGACTCTCCTGACAGGGTGCTGAGCCATCTGATTTAAACTACATTATTACTTAGACAGGTTGGACCTTGAGGTCCCTTCCAACCTGATTGGATAGCAAGGAAAACTAGTGTATTGGTGTTTAAGAACATGGGGCCTGGTCAAAACCTCTGCATGAGCCCCACAGAGCTGCATTCATGACAGAGGTCAGGAAACTGGTGATTTATAAATAAATAATTTCAACATTCTAGTACCTTAATATGTTTATCATATTCAGAAAGAAAAATCTGTGTTTCCATGATGAATCTGTTCTCATGGAAAATGAGGTGAAAATCTATTCCCACGTTTTATTGGTGCTAATAATACTAACTATTGCTATTGCTGTTAAAAAAAAAAAAGAATAATAATCTAGAGTAAAATGCTAGTTGCAGAGAGCAATTTGAGGAACCAAGGCCTAGAACAATGGCTGATCTAAAGTAGGAAAAAAATTCTAAAAGCAAATGATTCGTGAACACATTTTAAAATTGGTGCTTGCTCTCAGGAAAAGAAATTGAGTTGAACACCTCTGTGAACAAAACAATACCCAAACCTCTTTATCTGTGAATAGAGAATGATGAATACCCAGTGAATGAAAACAACAAAAGAGGCAGATGCAGATGGAGTTGCTGCAGTGTGCAGGAGGATGGCACTTTACCTGTCAGCAATGTCACCAAAAATCACTGCTCCAATCAGGACTCCAAGCATGAATGTTGGCTGGATGAGTTTTGCCAGCCATTCTCTGTCACAGACCAGATCCCATTGCGTAACAACCGTGCTCTTCCACTTGGTGTCATCGTAGAGGAACCCATCAGAGCAAGGAAACACTGACTTGTTGCCTTTGTATTCATAGGTCAGACCCAAACCAACATCTCGTCTGGCTCTGCTGCACTGGTCAAGTTCCCAAATTTCTCCATTTTCCAGCTGGACTACAATGTAATTTTCTGTTGATGTCCACAGTGTCCAGATGTCCTCTATGCTGGATTCAGAGGAGTTGTAGAAAAGAACACTACTCACATTTCCAGGGATCCCACAGACAAAGTTGGGAGTTACAGCCATGAACACAGATGATAAGTAATGGATACCACATGACATAGCTTGAAAGACAGATGCAAAATAAACACATGCTTGAAACCTGTAAAGGGAAGGAAAAAAAGTTCACTGAAGAAGAGCCCTTAATACACACAAAAAAAATAAATCAGCATTATTATTTTGCTCAGATCAGTAAATGGAGACATAATTAAAGTGCCCAGTGTTTGGTCCTATGGTGCTGCTTCAAACTGAGCTGAGCTGAAGAGATCAAAGCAGAGCTATCAGGAAATAAATGCTACTCTAAGTCCTGTGTTTAGTCATGCACAGAGAAGACCACTGAAAAAGAAATCATTCTGAACTTCAACACTTAGTTTGAAGCAACCTTCTACCCTCCAAGTGTGTGTGGTACATCCTCTCAAAATAAGGCCTTCATTACTGTAATGGGTAGGGAAACCAAAGTCTTGCAACCTCAGGTTCTAAGGGATATGCACATCAAATAAAACAAAGCAAACTCCTTGTGCCCTTCATTTCACCTGACTGGAGCTATGTAACTCTATTCTATCTCCCTTTCATCTCTCTGTGTTGCCTCTGAAAGACAAAGAAGGAACACGTGTAGACACATGTAGAGGAGATAGAATCTTAACAATGTGAAATGTTTTCTACCAAAACTTAGCTGTTTGTGGGGTTGGGTTTGGCCTTAGACAGGGTGTGCAGTTATGCATTAAAGATTGTATCATAAAGCACACATAGTAAAAGAATGTTTTATGCATAGCCTGAGTTTTGGTATTTTAACAGCTTTTAAAACATGCTTGAGATACAAGTAAATCTTAGTCTATAAATTACACATCTGTTATCAGTTTCGAAAGACTTGAAATGAACTCTACCATCACTGCCTGCCAATTCTAGACAATTTCTGACAATCTAAGCATAAGAAGGGTCTATTCCTCAATTTAGTGTTAAAATTTGACACATCATTAGTAGTACATCTGTTCAGACAAAACAAAATAGCTTTGGTTTCTCCTCCACTTTTTGTTCCTGAAGGCCAACCAATTGCTCCAGAGAAGCATTCCCTGAGCTTCTCTATGTACATCCTTCCTGCAGTAGGTGCTGAGCTTGGTACTACTAAACAAAAAGCAGCTTTTTTTTTTTCTAAGTAACCAGAGGCCACCCCTGCTGAAGCTATAGGAAGTGATGCCTAAAACCCAACTGCCTTAGAATGTCTCGTGGGAAATGCAGAGCAATTCCAATCCCAGTAGAAAATGCAACCTCTGGATCTCCCTGTCCAAAATGTATCAAATGTAGCCTTGAAGTTTCCTAACACAGGTTGCAACAGGACCTAGTCTAGGACTTTTAAATCATCTGTCATCACAATTGCTAAAGAATTTCTAAACTACCTTTAACCAAAGGATGTAACCAGAATTTGCTGGATACATCGTCTTAATGTTCAATTAACTTTTCCAATTAAGCAGTTTTCTTGTATAACCTAACTCCATCCACCATCATCCCCATTCTCTTCTGCCTTTTGTTTTGTGATTCTC
>NW_009954408.1:1008241-1021501 GCF_000747805.2 Chaetura pelagica
CATTGACATTGCTGCTGTTCAGATGGAGCTGTTTTTCTACCCTGTTCTCTTGACAACAGCTGTTCCACAGCAGTCTGAGCTCAACCCACCGTGGAAGCTCAAAAGCTGAATCCACTTCCCCCTTGAAGACTTGGCCAGGCAATCTTCACACAGGAGGGTGTGCTTCTTCTCCTAACAAAACTTGTGAGAGACATGGTCAGAACCTGAATGTGAGCACAGCATCCCTTCAGCCTATCAACCCCCTCCCAAGAGAACAGCTTCTTGAGGACTAAGCAGCCAGCAGTAAACCAAAGCAAGGCTAAACCTGACCTGGAAAGCTTCTGGACTCTCTTGGACCACAGAAAAGCAAGGATTATTCTGAAATGTAACCTTTGTTCCCCTATTAATGCAGATAAATATGGTCAGCAACTTGTTTTAGTTCCTCTTTTCTAGTTTCGTTTTAACTGTTCCCATGAAAAAACACAAACTCGTTTTAAAAATAGCAGAGCAGGGCCAAGTTCAACAACTTGGGCTACTGCTGCAGCATGCAGAATGACTGAAAGCACAAGACCTCTAGCAAATTAGCAAATTAAATCACAAGAAGCTGCACAGTTACATCTTCTACTGGCTCATAACAGGTGGCCTGCCTGGAACCAGGATCCCCAGTATCTGCAATATCCGTTACTATGCATCAGGAAATGGCAGTGTCAGAGAGCCCAGCTTGTATTGTCCAGAGGAAGAATTCAATCATTTCAAACTCCTGTACATTCATCTTGAGGTTTTTAATTACATCTCACAGTACCAGAAATAGCAGGTCCATCATTTCTCTTCTACCCAGCAAGAGTGAGAAGAAAAACATGTTATTTATGCTCTTTCTTGTTGGAGAGGCTTGAAAGAAGAGAACAACTTGTGAATCCATAAGACTGAGAGAGCTACAGACAATGCACTCCACTATTTTTTAAAAACCCAAATCCCAGGAGCATCACCAGGGCTATGATTTTGATCAGGTCCAGATAATCTTTGCACTAACTGCTCCCTTGAGAATTATATCTGTCCCCTGTTTTCAATGTAAGGCTATTAGGAGCTTATAAAATATCCCTGTGCAGCCTTGAATAAATCTTCCTTGTCTTGTATCACTTTGTTGTGCAGAATTATCAGTTATCCTCCTCCAGTTACTTTCTAAAACTATATAAAATACAACTCTTTTTTTCCTATGTGTCCTATAGAACAGTTTCCACTTCTATAAAAAGTAATAAAGGATTTATGTTAAAGAAATATCTGTGCCATGCCATATTTCACCCATCTTTCAAGGGTGTAACTTAGGAGTAGACATAGCTGTTTCTTGTGAAAACAGTCTTCTGTTTTCAACGTTATTAAAATCTTACTCAGTTCCAACAAAGAAATTCACTCTGTAGTGTCATTATCCCTCTTACTTAATTTGCAGCACCTATGCTAAGCAAACATAAAAAGCCAAACAGAATGCCAGGTATACATTAACAGACAGTAATTTTTGCTGTTTATGACTTCTGAACAGGAGAACTGTCACAGAACCCAGCACTACAGGTTCGCACTGCAGTTTTTCACCTCTAATTTGTCCATTAAAAATGCCAAGGAGCAGGCAGAGGAAGCAGGAATAGGGAAGAATAAGGCCTGAGTGAAGCTAGAAGAGTGTCTGGCAGCACCAGTAGCTGCAGGAAGCCCACAGCCCTGGCCCCACACTCATGGGCTGCTCCCCTGCCTGTAAAAACCACCCACTGCTCTCTCCAGTAAAATTCCACAAAGGGCTGGCCGAGCCTCTCTCTATATATAAATATTGCTTTATATAAAACACAAACACTGAAGCACCCAGCCTGAAAGGCCTCTTCAGTTGTGAAGGCAGAATTCACTGCTGACCACAGTGGTGTTGCAACAGCATCCCCACCAATGCTACAATCAGCAGCCTGACCCTGAGAGCAGCTGAGAATCTCCTCTGGGTAGGAAGAGCTTTTCTTCTAAGAGATCAATTGCACAGAGGTCAGGAAATTCATTCACTTGCATAGTTACCAAAAAGTTAATGAGGCCGTTAGTGACAACATACAGAAAGTATGAAAAGTATGTAGGGAGGATGGTACCAGGATGGGAGAACACAACTGATGCAAGGAACTTGGCTTGCCAGAACAGCTGAAGAAGGAAAAGGGACAGAGAAAGACAAAGCCCCAGCCTGATGGCAGGCACAGGTTTGCTACAACAGAGGCCAGAGCAGCAGACAGTGCTGAGCAAGGAGGAACATAAAGCTCCTGCCTGCTCCCTTGCTAGCCTGGCACCCATCCCTTCAGGCCTTTGGGTGTCTGAGATTTTTCATCTCAGCCCTCTTGCTGTGGCCATGTCACAGAATCACAGACTCACAGAGCGGTGGGGTTGGCAGGGAGCTCTGGAGATCACCCAGTCCAACCCCTGCCAGAGCAGGATCCCCTAGAGCAGATCCCACAGGAACACAGCCAGGTGGGGCTGGAATGTCTGCAGGGATGGAGACTCCACAGCCTCCCTGGGCAGCCTGGCCCAGGGCTCTGGGACCCTCACACTCAAGAAGGGTTTCCTCATCTCCAGCTTCAACCTCGTGGGCTCCAGTTTGTGCCCATTGCCCCTTGTCCTGTCCCTGGACACCCCTGAGCAGAGTCTGGCCCATCCTCCTGACACCCCCTGCAGATATTGATCAGCACTGAGCAGATCCCCCCTCAGCCTCCTTTTCTCCAGCTGAACAGCCCCAGCTCTCCCAGCCTTTCCTCACAGACAGATGTTCCAGCCCCTGCAGCATCTCAGTGCCCTGTGCTGGGCTCTCCCCAGTAGTTCTTGTCCTTCTGGAACTGGGGAGCCCAGACCTGCCCCCAGGGCTGCAGGGGAGGCCTCCCCAGGGCAGAGCAGAGGGGCAGGAGAACCTCCCTGACCTGCTGGACACGCTCTTCTCAATGCCCCCAGGGAATGTCAATGCTCTTCCCTAGTTTTAAAACCCTGGGGCTGGTTCTTGGCCTGTGCTCATCCAAGGGCTGAGCAGGTTCCTCCTGCAGGAGGCCATGGTGCTGGGGAGCACCTCTGGGCAGGCTGAGCTGGGCAGAAGGGTCACAGCAGAACCTACACAGGTCACACATCCCACTGACCCTGAGGCACAGGTTAAAGTCTCTGCTGTCCTTGCTGCCTGCTATAAATGATTAACTTTTTTTTTTTCCCCCAAATTCTTCATTTAAGAACACCAGACTGATAAGAAACTCTTTTAGGACTAAGCTTCAATTTCTCTATTGCAGGCAAACATGTAAGTTAATTTTTTTTGTAAACTCACCAAACTCCATTTTAAAATTTAAATTTCCCCAAATAAATAGGTACTGTTTCTCATGTGAAAAAAAACCATTGCAGTAGCAAGTAGAAATTCTTCAAAAGAAAGCAATTATTCTTTCAGCAAAATCTGTGATTTATCTTCCTGGACTCACCTCAAAAAAGGCAGTTTTTGGCTATTTTGTATGCCAGGTACCTGCACATACATCAGATCATGTAACATATATTGTTTCAAGTAGTGGTTTTCAATACCTCTTATATCTATCTATTTATTTATTTATTTTCATTTTTAAAAACACATCTTTTTCAATGTTGAAGATGTGTAAACATGATGACTGTGCCAGAAGGTATGATCATGTCTTGCAGTGTTTTTCCATCTCTTCAGTGACTTGCCACAGGAGATAATTCTTTGGCAAGCACATTTTGTCACTCTTGCCAGGAGTGTCAAATATAGAAGTCAAGAAGACTTTGTAGGTTACTGCTCCACTCTAGAGACACTTAATGAATGCCAGAAGTCAAATGAGCATAAAACTGTCTTCATAAAAGCTTGAACAAGACACAACATGAAAACGTTCCAGTCTTTCTTAAACTATTTCTGCAAAATTTCTCCCCAGTTCTTTTTTTTCAGTTTATAGCTTATAGCAAAAAAGACCTTTACATTTTATGACTCTTCCGCACAAGTTTCAAGACCTCACCAGTGACAAAAGCAACTGGTAATATCATAATGTCAGTACCTGAACTGAAGAAATATTCTTCAGGTACCAAACTAGATCTCAGAACCACTGAGGCTCTAGCTGCAGTCTCATAGCACAACATCTCTGTGGCACTGTCACTGGAAGAGATTTCCTCCCTTCTCCTTTCCCACTGTTTATTCATCCCTGAGAAGAGACCTTAGAGCACCTTCCAGTGCCTGAAGGGGCTCCAGGAAAGCTGGGGAGGGGCTTGGGACAAGGGCAGGGAGGGAGAGGACAAGGGGGAATGGATGAAAACTGGAGGAGGGGAGATTGAAGAGAGACATGAGGAAGAAATTGTGAAGTGTGAGGGTGGTGAGAGCCTGGCCCAGGTTGCCCAGGGAAGCTGTGGCTGCCCCATCCCTGGCAGTGTTGAAGGGCAGGTTGGATGGGGCTTGGAGCAGCCTGGGCTGGTGGGAGGTGTCCCTGCCCATGCAGGGGGGTGGGACTGGATGATCCTGAAGGTCCCTTCCAACCCAAACCGTTCCATGATTCTATGATCCTACACTGATGATCCACCAATAGTTTATCAGCTCCTCCAAGGACTGTTTGGATGCTCTTGCAAGGTCAGACAGTTTGCCCCATCCATTTTCCTACTCAGTTAGGGCAGCATCCCCAACAGACTGTCTTCTCCAAGGCAAGGCAGGTTATCACAAAACTCAAATAAAAGGTTACTGAGCTCAAGAGGAATTTCAGCTTCTCTTGCATGTTCATAGCTCACCTTCCCTCCAAACTGTCCCTCTTGACTGCAAACATGTAGCTCAGCCTTGCCTAGAATTCCTTAACTCCCTTCTCCCCAAACAATCATGGGAATCTGCTCCATAATAAGGCCTGATTAAATGATTAATTCTCACTGGAGAGTTTTTCAGTTTGTTTTCTTTTGATTAGCAGCCCGGTCATGAACTTCTGTCCAATTTTCGTTTACTTATGTCCCCTTCCAGTTTCAGTGCTGGGTGTTGGGTTTGGCCAGTGTGTGTCTTCACAGGACAGGAAAAATATTTCTCTTTTCTCTCCTCTGAGACATTTACACATTGTAGAGTACATACAGTAGTACGAAATGCTGAAAGTTGATTTAATAGATCTTGGGGATTTGACATATTGTCTTTGATTTTAATTAGACAAAGAGCTCTTCTACAACCTCTCTAGAGAAGCCATGTCAATATTAACAGCATTATTGATCTTTCCAAAGAATATATTTTCATTTGTTTTACTGGTCATTTATCTCTTCCATGACCAGCAGACTGAGTTCTTCTGTTTTGTTCTTAATGGAAAACTGATGACCTTTACATTCCCTGTCATTTGAAGAAGAGGATTCTACTGCCTTTCACTTTAAACTGGTAAAATTTGAAGTCATTTAAGTTAAAAACAAAGAAAAAAAATTACAGATTTGACTGTTTTCCAAGGCTCTTTTTGGCCTCTTATTAAATAGATTAATAATGCTCTTTCACTTGCTTTACTTCCACAGCAGTGTCAGGTTCTTTCCTGACACAGCTCATAGGAGGGAATGAGTTGGAATCGTGCTGGTTTCTACACTTACATCAATATTTACAAGCAAGATACAAGTCCCATTCTCCACAAAAATTCAATAAAGCTGGATTCTGCTCAGACTTACCAGGATCCTTCTGCATAAATCTATTTTTGTACCATCTGTCCCCTCTGTTCTCAATGGGTGAGACAGAGCTGAGCTCGACTGCCCTGTTCTACAAAGGACAATAGTTCTCCCAAAAGCCTAAAATACCAGTGTAAATGAGATGAGGTCCCAGTTGCTCTGACCTCGGGACTAACAGGACTTCTCTCTCTCAGAGGTGTGGAGCTGTAACAAGTCTAAGGTATTTCCCAGTTCTGCCAACCTAAACCAGTCCCAAAGATGCAGAAAAAAAACCCAACCAGTAATTTGTTCTGGTATATGAGCCACGAATACAAATTATTTAAATGAAGTGTGGTCTCTTCAGTATAATTTCACCATCCAGCCAGTGGCTTTGTGTCACAGAATGCTTTTGATACTGCTTATCTACTGCTTATTTTTCACCCTTTGTATTTGACTTTCTCTCTAGCACTAAGATAGCCACCAACTGAAATGTTACATCATAGATATCAAAACAGTTATTTATAGAACAAGGGCAAAATTAATATCATTAGTAATATTTTCTATTTTTTCTTCAAGGTCAGAAATCTATGCCTGCAGTTTAAAGGTTAAAACACTGTGGTTTTTCCTACCTTCCTAAGTTCTAAATGACCACCTGAATCTTCCTTTTTCCTTCTCAGAAAGTCAGTTGCAGGTTTTATTCACTGACTTTCAATAACTTTGGGATTTCTGTGCTTTCAGAGCAGGCTTGATCTCTTACTTCTCTGATCCTAATGCTCTGGATTCAGTAGTTGGACTAAATCAATCTTTCCTGGAATTACCTGTCTCCAAGGAACTGGCAGCAACGATTGCTGATGGAAAGACAATGACAGCAAGCACTGGAACAGCAGGATTGTTGCACACCTGACAGGACTTCTGCTGTCTGACACACAGCTGAGGACTGCAAGGGTCTTTGTATCTCCTTTCTCTTGTCTTGAGAGTAAGATGATAGAGTCACAGAACCACAGAATGGTTTGGGTTGGAAGGGACCTTCAAGACCATCTAGATCCAACCCCCTGCATGGGCAGGGACACCTTCCACCAGACCAGGTTGCTCAGAGCCCCATCCAACCTGCCCTTCAACACTCTAGGTAATTTCAGTATTTTTCAAAGACTCTGTAAGTATACGGACAATCTGATAGATCAACTATCATCTTTAGTACTTGTAAACCTCTGTCTTGTACAGTTGATCAGCAAAGTTTTTCCAGTCTTGGCCTTGCAACCAAGACCTACCTACCTCAGTTAATATTTCCTCTGTCTTACTATTTTCTCTGCAGTTCTATGAAGCTGAGAATATTCCTGCTCATCTGCTATAGCTTCATGCCTCAAGCTACCTCAAGTAAAATGACAGCTGTGTATGTATCTCAGTTCCATTCTTATTATGCACCACAACATGGTAGCACAGAAACTTTCACAGAATGTGTTGAAGGCTTCTGGGGCCTTTTATAAAACATTTCCTTCCAACTTTCAGATGTCTTAGTACTGCTGAAATTCATTACTATAATGAGGAAATTATTGAGAGACTTTCTGGGACTGATATCCCAGTCCCAGGCATTGTATGACAGGGAACACACTGGCAGTTCCTTATACATTTCATTTTCATTCATATCATAATATTTTGGGGCAAACCAGCAGATGATCAGCTTCTTGATGTGTGCAGTAATTGCCTTATGCTGCCATACTATGTCCATGCTACAATTCTGTCTACAAGCCACTCTGGGGGGTTGCCAACATTTCAGAGGTCCAGTCTAAATCTCAGCAGTTTGTTTACAAATGATAATTGATGTACTAGCTTAAAGCCTGAGTGCTGCATGCACTGCAGGTTGTAGCCTTAGAGAAGTAATGGACAGTACTGGTCTCCCCTTCCCACAGAATCAAGGGCAGGTTGGATGGGGCTTGGAGAAACCTGGGCTGGTGGGAGGTGTCCCTGCCCATGCAGGGGGTTGGAACTGGATGATCTTGAAGGTCCCTTCCAACCCAAACCAGTCTGTGATTCCCCGATACTACAGATAAGTGCCTTTTCATCCTGGTTTTATTTACTTTCCTGTTACTGCAACCAGCTTTCTGATCTACTTGTATTACTATCACCTACTTTTTCAACCCAGACACAGGCAGGGGGAGG
Organism: Chaetura pelagica; assembly: GCF_000747805.2. Classification (NCBI taxonomy): domain Eukaryota; kingdom Metazoa; phylum Chordata; class Aves; order Apodiformes; family Apodidae; genus Chaetura; species Chaetura pelagica. The sequence continues at coordinate 1,016,003 of NW_009954408.1, forward strand.
TTGCCAGCATATTCCAATGCAGTCTAGGTTGTCACTACAGACAAAACTGCTTCCAACAGGGCCTGGATCCCAGCAAATTCTGTTATTACCTCTTGCAGACCAGACTGCTACTGTGTTGTCACCATTTCCAGGAGCACTTACCAGTATCCAACCTTGGTTCTGAGCCTTGAGAGTGCTTCTACTTTTGCCTAGTTAGGCATAGATAATAAGTTCTTTGTTTAAACTCCTAGAGTCTGCCCTGTGAAAACACGTGGCTTGTCTCAGTTCTCCAAGGCTATTAGGATGCTACTCAACCAACACGATCAAGTACTCTTTGCAAAATATCTGGGTCCCCCCTAGATCCCCAATAAAAGAAGGGAAAACATTAAATGCAGCCAACTCCACTTGTTTTATCCTATAAACATCTGAGATGAGCAGAGGCTGATTCAGATGTTATAATACTGCGCAGTTCTAAAGTTTAAGAGCATTTATCAAGCATTTCTGTCAACCACCACCCCTGACTAGGAGCCAAAGGATGCCTTAGATTTGAGATTCTTCTGTCTGGCACATTCCAGTGCACACAAACAGCTGTCCACTGATACATTCTGAACCCTGAATCACAGATAGGGTGCTATAAACTTTTCCACTGTAGGAAAGTAACCAGGATATGGGGAGAAAAAAAAAACAAAAAGGGGGCTTTTTAAAAACAACTGCTAGACCATAGTATTTTGTTCATCTTTAGGAAACTACTCAAAGCTTAAAAGAAAGTCCCATGATACTGTTTACAAAATTAATGTTGTGCAGGAGGTACTAAACACTAAATATATTAGTGTTTCAGGAAAAGTTGGTAATGTTCCCATTTTCTAAGTAAAAGCTGATCACCCTTTCAAATGCTGAATATGATTGCCCGTTTCCTCCACACTAACTTGGAGAAGGAAAACGAGTTTCTTTGCATGCCCAGCAGGTACACTTCTCCCTTAGCAAAATGTTGGTTTTGTTGGGGAAGAAACTTTCAAGACTTCTGTAAAATATTTGAATCTGAAAAATCATCACTTGAAAACGTTCCTATTTTCTTTCTGTGAAAAGAGATGGTGAGCATGTTCTTTGGGATTCTTGGGACTCTTTGTTATTTGATACAAACCCCAGAATTCCTGGAAGTATCATGTATACAGCACAATTTGCAGAAGATGTAATGTGATCACAACAAGAGCTGTGAGCTATGAAACAAGAGAGGATAAGGGCAGTAGCATGAAAATAGGAGCCTGGAAAAGAGTTCTGAGATGTGGAAAGAAGACAGATGGTTTGGTGTGGGAATTTAGAAGTGAACCAAGAGCCCTGCAATGCAGGGAGAAGAGAAATGGTGTTAGCTCTTGATGTTCAAATTGCTGCCATAGCACTGACCAGCAAGATCTGCAGTGCAGAAATCCACTGAAAACATCTCTGCAAAAGTCAAGCCAGTTTCCTTACGAGGTAAGCACAGTCCCTGACCTACTTACGAGCACTAGAGAAGTTCCAATGCAATTAACAGCAAATGTTGAAACTGTTGCCAAGTGTAGTAATCACTGTCAATCTCCATGTTTGGCTGCAACAGGTGAGCATCCCATCCAAACCGGCAGCCTGTCCTGCTGCTCTCCTACCAGCAGCCACTGCTGACACTGGCTGCTTCTAAAGTCCACCTTGGAGCAACTACACTGGCCAGCAACAGGTTCATCTAAAGCAACAATGTAAAGCTGTTGAAAACTGAATAAATACATAAACACTGCACAGAATCACAGAGCTGTCAGGGTTGGAAGGGACCCCTAGCAATCGTCTAGTCCAACTCTTCTGCTAAAGCAGGATCCCCTGGAGCACATTGCACAGGAACACGTCTAGGGGGGGTCGAATATCCCCAGAGAAGGGGACTCCACACCCTCCCTGGGCAGCTGTTCCAGTGCTCTGTCACCCTCACAGTACACAAGTTTTTTCTCACGTTCAGATGGAACTTCCTGTGTTCCAGCTTGTGCTTGTTGCCCCTTGTCCTAAAGATAACGAGCAATTATCGTTAATTTATTGAACAGCCTAACTGCCAGTAAAACACAGTATTTATAAACCCAACATTTGAAAATCTGGATAACTTACTCAACTTCATAAGAGACAGAACAGTTTAGAAGACAACCTTTTAAAAGACTCTGGAAAGACTCCCTACAAAACCTGGAAATAATGTCAGTGACACCCAACCTCCCCCACTCTTCCTGACAATTTTCACCACCTGTTTTTAGCTAAAGTATAAGCCAAGAATTGAAAACTGTAAGTCACAGGAAAAACTCCAGATACCATGCAAAATGCACCTCACAGCTCCCAGACACTCCAGCTGGGAAATCAAATCCTCACTCTCATCCCCAAGTATGATAAGAGGTACCTCACCAGATTCTCTGCTATTCCTGACTGGAGTGTGTCTCAGTTCAGCACTCTGTCCTGGTGTAGATCAGAGCTGCAAAATCCATAACCTGTTTCTCCCTAGCAACCAGGTAGGTAAGTTCTGTGTCCTGCTGGTAGATTAAAGTCACTGAAGTTACTAAAAGTCCTTTAGTTTACTTAGGAACTAGCTGTGTGGGCAGCCTGAGCCAGCCAGCCAAGTCCTGCAGCATGGGTTCCCCTCAGACAGGGTTAGTTCTTTTCATCCACCTCTGCAATAGCAGCACCTTGTGCCTCAGGACAGACTTGAGGACAACGTTTAAAACAATCTTCTAGAATTTATGGGCCACAGATGTTACTCATGCCCAAATTCAGACAAGTATAAAAAGTCTTCCCTTAATGGCAAAGGAAATAGAGCCCATTACATATTGATGCTTGTCCATGTATGTCTCAAGACCCCAGTAAGAATTATAGCATCACTGAGACTTCTGAAGGGAAGTCCACATGGAAAGCAAAACATCATCAGTATCCGTGTGCATGTCAGTTCTGCAGAGTTCACAACCTTAATCAAAGTGAAAGGTTTATCTATCACATGTGTATTAATAGATTTTATATATAGATATATACATTTTATGTATGTTACGTATGTATATAATGTATACATCCCCTCTCCATGCATGTATTTGTACACACATACACAGAGCTGGCCGTTCTTGACTGCATGTGTCAGAGTTTAAGAAAATCCAAAGAGTCTCAAAATACTAAGCCATGTTTGGCCTGCTCAGAATCTGACTGTGGCAAATCTACAGAACCTGGATGTAGAGCACAGGTTGGATGGGCCTTACAGGAACTGCCTGAACTGGAGAAATGATTCATTACCTATCAGTGTCATGATGATGCATAAATACAAACTAATCAGAGCTAAATTCACAGTTACAGTTAAGAGCAACTTTTTATATGAAATTATGTTCTTTTATCTAGCAGTATAATGGGATTTAAAAGTTTTTTACAACATCTTTTAAGTAGATGCATCCACCATAAGCTGCTATTACACTTACTTTTAGCATGTGATCTTCAAATCTTGAATAGCCGTGAGTCTAACATAACTAGGCAAATTTTGCTGGTTTGTGGTTCATCTCACAGGTCTTAACCTTAAAACAACCCCTATGGAACTGCATCTCAAATAATCTGCCCCGAGATGTGAGGTTATCACTGTAGAATTGTTCCCCCTTTAATTGCAGGAAGGAGTTGCGAAAACTTTATCTAGTGTATTGATTCTGAAGTAGTAAAACTACTCTGAGAGTTAGGAATAACTACTCATGTGTTACTTCAGTATTCAGTGACAAATGCCTGCTTTCCACAGAGAGTGTCCAAGACAGAAGAGCAACAGCAAAACCAAACTACTGGGATTTCTCTCCCAGTTCACAGAGAACAAAGTATTTTTGTTGTTGACCCAGAACTGATAATGAAAGAGATACTGTTCAGGCAGATAAGCATGTAAGTCACAACTAGACCAAACATGTACTTTAAGCATAGGTCCCAGTTAAGCAAAGAACAAGTCTTTCCATCCCAAGCCTCTGCAGGGGCTGTTGATACCCACGGCTACTGCTGGCAGATGGTTCCAAGGGCTCTTCTGCTTTGGAGTGCAGGTCTGCACTTCGACCATGAAAAGGAGCTCCAAGACTTTGTTCAAAGTGCTGCTCCTGCTTGCCCTGCTGGAGAGGAGATCAGCAGGATGGGCTGGGCTGGCCCACTGGTGACTGAGCTGGAAAGTGCAGCACTGCAATCCAACAGCTTAAACTCCTAGCCAAATGGTGACACATGGGTGTACTCCAGACATCTGCTCCCAGGAATATGCACCAGCAAAATTCATGCTGATCAGGGCATCATGAAAGCACACGACAGAACCACTATGAGGATAAGTGCCTCTTAGTCTTTAGCATCCTCTACAATTTTCTCTCCCTGGCAAATGTTCCTTCTGCACTACCTGAGCAGAGTCTCACATACCAGCCCTGCACCCACAGCTGCACAGGCACACAAACCCCCCGCATCTGTGCATCCCACCTGACAAGCCCAGGTGCACATCATGGCACCAAAGCCCACCCAAGGAAGCCCACCACAATGCACCACACCACTACCACACAGACAGTCCTCTGCCAACACATGTACCATCATACTCCGTATCTGTGTATCACAAGCAACAAGCCCAGCCTCAATAGACACAGACAGGCCCGTGCCTCAGTGCAGACACAGCCTGGCTGCCTGTCACACCATACTCCTGCATCCTCCCCAACACTCCTGAAGGGCCCAGGGGCTCTGTGTGTGTGTGTGTGTGTGTGTTGCATGTGTCTGTGTGTGAGCTTGTGTCTGTGCATGTGTGCTCTGTCTGTACCACCCGAGCTCATGCACAGGGGTGCAGTGCGTGTGTCAGCCCCTCTGCATGTCAGGTCTGTGTCTGTGTCAGCTCCCTGGGTGTGACGGTTCTCTCTGTGCGTGTGTCAGTTTTCTCTCTGTGTCAGTTCTGTACCAGTTCTCCATGTGTCCGTTCTGTGTATCAGCTCCTCTGTGTGTGTCAGTTCTGTGTTTGTGTTAGTTCTCTGTGTCAGTCAGCTCTGTGTGTGTGTCAGTCAGCTCTTTCTGTGTCAGCTCTGTGTGTGTGTCAGTCAGCTCTGTGTGTGTGTCAGTCAGCTCTTTCTGTGTGTCAGTCAGCTCTGTGTGTGTGTCAGTCAGCTCTGTGTGTGTGTCAGTCAGCTCTGTGTGTGTGTCAGTCAGCTCTGTGTGTGTGTCAGTCAGCTCTGTGTGTCTGTCAGCTGTGTGTCACTCAGCTCTCTCTGTGTCAGTCTGCTCTAAGTCATCAGTGAGCTCTGTGTGTGTCAGTCAGCTCTGTGTGTGTCAGTCAGCTCTGTGTGTCTGTCAGCTGTGTGTCACTCAGCTCTCTCTGTGTCAGTCTGCTCTAAGTCAGCTCTGACAGCTCTCTGTGTGTGTCACTCAGCTCTCCATGTGTGTCACTCAGCCCCGTGTGTGTCACTCAGCCCGTGTGTGTCACTCAGCCCGTGTGTGTCACTCAGCCCTGTGTGTGTCACTCAGCCCCATGTGTGTCACTCAGCCCGTGTGTGTCACTCAGCC
>NW_009954408.1:1024541-1049200 GCF_000747805.2 Chaetura pelagica
TGGAAGGGACCTCCAGGGATCATCCAGTCCCACCCCACTCCAGCAGGACCCCCAGGAGCACATCCCACAGGGCTGCATCCAGGGGTGAATCTCTCCAGAGAAGGGGACTCCACAGCCCCCTGGGCAGCCTGTCCCAGGGCTCTGTCACCCTCACAGCCAAGAAGTTTCTCCCCACCTTTCAGGGGCACTTCCCATGTTCCAGCTGGTGCCCGTTGCCCCTCGCCCTGTCCCTGGGCACTGCTGAGCAGAGTCTGGCTCCATCCTCCTGCACCCACCCTCAGACACGTGTAGGCAGTGATCAGGTCTCCCCTCAGCCTTCTCTTCTCCAGGCTGAGCAGCCCCAGCTCCCTCAGCCTTTCCCCAGCAGGGAGATGCTCCAAACCCCCCTGGCATCCCTGGTACCCCCACGTTTACCACGCTGGGCCTGAGGGAGCTGGTTTATCTCCCACAGACTGAGGCTCCTGGGGCACCTCTCGGTCCCTGCCTGTCCCACTGGGCAGCATCTGCAGCACAGCCCTGCTTATTTATCTCTTTCCTCATTAAAATGAAATTAAAGGAGGCAATTAGATGCTTAAACTCCCCTGTGACCATCCCTTTAGGCTGCAGCGTGTTCCATATGGATGTTTTCAATTAAAGAAGGGTATAAACCACACTTTTTTTTCTTCCCCCAGGACATTATCTGAGTGTTAAGAATCGTTTTTAGAAGCCTTATAATCTGGCTGCTATTTGGCTATATTTGCACGGGATTTTTTTTCAAAGTTTTGGCACCCAATGTAAAATTTACCATCATTTAATAAAGGTAAAAATACGGAATCTGTCCCGTTTCTGCGTGACTGACACTAGTACCCCCATTTGTAATTAAGCTTCAATTGCTTATCTTGGGCTTATCTTTCTGTCTTGTGCAGAGAAGGCCAAAGTAATCAATTTGAAATTGTTTGAGGATTAGCAAAGCAAGTTTCAACAGGAGACCTTTGTCATTAACGTAGCAGGGGTTTGGTTGGAACAGATACACTCCAGCAGCCCAGTTGCTTTGGGCTCTGAGAATTAGGCAAGACACAGGAAAAAAACCCTGTTGCAGGTGCAGCCCTCGTGTTCCAGGCTTTTCTGCCCCTCAACACTTGATTTCCCTTCTCAGGTAGATTCGAGGTCAATGTCTCTGCTCTGAGCAAGGAGATTGCCCTCCAAAGTCTCCTTCCCACCTAAATAATTTTGTGATCCTGGGATGAAAGGCCCATTCTCAGCAGGGTGCAGGGGCTCTTTCTGTTGTTGCTCTGTTGAAAAACACAGGAGGGGAAAAAAACCCAACCAACCAGCACACACAACAACAAAAAACCAACCAAAAGGTCCATTCTTCTGCTCATATGCATACTTGTTTTTTTTTTTTAAGGAAGCACTGAAAAATCCAGGAAGGAAAACCCTGTTAAATCCCAGGAGGCCAACCTCCCCTTTCCAAAACCTGACCCAAACACCCGTGCTCCCACATGGGCTGTCAGGCCCCAAAGCTCTGCAGGGAAATGTGCCTTTAAGGGCACCAAGCACCACGACTGCTCCTCTGCCCACAGCAGATGTTGAGCCTTCGGGTGGACAATCTGTTCCAGCCCAGACCCAGAAAAAGCAGATGTTTGTCAAGCTCCTTGGCTCCCAGGGCCTTGGGACTGGACCAGCATAAGGAGCAAATGCCACGTTACACAAGAGAGAATGTGAACAGTGAGCTCAGCAGAGGCTGCTCCTCGCTGCAAGCGGGTTCTTAGGCCCCTTGCTTCACCCAACAGCTCTGGAAACCTTCCTGCACTTGACAAAGCTCCCCTTCTGTCTCTCTGCACCTGCAAAGGACATTTTTGACACCAAGTCTAGAGTTTGTTGCAGTTACTTTCTCATTCTATGCAAGCTGTGAAGGCTAAGGACAGATTTGTTTGCTTTCAGTAAGAATTTGTGTATTGCATGTTTTTGTTTGGGTTGGTTGTTTTTTTACCTTATAAATATCAGCATTAAATTGAATCATCCCTTTTTTCTTTGTCTTCTCTGGAGAATATTTTCCAGGTTTGAAATGTTATGTGCTCGGATGCAGCACTGGTGCTTGAACAAAGAATTTCTTTCTCCAAAGAGCCCACCTGGTTAAATGGTTATTTGCAAAAAAACCCACCACTGAACAGTAAACATTCTGGCTAAATGTTGTGTTGCTGCTCATGTGCCTGTTTTTAGTGCCTTCCCTCCTACAACAAGTAAATAAATTGATTTACAACAGCATTATTGTCTAGGGAAGATCTATATTTGGTGTGAAAGTCAAGCAGGAAATAAATAGGTAAGTCCTTTTCAGCAGCATTTTGTAAACCGCAAAAGACCCATAAATAGTTTCCTCTTGGTGGAATCTCTCTCAGGCAATCTTGCCTCCTGGATAACACCATGACTTCAGTGCCCATACCAGAGTAAAGAAAGGAAATTTGCACTCCCTCCTATCAAAGTTAATACCAAACTCCCACATGTCTGCATTTCCAAAGGCTATTAATGTGCTGTCTGCAATGTCTGCTCTCTTAACCATGTGGTGGGCACAGATTTGCCTCGTTTCTTTCAAGCCTGAGAAGATGCCCCACATGCTTTAAGCCTGCCTCCCTCCTCTCCTGTTACACCAATACTAGATGAAGGAATAACTCTGCTTCTAGTCACCCTGATTCCTCACTGAGCTGCTTTTCACCAGAGGCACCCAGAAATAGCCACAGTACCGTTCACACACACCACACAGCTCTCTCCAAAGGGTGTGATGGACTCTTGTGCTGCAGAAAACACAGGGAACATCTACAGAAAGAATGAAATACACCAATAATTAAAAACTGTCGAGATGAAACGATCAACACTCAAGCTCTACTTATTTCAGAATTGTTGGGATTTTTATTAGCAGGGGAACTGAAGGGAGGTTGTGCTCCCTGCTCTATAATGTCTTTGGAAACCACTGGGATGGGAACACTGAGGGTTTTCACAACAAGCAACACTCTCCAGGGTAATTGAGGGATTTAGATTGTTGGTCTTTTAAACCTGCAAGGGGAATATGCAATGGCTCATCACAAAACATTTCAGTTGCAGGTTTAACCTCATTTCTGGCACTCAGAAGGAGTCTGCTGTTCAAAAGAGACAGTCAGTATTGCACAACCCTTGAGGAAGAAGTGACCTTAACAACTTGTAATGGGAGAAGGGATGGCTTGCAAAATCATCTCCTTCAGTTTGTCATTCCCATTAGGAAAAACCTGGCATCTACTGGTAAGGGCTGTTTCTGCTCTCCCCCTTTTTAAGTCAAACGACAGTGTCACCAAAATATGAGAGCTATATGAGGAACATGGCTGGGGTCTGGTTCTAATGCACTCCTGCAGGGACACTAGGCTTCAAATTACAGCTGAGCTCTGGACACCAAAGTGGTGTGGAAGGCAGATAACTGGTAGTGTTGCCAACACCTTTCCATGGACACAGATAAGGACTTGTTAACAGGAGCCTATTTTGGATCCACCTGTTTCCCCACTCCTTTTGACAAGGAGTAACCCACAGGTGAGAAGCAGTTGCTTTCTTGCTTTGGCAAGCAAGAAACATGTATTATCTAACTTCCAGTCCTTACAGGGTGGCTGCCAAGAAGATGGAGACTCCCTGTTTACAAGGAGACACATGGAAAAGACAAGGGGTGATGGGCACAAGTTGCTCCTGGGGAGATTCCAGCTGGACACAAGAGGTAAATGTTTCCCCATGAGGACAGTCAGACATTGGAACAGTCTCCCAGGGAAGTGGTGGATTCCCCCACACTGGGCAGTTTGAAGTCTCAGCTTGACAGGGAGCTGAGCCACCTCATGTCAACTAGAGCAGTGCCTAGAGAGGTTGGGCCAGATGATTCTTGAGATCCCTTCCAACCTGCCATTCCTGGATTCTATGATAACACTACTGCCCTAGCACTCAAGTCAAGCACGTGGGTAAAGTCCATCCCTGAGTGATCCCTGATGCCTGCTCTCTCTCTCTGGTGAAAAAAACCCTCACCAAATCAACCACAATATAGCTTGAATAAAACCTCCTCTCACCTCCTGCTTTGAAGTTACCAATTTGTGATGCCTTCTCAGGTGAAAAACTGAGAAAGACCATTGCAAGTGCATTTATCAAGGAAAACACGGTGGAAGCTTCTAGAGACTAAGCCCAAAATGGGTCTTACTTGCATAAAAAGTCAGGCAGCCATTGAATTGCTGGTGTTGGGAAAAGCTTGCAGAAAACCTGTCTTCACAAGAAGTAGGGAAGTCATGCAGGTGGTGCTCTTGGCTGCTGGAAAGGAGAAGGCATTGCAAGAGTTTTACTTTGGTGGTTTGGGGGTTTTGCAGTTAGACTGCAGCAGCTGTGAGTCCTCAGCCATGCAACAGTGTGGTGAGCAGGCTGGTAAAGAGGATCACCCAGCAATGCAAAAACCTTTGGGATTCTCCTGAACTACCAGGAAGGAACCCTGCAATTCCTTCTTTTCCCATGACAGTCCAAGCATTTTCCCATCAACCTTAAAAGAACCAGAGACACAGCAAGGCTGATGGGAGAATGATTTGTTGGCACCCACCACAAAGCAAATATGCTCAGTATATCTGTTTTCCCCCCTGCTGCTCCACCAACAGCAGGCCAGGCAGGCACTGGGCAGCTGTAGCAGCCCAAAGGCACTGGCTGTGGCTCTGGCTGCCTTCTTGCTTCCACTGTCTCCTGGGTGGGGCTCTGGGTAAATCACAGGAGACCCCACTCAGGACTGATATTCAGTGCAACAAAGGCTGATGGTATTTGGGAAGCCTAGGGAGCATCTCCTAGTTGTGCTGAGGACATCAGCAAGGAGACATCTGACCGTGACACTTGGTGTGAGGGGCTTTAATGTTTCCAAGAACTCTTCCTCCAGTGTGTCCTTTTGTTTGGAGTTACTCCAGCCATACAGGTGGTGAATGCATATGGACAGGGTGCTTAGTCACTGAGACTTTACTTGGTCAGATGTGGACAGGCAGCCTTTTTGGATGATGAAACAAATCATTCTGAAACTCAGAATTTTGTTTCAATTATTATTCTTTTAACATGTTTCCTCCCTTCCTGTAAGACCAGACACATTAGCCAGGACACAGCAACCCCTGAGCCTGCCAGGGGACACAGGGCTGGCTGGCAACCTCTCTCAAGCTCTCTCTGCTCCAAGGTTTCCAGCACAACTTCCTCACCATTAACGTGCCCAAGAGAGTGTCAGCTCAGTCTTCTGAAGTTTCCAGAGCTCTCCTAAAACAGAATAGCCTGAACTTGCCCAGGGGGCAGACAAGACATCTTTAGATGATGCCTCATTTAGATTATCCAGCATTTTACACTAGTGGTGATTGGCTGCTTTGTGCTGCTGCTGGTGTTCCACAGACAGGAGCAGAGAAATAACAAGTATTGGGAAGAAAAAGCATTGAAGAGGGAGAAGGGAGCTGGCAGCTTGCTTTTGTAATCTTGTTATAAGTAAAATTAAGAAGCTTCTAGGATTTATTCTGCATTAGAGCCTGAAGAAGGAAAAAAAAAATACAATTACCAAGTGGTCCTATACACTAGAAGAGACAGAGAGAATATTGGACAAACCCAGACTCACTGAGATGAGAAACAAGGTTTATGTCCATAGTAAAAAGTGTAGGTGATTACTGGAACCATCAACCAAAGGTACTGATGGATTTTCCATCATGGAAATTTTCTAAACATCATCAAATTAAATGTTTTTGACTAGATAGATTGATAGATGATAGATAGATAGATAGATAGATAGATAGATAGATAGATAGATGATTGATAGATATAGAAGACAGACATACTCTCTTAGAGATGTTCTCATATATAGAGGTACTTCTCAAATTAGCAATAAAACCAGTTGAAGGTCTATATCCTTTGCTGAGGAAGTGATCATGCATGTGAGTGGTGCCTTCTAGCTTATACATTTATTCAGAGAGAAAATGGAGGAGGTGAAGTTTTTGTTGCAGCAGCTGAGCTAACCCAAGCTGGCACTAACTGAATTCCTGTTACTGCTGCTGCCATGATGAGATGTGGAGCTCCTGCTGGAGACTGAAGATTCTTTGGGACTCCACAGACAAGCACTGTGGCTTCTTAACAGTGCAGAAAACCCAGCAACATATCAGGTTAACTTATGGCATGAATAACCAAGGATGCAGTCAAGAGAGATCTGACAGATTTAGATGAAGTGACTGAAGATGATTCCAACACCAGCTGTCTGCTCCCTGGCTCTCTGCTTGATGCTTCAGCAAATATATGGTCTGTGAAACAGGCTGGCTGAGGTACAGATTTCATGCTTTTGGCCCTGTCTGTGCTGGCAGAAAGGACCTGAGTGCCAGGAGTGTCTTAAACCACCACCAAACTTCACCTCCCCTGTCCTGTCTGTTGGTGGTCTCAGCACTGAGGAAGTGGCAGCACAGATGTCAGAGCAGGAGGAAGGCCAAGCAGAGGCACCTCAGGGATCTGGAACACACTGTGGGCACTGGGTGCTGCAAAACAGCACCCTGGCTGATCAAGCAAAGTAGAATTTACAGTCCAGATGTCAGGAGGAGCTGCTTGCTTCCTAATGTAAGATGACTGTAAGATAGGTTGAAGAGCAATGAAGTATAACTTAATTTTGGGGAGAAAAACCCACTTCCTTCTTGTAAGAAAAGTACTCAAAATGAAAGGCATATTTGGTGTGTTTGGCAAAAATCAGACAGAGATGACACAGATGTGCAGCCAGGCCATGACAGGCACTCTCATCAAAAAGTCTCATTCAAAGGCAAAAATTGTAGGCAGCTTTGCCAACAGACCCAAAAAGCTCCTGCTGGACACAGCTGCAGAACCACTCCTCTCCTGCAGGAAAATGCCCCAGAGAGTTTGCACCCACTGGACTGATTGCATTGAGGCTTTGAAGAGCCAAAGAAGAAAGAGGCTTGTTTAGCTGAGTTTCCAAAGACACGTTCAAACATCCCTCACTTTGAAAGTCTAATCTCAGGCTGACATTGGCTATGTAAACATTTTAAAGCTTCAGTGATTACTGCAAAACTGAGCCAGGTGAAATCCACAAATGGCCAGATGGCAAATCCAAACTCTAATTCTCCAGCCTTGCCCAAGCCCAGCCCCACAGCCAGCCTCATGCCTGCTCCTGCTGCCACATCCATCACTTCCCAAGGGGCTCAGGGCAGCCACTCTCATCAAGAAACACTCCATGGGGGTTTTTCCACACAGAAGCAGGGAAAAGGAAGCAGAAGCAGGTGAAGATGCTGTTGAAGCCAAGCAGCACATACAGCAAACACCACAGCAAGGACCTTCCAGGAGAAATCCTAGCAAGCAACAGTCTTGTCTCTCCTTGCAGGCACATCACCACTCTTACACAGCACAGGCAGGAAAAAGTACACATTTTTGGGCAAATTGGCTACCAGTTTTGGGCATTATGCACTTAACTGTAACTCTTTAGCTTCCTGTACCAGGTGATCCATGCCTGTGCAGGCAGACCCTCAGCAGATGGCATTTCATGCTCTGTAGCACAAGCCCTGCACCACAAAACCTTGCATTTCCAGTGTCTCCCTCCACTTGAGCAAGCCCTCAACAACCACCACCAGTGCAACACCTGCCAGCTGGAGCTGTCCCTCCTTTTCCTTTCTGAAACTGGCAGGAGTGATTAATTTGTAAAGCCCTGCTGCTCTCCCAACCAATGTTGATGTGAACAACACGAACTCCGGTGACGTGCTAGCAAAGCCAATGTACTTCCAGCATTTCTGCTGCTTTGCTTCCCCTTTGATACACTTGGCTCCTCAATCTTGCAGTGAAAATGACCTGGATTTCCTTTTTGTTTTTCTCTTTTGCATTCACTTTTCTCCCAGTTGACCCAGTTTATCTGTTCCTGGCTGTGCTGATGCCTTGCTGTCTGCTAAAAGACCACGGTGAGGCAGGTGTGCTCAGCAAGCTCTTGACAAGCCTTTGGGATTCCCAGTTCATTCAGTATTCCTTCCCTCACTGTCCTGCTGGCCTGGGGGAGGCTTGAAGCACAAAGCAGGGATTGCTCAGAATGCTGCTCCTCTTGCTTTGGAATCTGCTTGGCTGACTGAGAGGAACTGAGTCTGCACATGCTTAAGGACTTCCAGTCCTCTCCAGACAATTATTTTAAGGTGCTCAATACTGTTTCTGTTCAAAACAAATGACACAGGGTCCACTGCTGGATTTTCCACAGGACATCATCAAGACACATGAGCCCGTGTCAGAAGGCTTAACATAAGCACTTGATTGCAAAACCAAAGCACTCAAGATTTTGACAGCTGTAATATCAGCAACTCAGGAAACTCAAGGAGTGATTTTGTGCTCTTATTGTACATCTCATGCTTCTCTGAGATTCCCCAATGCACAAACACAACCCACCCCAGGACAGGTACTCCTGGCATGAGCTTGGGGAAAGGGAAAGGTCAGCTCTGCCTTCCTCTCTCACTGCTTCAACTGAGATGGAGAAAACAGTCAGAGAGTTGTGAAATGCAAGAAGTAAAATAATGAGGCTCTGGATTTTCTTCCATTTATTTGAGAATCGTCAAACTATGATTGATTTGAAGCACACACAAAAAAGACTGAGGGGACAAAAAGAGCCAATTTGTGGCTTTGGATTTGTTACCAAAGTGCTTGTTCTGACAAGCTGTGCCCCTTCCCTGGAAAAATGCCCTCTTCTTCCCTTCCTTTTTGTGTGGCCACATGATTTCCTGATTATGCAAATGCCCAGCAAAACCAGTTCATCTGGCCGTTAAAATCAAGACAAAACCAGAAGACTGAACTGGTGCCTGAGGTTTTTGTGTCAGCTCCCTGTCACTCCACGAGGGAAAGTTCACTTGGCTGACTTGAGGAGGCCAATGTCTGAGCATGGGGGTGAGCAAAAGCTGGAACAGTGGAAGCAGGTGAAGTCCCACCTTTCTCCTGCCCTCTTTTCCAGCCTGACCCACTCTTGGTGCACAGCTGACATTTCTGTGGGGTTCCCCATGGGCTTCCCACATCACACCAGCTTTTGGTATTCTGAATTTCTGCATTAAGCTGTAATCCAGAGTCAGGCTACCAATGAGTCATGGAGAAAGAGGGCAACTCACTGGCTAAGGGAGAGCTTCCAGATGGCAGCATCACTTTCAGAGAGATGCTCCTCTTTCCCAGGCTGCTTTTGAGTGACTTCCTCTTCTCTTCCTTCACCCAGAGCTGCACTGAGCCATGGTGCTCCATCTGAGACTTTGTGATTCCTTTGGAATGAACAAAATAAACAGTCTTCCTGCTCCTGTGCCAATCCACAAGGCACATCTCTTTTGCACATGCACAGTTGTCATCCTCCCATCCCAAAATAGACACTCCAGAACTAGAGGGAAAATGACAGCCAAGAGGGAGGAGAAAGTAATTTCCATGCAACAGGAAACTACATAAACTAATACTTGGATGGATCCCCAGCTAAGAGATGTGATATGACAGAGGCCCATAAAATCAGGAGTGGCACAGAGAAGATCACACAAGAGTAGGGGCTTTGGAGTAAAACCATCAGGTTTGCAAAGAAGGACAGGCAACAATTATTCACAGGTTTTCATCACACAAGAGTAGGGACTTTGGAGTAAAACCATCAGGTTTGCAAAGAAACATATGGAAATATTTATTTGTATAATTAAACTGCAATTTTGTAACAACAATACATTCCTGTAACAAAACCCTGCTGCAGCTGGACATATGGATGGGTTCAAACCAAATGAAATGTATTATCAAAAACACTGACCCCAGGGGCTTATTTATCTGATTTTGGGGTTTTTTTTAAATGTCAAGAGCAAACCAACCATTTCAACCATGAGTTCTGCTCTTCAGAGGGACCCACAGGATGCTGGTCACTCTCCCCTAGGCAGGACTGCCCAGATCCCTGGGCACTACACCGTGCTCACCCACACCAAGGTCAGAGAGGCCCTTGGAGACACAGGTCTGGCCCCCCTGGCACAACCAGCCCCCCTGGCTGGAGGACACGGGGAGCTGGGAAGGTGGGAAGCTGAGAACTGCTCAGCTCTGCACCCTGCCCTGTGTGGGGAACTTCCTGCCTTGGGCAGGACAGTCTCACACCTCTGGCTGAGGCTCCTGTTTCCCCACTGGCAGCAGATGAGAGAGACAGCAGCTGGTGGGAGAGGGAAGCAGACACACAAACTACTAACCAGTGGGAAACTAGTCCTAGTTTGGACTCTTAGCCTTCAGCACTGCTTCTAAAATGCACAGATCTGATTTTTTTAAATGCTTATTAAAAAACAGAACCTCCAAACTAATGACATGTCTAGTGACTGCTCACTGTGGGACTCAATGGCCACAAACACAAATCTCCACTTTTACCCCGTTTTCAAGAAAGCATCCAAGAGTCTGCGAACTCCCCCTGTAGGTTTATATGGCACTAGAAGTCAGTGAGTGATGTTGTCACAGCACTGAGGGCAGATTTTCCCCCCAGGCTCCTGAGGAACCCCCATTCTGCAGCCCCTCCAAGGGGACAAAGACCAACCTGAGAATAACCAGGTGCCAGTGGCAGCCACAGGAAAGGGGAACACAAAGCCCTTGGTCCCAGCCCCACACCAAGCATGTGTCCACCAAGATGTGGTCCAGGCTGGCAAGCAGGACACTTGAGGGTGGCTGCAGCACCTAAAAAGAAGAGCAGGGACAGACATTAGCCTCTGCAGGCACCAAAGCAGCCTTGTCTTGAGGTGACAGCACAGAAGGACTCAGGGTCTCAACCTACAGGGTAGATGAATGTGTCATTCAATTTGTTCACCCAAGGAGGGTCTCTGGAGGCTTCAAACAGGATGAGAAGTAAAAGGCTCCTTCACTGCCAGTGGAAAAGAGACATCATGAAAGGAGTCTAGAGATGCCCTGCCAATGTTAAAGCAAACTGCTGGTGCAGGCACAGAGAGCCTGCAGGGGGGGGTTCTCTCCCCAGAGCAGGAGGTGTGTCTAGAAAAAAAGGGACCTTTCTCCTTCACTTTCCTAGGATATAAATGAAGCAGCAGAGAAATGACCTGGCCAGAAAAAAAAAAAAAAAAAAAAAAATCTGTTTGGAAAGACAGTGCAGTCAATTTTAATCACTCCCAGGATTATGAGCTGCATGTTATTTCTAGTGTTTGCAGTGTTTACAGACCAGTTAGAAGCAGCATTCCTGTGCACTGCTGGAAATAAAGCCTCTGCAGGATTTGTTTACACATCTGAACCATCTGTCAAAAGAGAGGCAGGACTCGTAGCTGATGACAAGACTTACCTGTCAGGAGGAGAGGGGCCATGTGCCCACCTGCAGTCCTGAGCCACCTTCTGAAAGGCAGGCTCTTCCTGGGGAACACTGGGGACATCTGGTAGGACAGGTCTGGTGGCTGAGCTGACCAGTCTTCCCAGCTCCAGGGAAGAGGATAACAAGGAGCTGCAGAGGCAGTGAGTGTTGGATTGTTTCACTGATGCCTGTTCTTGCTCAAACCAAGAAACACCCTTTTTTCCTCTCTGTAAGAAATATCCCTGCACCAAATCTACCATGTGTCTAAAAAAACCTGTAAGGAAGCCCTATGTGAAGTAACTCAGATCCTCTTTCTCTTCTTAATCACACTGTGTGGAACTAGATCCCACTTCAGAAATCAAGTACATCATTATATCCTAAGCTGGAAGAGGCATATTTTTAATCCTAGCTAGTTGATATATCAATGCTACTTATATGGATCTTACTATTCCAGAAACATGGAAAATTCCTCTGCTAGCAGGAAAATAGTTTGGATTTATAACAAGGCAGCTGAGAATAAATCAGAGCCTCAATAACCTTTATTGAGGTTATTCCCACCTAGTGCAGTCACTGACAGCAGCCCAGCCAGAAAACCTGGTGCTGCTCTTAACTGAGGGAGCAAGTTTCACAGGGTTTCTAGTCATAATATTACAGCTGCTTCAGCTTTCCTGCTTCTTGTAGATAAATATTGATGTAAGTATTGCTGTAGCAGGATTAGAAGATCACTGAAGGCTTTCTTGCAGCTGTAAATTTATTTAAATATCAGATGAAATCCTGATATTCTTCTGCCAGAGTGTGATTTGTGGTTTGAACCTGGGTTTAAGCACTGACTCAGCTGAAATGCAGCACTTCCAAAAGCAGTTCAGTGTCTAGGAAAAGAAGGTTGCATCAACGTGTCATGAGGCCTGTATGCTCTGCTAAGCCTGGGTTCCTGCCTCACTGAAGAGCTGCCAAAAAAGCAGCTTTTTCTAGAGTCCCTTCCATGCACTGAGTGGAGTGGCTCCATGTCTCCAAAACATCCCAAATGTTCTTGGGGCCTGAAGGCTTTCCCAGGCCCTGCAAGTGTCCCTGTGTTTGGGACATTCTTCCCAGTGGAAACAACACTTTGCTTAAACATCAGCAGCTACAGTAACAGCAACCACAGCTGGATGGATGGACCCATTGCCAGAAGGATGCTCATGGGGCTGACAAGCTCAGTGTTGGGGTATCAGGTGAGACACGTTCTTGTGCCCTGAGAGAGATGTCCCAACAGTGCTCTCCAGAGGATTCTTCCTCCCTGAATTTTGAAATTAAAAAACCCCAACAAACCCAAACAAACAAACAAACAAACAAAAACCCAACACAACAACAAACAGAGAATTTTTCAAAGCAAATCTTAACCAAGTGGTCATGGCCAAGATGGAAGCACTGATGAACTCCTTCCTCAGGAAAGAGGGCAGAGGCAGCAGGGCACTGCTGGCACCTCCCTGCTAAGTCTGTGCTGAGATGTTAAACACTTGGGATCCAAATCATTTCTAGACTGCAACTCTCCTAAGTTGGCTTCCTGAAAGACAACTTGGTCATAAATGTGCTAAAATTCCAGCTGGTCATTTCCAAGTTAATTAATTGTGACAAAATGATCTTGTTTCATTATTATATTTTTAGTTTCTTCTACACTGCAAAAATTTAAACACTATTATATCTATTATATCACCAGGGCAGGTTGGATGGGGCTTGGAGAAACCTGGGCTGGTGGGAGGTGTCCCTGCCCATGCAGGGGGTTGGAACTGGATGGGCTTGAAGGTCCCTTCCCCACCCAAACCATCCTATGACTCTATGATCTTTTTTTATCCATGCTCCCCCTACCCTCAAACTCATTTTCATCGTATGTTTTCAGTAAAGATGCAACAAGAACAAAGTCCTGCCCTCCTTGATAGACCTGCTGGGTCTTGAGTGTCCTGGCTCAGCTTATTCCAAAGATTCCAGGGAAGCACAGGGGTGGATGTAACACATGGAGTGCTTTAGTGCTGCTGGGCAGCTCTAGAGCTGAGCAAGCCCTGTACACAGCTCCTACAGAAGCTAGAGGGTTTACACAGTAAAATCAATGGTTTGTCTTGGATTAGGTTCCCAATAAATTGGAAGGTAGATCAAGAGCCTGACCCTGCAACCTGTCCCCATGTGAATGACCCTATTCCATGCCATGGTGCTGTTTGCCTGGCAATAGGCAGGAAAACCAGGTCACTCTGTATTGACACAAATGTCAGTGGGCAGAGGGGCTCTGATCTGCTGTAGAGTGAGGGATGTACTTGAAAAAGGTGGTATAGAAAATCCAGCCTGTGTCCCACCCTCACTGAAGGGAGAAGAGCTAGAAAAGGGATGCCTGGCACAAAGGCACAAAGGCACCCAGCCCTTCTTAGGGAAGCTCTGATAGATTTTTGCAGAGGCTAAAAAAAGGCTGTGAGGAATCTCCTCAGGAAGGCTCCTTGCCTTGCACCAGGAAACACAGCTTTAATCACCAAGGAAAGCCCAGGGGTCAGGGTTTGGCTCAAACCAGGACACCAGCCTTTCTCCCCAGGGAGAGGGAGGACTGGGTTCCAACAGGTGTCAGATCAAAAAACGAAAGCAAAAATGTCAGGGGAGAGCCAGGGCTACTCTGATTTCAGCAAGGAACTCTGAAAACAACCCCAAAAAAAAGGACAGAATTTTCTGTGTGGAAGTTACAAGGGACTAACCAAACAACTGGGTTGGTGGGGAGCATGATTCAGGGGCATGGAATATATTTTTTTAGGCTCTCTCTCCATAAATAGGTCTTGTATTTTGCTTCTGCAAACAAGGAGAAGAAAGTTTAGTTAATAAGGTGTTTTGAATGTTGATCCACTTGGCACAACCCAATGGGCAGTTGAATCCAAAATAGCCACTGCAAAATATATTTTGGAACATATTTTCCCTCTGATCCAACATCAGTGGTTGCCAACAAAACAGTGAAAAATGGCTGAGGCACAAATTTTTATATTAAAAACACATCATTTTTTTTCAGTTGTGGGGTATTTTCATAACTGCCCTTCTTAGAAATGTCTTCATTTTGTACAGCTCTTTGCACAGGGTGACTACAGTGCACAAAATAATGCTTCATTGGCTGATATGCTTGAAAGATTTTTGTTTTCTTTAAAGAGATGGCCAAAATAAACTGCAAAAACACTAGTGCTGGGGGAAAAAAAAGCAAAGGAAATGATGGATGGAGGTATCTCCAATGTTATACAACTATCCCCTGTGTAGTCCCTGGTGTTTTGAAGGACATTTTTCAGTATATAAGGACACAAAACTGTACCTAAGATTCCTTTATGTGTCCTGGTGGGATAGGGAAAAACAAGAGACTGAGCTCAAGCCTCAAGATCAGACCTGACTCATTTCCAGTTCTCAGGGTCTTCATTTGGCTCCAGTGAAAATAAGTTAAAGCAAAATAATCTGGGAATCCCAGAAATGTTAAGGGTTATAGCAGCAATGACCTAGAAAGAGGCACCTCTGCCTGCTGGAGAGGCAGGTGGCTGCTCCAGCTGCATCTGCCCTGGGCTAGGAAATGTTTGGCTGCACGTTCCAGCCTGGGAACTGGGAGCCCTTAAGCAAAGAGATCCTGTCCCTTGCACTGTTCCCCCAGCACTGTCCCCAGCCTTGCTCTCCTGTGCCCTCACCTGCTGAGGGCCCTGCACGGGCTGGGGGTCCCACACCCCCACTGGGCTGTCTCTGGAGAACATCAGCCATGGCTGGGCTTTCCCCCACTCTTTAGGCAAGGGCAGCAGCAAAGTCGTGGGCTGTGAAGTGCCCTCCCTGTCAGCAGGAGATGGTCCCTGCTCCTGCCTGTCCCCCAGGTCAGCACAGCTTGTCACCTCCTGGTCTGCTCTCAACAAGCCATCAACACGTGTGAAGCAAGAGCAGCAAACAGCACCTTCCTACCCTCACACAGCCCTGCCCTGGGCTCCCCAGTCACTGCTGCAAAGGGCATGGCAGGAACAGGATCTTCCCTGCACTGGACAGCTGGCTGGGGCAACCTGGGAGCTGCCAGCTCTTGGCAGCCTGGAGAGCTGAGCCCAGAGCCCAGGGGAGGGACTGGCTGGTCCTGGAGCAGCGTGGCTCATGGGCACCACTTCACTTCCCACTTCCAGGCATCTGAGCCACGGCTGCTCCAGCCCATCCCAGATGCCATGTAGGGCAAACAGTGCCAGGAGCATCACTGTTTCCTAAACACAAAACCAAAGGGCAGGTGGAACCACAACAAAGGGGAGTCCAAAATTACCTGCCAGGCTGCAGCTGCTCTTCTGCAGCCAGGGAGGCTCCAGGAGGGGGTGTCTGTGGTGCAAAGTCCTCGGAGCAGGGCTCTGCAGCATCTCACACGGGTGGGTACCCGGCAAAAGCCCAGCCCATTTCATCACCTCCCAACATACTCTGCCGTTATCCTTCCAGCCGCCAGCAGATGGTGATGCTTCATCTTCAGCCAAGGTGCAGCTCTGCACGGGGGAGCCAGGGAGGCAGGACAGCAGCCTGGGAGAGAGGAGATTGAAAAATAAAATAATAAATCCCAAACTCGGGTGCTAGACAACCTCCTGCTTGTGCAGATGCTGATCTTGGAGGTCAGGATGATATCCCCAACCTCACTCAGGGATCCTGGCCAGATCCCCAGAGCTGCACAAACTGCAGCTTCAACTGTACCACTTGCTGTGATCCTTTGTGTGTGTTTGAATGAGCTCACCAGAGGAATCACAGTCCCAGAGTCCCAGGGGATCCTGAGGGCTCAGCTTTCCATGGAAGCTGCACAGTTGGGGCACCAGAGAGATGAAGAACATTTATTTATTGCTGAGAATGCAAGTAACATCCTCACCACCTCTAAGGAAGCAGGAGGAGTGTTTGCTGATCACCTGCTCCTGAAAAGCCTTTATTTTACAGGTTACTGCAGCAAGGGAAAACCAGTGTAAGTTGCTGGTTTGCACAGTGCTCTGAGGAAAATGTGCTCTCACCCCCCAGCTCTTAGGAAGTCCCTTCAGAGCTGCACTTGGGCAAGAACCATCTTCATCATAAGAAAAATATAGGACAGATCTGGCTAAATCCTGCCTGACATTGCAATGGCAACATGTCTTTCCTGATTTATTGATATATCATTTCCTTTGGGGCAAGACTGGTGTGGTCATGAATGGTGTGGTGCTAAGCACAGGCAAGGGTGGGAGAAGAAAGCCCTGCCCAACACGAAGCCACCCAGCTGTGCCCCTGCAGGCACAGCAGGAGGGCCTGGACAGATGTGACCACAGTGGATCTCTCCCCTGTTATTGCTGCAATTACAGGCCTGACCTTCCTCTCCCAAAAACTCTGTGGGTTATATGCCTGATCATTTTGTCTGTCCTAAAACCATTGCTAACATGCTCAGTTTTTTGGTAGGTGCATTTCTTAGATGTTTCCATCTCCATTGCATGGAGAAATGAGTTTACAGGCTCACCAGCTTGTTCTGGCTTTGCCTGCATCCCCTCCACACACGCTGCAGGTTGTGGCTTCAGTGCCACCAGCCTGTGCAGGCATTTCATGGCTTGAGATTTGTCCAGCTTGTTTGCCCTCAGCACAGGAAGGACATGGAGCTGTTTGAAAGGGTACAGAGAAGGCCACAAAGATGATCCTTGGGCTGGAGCAGCTCTGCTCTGGAGACAGGCTGGGAGAGTTGGGGTGTTCAGCCTGGAGAAGAGAAGGCTCCAGGGAGACCTTAGAGCACCTTCCAGGGCCTGAAGGGGCTCCAGGAAAGCTGGGGAGGGGCTTGGGACAAGGGCAGGGAGGGAGAGGACAAGGGGGGATGGATGAAAACTGGAGGAGGGGAGATTGAGGTGAGACATGAGGAGGGAATTGTGGAGTGTGAGGGTGGTGAGAGCCTGGCCCAGGTTGCCCAGGGAAGCTGTGGCTGCCCCATCCCTGGCAGTGTTGAAGGGCAGGTTGGATGGGGCTTGGAGCAGCCTGGGCTGGTGGGAGGTGTCCCTGCCCATGCAGGGGGTTGGGGCTGGATGATCCTGAAGGTCCCTTCCAACCCAAACCAGTCTGTGATACTACAAAGGGCAACAGCAGATGCCAAACGTGGGCACATCATGGTAGGGAGGGCAGGGCACGGCTCAAACTAGGAGAGGTTTGGCTCAATTTGGCAGTTTGCCCAGGGCATTAAGATACTGCCAACAGGAGCCTGTAGTGCTGCTAGGAAAGCAGGGATCTGCAAGCAGTTCTTCCTCTTGCACAAACAGCACAGGTGAAATGGACCTCTGAGAAGAAAACAGCCTGAGTTAAACTGCCCCAGCTCTGGGCTGGGTTTCAGCCCTACCTGCTGCACAGTGAGCAGGATGGTTTTTCCCTCCATGTACAATTTCCAGACAACTAATTTGGACTTAAAATATCCCTCTCTCCTTAGGGTTTGAAGAAGACACAAACATAAATTAGAGAGGAACTGTTCGGGTTTAGCAAGTGGCTGTAAACATTTCACCCAAGAGAGAGAATAAGCATCAGCAGATCATTTGAGATTCCCAGAAAAGAGGCAGAAGCCACCCAGGCAGAGCTCTGAGAAAGCCCTCCAGAATACACATGTGGGAATGGGAGATAAAACAGTGAAGTGCAATCAGTCCCCAGGAATTCCTGCCCAGAGCAGTAAGGCTGAAATGATGCTGGCCAGGCTCAGGGGGGAGAGGAAAGAGCAGTTGGGTCTCTGAGAGCTCCCCAGGGAGGGAGCAGTGCCAGGCAGCAGCCCCAGCCTGTGTCTCTCTCACCTTCTGTCAAATGAAGTCCTGCTCTGAGCTTCCCCCACACGTGTGGGAATAGCTGAACGTGGCAGCTGGCAAATGGCTCTGGTGAGAAAAGTAAAAGCCATCATTAAAATAAATTTTAAATTATATATATTTTTTAAAAAGAGTGAGAGCAACAGATACATTTGACAGAAAAATCACATCAGAAGTGGTAGGGGGAAGTGCTTGCAATGAAATTGCAGTTTGGGGCTAAAGAGGCACCTGCTGTGCCCACTGTTCATTAATTGCCAACGTGTCAGGTGCCACTAGTGGCTAGAAAGATGTGTCTTGCCTGTTAAAAAATGTCTTCATCCCTCCAAGAAGCCTGCTGGGGAACAAAGCCCCTCAAGCTTGGCCCCTGATGGGATAAATGCTCCCAGTTAGTCTGGATGGGAATGGGGCAGACAGAGGATCCACAGCCTGAGCCAGGGCAGGCTGCAGAGCTGTGGTGTCTGAAATAGCTGGACTTGACCCAGGTGTTTTGAGGAGCTACTGGTGGGAGCTGTTCCCCAAGCAAACTGCTCCACATGGTTAGATACCCCTGCACCCTTTTCTTACCAGGTGTCTGTGCCACAACCACACAGCCAGGAGCTGCAGCAGCACCTCCTCCCAGCTCCCTGCTGGGCTGGGGAAGGGACACGTGTGTCCCCAGACCAGGCACTAGCACTCAGACTGGCTGCATCCACCTCCCTGCAGGCACACAGGGGTTCCCCTGCCAGCTCTGCCTTCCCCTCCTGCTGTCCCTGAGCTCAGCCTGTGCTGCTGCTGCTCGAAGCCTCAGGACTGTGCCCTGGGCCAGGCTCCATCCCTGCTGCCTTCCCCCTGTCTCATCGAGCCACTTCTTACCTGTGAGGTGCAGGGACCCCACTGCACTGCTCCCAAGCCTTGTTCATCCCACTCCCCATCCTGCAAGCCCCATGTCCCTGCTCTCTCTGCCAGAGGTGCCAATGGGTGCTCGGTCCCAGCAGGAGGAGGATCAGGCCTGCAATACCTTCATCCTCCCTTCTCTCAGCACCAAAGCTTTCTCTTGACTTCCACGCCATGCAGATCTGTTACCAGCCACCTCCCTTGCCCCTTCACTTTCACCATAAGTCTGCTACCCCTGCTTGTAAGGTACCCTCAGGGATGTACCTGCCACGAGAGCAGCTCCCACCCCAAAGCCCTGCTGCACACCAGGGATGCAAACAGCCCCAACTCCGTGGCATTTCAGCATCAGATGTATTAATTAGCAGTGTCAATATAACACAGCACCTACAAGCCCTGACCATCTAGCAAAGCCCCATGCAGAATATTAAAATGCTAATTTCCCTCCAACAGGAGAACTTGCTGGTGTCTCTCTGCTCATTTGTTTGCAAGTGTCACCTTCCTGCCGAGGCTGTATTCCCAGCAGGCATGGCAAGCAAATGCTTGCATAAACAGCCCCTGCTTAGAAAACCATGTATCTCACACATTCGTGCATTATGGTCCTAATTGGGATTACAGTGACACTGTAAGAAAACCATTTGGTTTTCTCTGATGCATTTTTAAGATCTTCTTGTACCTTGAGAATGCCTCGGTGCAACCACAGCTTGAGGGTTCATGGGGGAGGATGCAGTTTTCCCATGCAAGGCATGACTTAGTTGGCTGTAGTAAGTTATATTAAGGCACAGCTCATTTTTGTGCCCCTGTGTAAGTCTCCACATGGTGTGCTGGTGTCTGTGACTGCTGCAGCTGTCCCAGGTTTGCCCTGGTATCAGGTTCTTGCTTGAAGAGCAGGCAGCCCCTGGCAGCCCTGGCTGGCTGGGAAGGGAGCCAGCCCCCTTGCACCACCACCAGAGAGCTCAGGGGCTCTGCTCCCCAGGCAGAGGCACCTTCTCTCCTGTGCCAGTAAAGAAAACCCTCTGTTTTTAATGACAGTGATAAACAGGGTGTGGTTTTTCATGCTAGGCAGGTGGCTCAGGTAAAGCAGACTAAAGGGCTGCAGCTCTGCAAGCGCCCAGCAACAGAACAAAGAAGTCCTGCCTCTCCTTCCCCCCTGCAATGGTTCCTTGGAGAGCTGCATATGAGGTGCCAACCCCTGAGGATCACCTTCCCTTTCCACTGCTGAAGTACCTCCTGAAAACACCTGAATTCTCTTCCCCTCAGCTGTGTAGTTCCCAGCAGCTGATGGAGCACAGGAGCCATTTCAGGCTGCAGGTGAAGGTAACTAGAGCACCCCTCAGCTGTGGGGCACAGGGAGCAAAAGGATTTGGCACCAACAACTGCAAATGCAGCAGTTCACCTTACAAAAAATAAGCAAATGAAACCAGGACCTCTCCCTGCAGGTATTTTTTGTAAGAGCCTGCTGTTATTATCCCTCTGCTGTTGACCAAGCCTGGCAGTGTTATCTCCAGTTGTGCAACACCCCTAATGCTTAGAGCTATTTCAACAGCTCTGAATCTTGGGAGATACAGGAACAGAGCCAGAAATGGCCCTGTGTGTGTAGGAGAGAAAGAGGGACAGTTTTTACAGCTTCACAGCAACTGCTGCACATGTACATAGCACAGGCCTTCTCCTTAAACAGGGGCTTCCTTCTTTTTCCAGTCACTGCACCCATCCCACTTACAAATTACACTAAGGCCTGTGTCTGCCTCCCAGTGCTGTCACAGGGGGATGGCAGTGGGGTTTGCTGCTGCCAGCTGGGAACTTGTAATAATCCCCTCCCCAGGTGAGGGATGCAAACCTGTTTGCAAGGGTTTGGAAGGTTATTGCCCAAGAGGCATAGCTAGCACAGCTGGGGGAGACAAGAGAGTCAGACAGGCTGGGACAGTTTGTGGGTAGAAAAAATAATATAAAAATCAAAGGTAAGATGTAGCAAAAGCCATCTCAGGTACCTGAGCCTGCATCTCTGATGGCTGAAGAAGTCATGGTCACAGCAGCCAGTGTTGGTCCCAGAGGTCTCCCAGCACCAGAACTACTCCCAGCTTAATTTCTGAGCTGCTCACACGTGGTGTAATTCAGAGATGGTTCAAAAGTGTACAGCAGGGCCAGAGCAGACACAGGGCCTGCTGGTGCATGGACTGATATGCTGGGATGCCACAAAGTTTGAGAAAAACTCAGCAACATCTCTGTTCCACACAACCCCCCTGCTCACACCCAGGCTCTGGCACTACTCCCAACTGCCCAGCCATGGAACTCAGTCTGACCCCCTCCTAGTGGGGAAAAAAGGGGGAGAAAAATAAAAATCAGCCCTGCAGCCCTGGTTGGCAGTGCTGAGTGGTTCAATCCAGCTGAGCTTTTCAGAGAGGGGGAAGGAAATCCTGAGCAGAGAGAAGCAAGACTGAGCCAACAGTGTGAGCAGCAGTGCCTGCAGGGGCAGGGACAGGCTCCTGCCCCCCTGCTGCAGCCCCCCAGCCTTCCCTGTGCTGCTGGGGGGCTGCCTGGTGCCCTCCCTGCCTGCAGGGCCCTGGGCTGAGCCTCTGCAGCAGAGGAGGTGAGCGTGGCTGCTGCAGGAGGGAAGCACCAGCTGTTGATGGGGAGCAGGGAGCACCCCAGCTCAGCTCCACCAGCCCCATGGCATGTGGCAGATCTGCTGTGGCTGCTGAGGATGCTGATGGTGCCTGACCTGGCAGCCTGGGCTCCCCGGGTGCCTTTGCCCTGCACATTATTTCAGTCTCCAGCATTACAGCATCATCTGATAACTCAGAGGGAAGAAGCCAATAGACGTGCCCAGGAGTCTGGAAAACAGGTTCCTTGTACAAGCAACCAGGTTTAGGTAAAACATGGCTTACCTGCAGGGCAGAGATGTGGGGAAGGGGGGCACTTGCTGGAAGTCACAGACTTGCTCTTCCTGCACCAGGAGCACACTTGAGATCCTCTTTGCCTGGTTCCCTGGGCTGAGCCTCTGCAGCAGAGGAGGTGAGCGTGGCTGCTGCAGGAGGGAAGCCCCAGCTGTTGATGGGGAGCAGGGAGCACCCCAGCTCAGCTCCACCAGCCCCATGGCATGTGGCAGATCTGCTGTGGCTGCTGAGGGTGCTGATGGTGCCTGACCTGGCAGCCTGGGCTCCCCGGGTGCCTTTGCCCTGCACATTATTTCAGTCTCCAGCATTACAGCATCATCTGATAACTCAGAGGGAAGAAGCCAATAGACGTGCCCAGGAGTCTGGAAAACAGGTTCCTTGGACAAGCAACCAGGTTCAGGTAAAACATGGCTTACCTGCAGGGCAGAGATGTGGGGAAGGGGGGCACTTGCTGGAAGTCACAGACTTGCTCTTCCTGCACCAGGAGCACACTTGAGATCCTCTTTGCCTGGTTCCCTGGGGCCACAGGAGCACTCTGGCATGTGAACAGATTCAGCACCACTGCCCAGAGGCCCAGAGCTCCCAGCTGGCCACTCTGAACTGACTGACATCTGCCCCCTCGTGTGCCCCAAGTGCCCACTTGCCAGCTTCCCCCTTGCCAAGACAGACCTTGCTGCCCTGCCTGCCCCAGCCAGGTGGCTCAGCAGCTCCTTCCCATCCCATGGGAGATCACCCTTGGTTCTGGTGTTCTTCCCAGTGTGGGTAAGTGAGGAGCTCAACCCCAGAGGTTGCTTCCTTTTGTGGCTTTGTGCCATTGACCCCACGGCCAACACTCCACTGTGGGATCACCCTCATCTCCTCCTCCTCCAGCTCCAGGGGACAGGCATCTGCTTTGGCAAGGAAGTGCCACAGCCCTGAATCCAGCAGAGCTGGGGGACAGGAGACTCAGCAGAGGACAGGCTCACCCTGGGGGTGGTCACTTGGTCACTGCAGGCTCTGTTGGAGGTGGGCAAATGTTGGACACAGAGGTGAGATGTTGGTATCAGGACACACCTGGATGCCAGGCAATGGCAGATCAGGCATTTCAGGGCTTGGCTGGACCAGGGGCACATCCCTCTGCAGCCTGGCCAGAGCAGTGGGGTGATGGAAACAGGGTTGCTGGTCATGCAGCCTCGCCAGCTGGAAGCATCAGTCTGCTGGGCCCCTGGGCACAGCCCATCCAGAAAAACACAGGATTGCCTCTGGCCAGAGCGATACCACCAAACCACAAGAGCTTTCCTTTTCCAGCTCCCTCCTGGGCTCCACTCATCCCGTGGGATTTGCCAGCAGATGGCAGGCAACCCCTGGCAGAGCTCCTGGCCACACCTGGCTACCGAGCTGCTCTGTCCCATCCAAGCAGCAGGAAGGTCTCCCAGGCTCTGCTGCCCCTTCCCTGCTCACCCCCTCACCTCCACCCACCCCAGCCAAACCACCGGGACTTTTGGGTGCAGCAACACTCGTGGGTGGGAGAAGAAGAGACAGCCTTCAGCTAAGAGTGCATGAGGGTTTCAATACCAGCAGTATGGGAGAAGAGAGTCACACTCAGCTCTCTGACAGTCATCCCAGACAAACCATTACATTAAAATTTAGAAGAAGGGAAGAGCAGGACAGATACCACAGTCACTGCCTCCAACCCCACACGGGTTCATCTGTTCTGCTCAACCTTTGGTTTTAAATTCTCTTTTTGTATTAAAGGGAAAAAATAAAAAAGACCCTTTATCAAAGACACAGCAAGGAGCAAACAGACACTGCACCACAGAGTCCAGATTCAGCCTCCCTGTACCTGCTCACCCTGCTTGGGCATCATTCTCTGCCCGGGACATGGGCAAACAAGAGCCACGTTTACATTTACAAACCCTGTCCCAGCACCCTGGAGACTTGCCAAGCACAGGACAGCAAGGGCCTGGGACAGCCATTTCCTTTGCAAGCCTCAAGAAGCTGTTTGCAGCAGCAAAGTCAGACTGCAGCAACTCTGCTCTGAAGCCTCCCAGTGACACCAGTGACGAATCTGCTCCGAAAGGCTCTGGGAAAGGGAATTGGCTCAGCCCTGTGTTCAAACTGTTTGGCCAAACTCGTGTGGAGAAATGGGAATCTCAACACTCGTGTCTAGCTGTCTCTGAAGAGGGGAAAGCCCTCAAAACCAACCTCCTAACTGATAAGCAGCACCAGCTGCCTGAGCAGCAGCTCCCACGTTGGCAGAGCCCGGCGCTGCCCGCGCTGCCGGCACCGCTGGGACGGCGCTGGTTCCCTGCCCGCCTTGGCTGAGCTGAGCAGCCCCAGCTCTGCAGGGCTTCCTGGCTCTTCCCCCTCCTTCAGCTTGCATGTGCTCTTGTCAGCTGCCAAAGAGCACCACGGGTGTCCCAGGCATGATCCATGCTCTGAAGGGAGGCTCTGGGTGCCCACAGGTGTTCCCACCCTGGCTCTCCCCTTGCACAGACACACAGAGCAGCTCAGAGGAGTTTAACCCAGCTCAACCAGTGGGTTTCTGCTCTCCCATTGCACTGCCAGGGGATGGCACACAAGGGAAATGCTGACCACAGCATCCATCAGCCTGGCCACCTCCATCCATCCACACGCCCAGCAGGCAGGCTGGGTGGCTGCCCTCCCTCCCCTCCAAGCACAGCCCTGCTGGTCACACTCAATCACAGCATCCCATGTGCTGCTGCCCAGCTCTGCCTTGCTCTCATGTAGCCAGATTTTGTTAAGAGTCTCTACATGAACAGGCCTGAACTTACACTTTAAACTTCATAACGTAACAGGCAACAAATTTTTAGTCTGCCTGTCTCTGGGAAGTGGGGAGAAACCTGATGAAGTTCAACA
>NW_009954408.1:1049706-1050086 GCF_000747805.2 Chaetura pelagica
TCTTTCCTGTGAGAGTGCCAGAGCCCTGGGCCAGGCTGCCCAGAGAGGCTGTGGAGTCTCCTTCTCTGGAGACATTCCAACCCCTGGACACCCTGTGTGATGTGCTCTGGGTGATCCTGCTCTGGCAGGGGGGTTGGACTAGATGATATTTCGAGGTCCCTTCCAACCTCTAGGATTCTGTGATTCTATGATTCTATGAACCCCAGGTCCATGATGACCCCCCCACTGCTGATGTCCAACAGAAGACACTGCTGCAGGCTCATGGTGCCCAGCCACACAGCAAAGAGAGCTCCAAGAACACAGTGCAGGAGCCAAAAAGGGGCCCTTGACCCCTTCCTGGTGAATCTCATGCAAAAAACAGAAGCCAGGAGAAACTCCTG
>NW_009954408.1:1050132-1055325 GCF_000747805.2 Chaetura pelagica
CAGCTCCCACCAGGCTTGCTGGGCCGCACACACGTGGCTGTTTAAGCATGTTCTGGTGACAGAGAAATGTGCTGTGATTCAAAGGGAAGTAATGGAGCTGCTCCCACCTGCCCTGTGAACGTGACTCACCCGGGCTCCAGCCCCAGCCAGATGCAAATCAACAGCTCCTAAATGAAAGAGGAAGGAGCAGCCCCTGGGGCCCCAGAGCCCTCCTCACCCCTCTCCCCTCCCAGAACCTCAGTCCCTCTCATGGGCTCTGGCTTGTTCTCCTCCTCCCTCCACATCCCTGCGCTCCTTCCCTGCCAGGGGAAGCAAAAGCATCCATTTGCAACGGCCTTCCCAGGCAGGTCCCACTCCTGCCCTCCTCTTCAGGAGCAGAAGGGCACTGGAAGCAGAGCAGGTTTGCTGGGGACCTTCCCCCAGAGCAGCTGCTGCTTGGGACTCTGGGGTGGGCAGGTGGGGCTGCAGGGTGAGGAGGCCAAGAAGGTGATGCCAGAGGGGCACTGAGGGTCCCTCTCTGCAGAGCACGAGGGTCACCCAGGCCCCTCCTTGCCATCAGAGGCAGCAAGTTATCCTGCAGCCCCCAGACACCACCACAGACACTCCTTCAGCCTCTCTGCTGCCTCCTCTCCTGTGGTGGGAAGAGGCTTTCACCCCCAGGAATGATTTATGGGGGCAGTGGTTTCTTGCTGGTGGAGGGCTTGTGTGAGCCCCACCTTGGCTAACCCAGAAGGGCTGGTGGGAGCCCCATGTGAGCAGGGCATTTGCAGACTTTGCCTGTCATGGCCAAGGAATCTGAGTTTCTAAAAGCCCTGTTTGACTTGCAGGTCAATGAAATGCATTCCATAGAATCACATCCTCACAGACTGGTTTGGGTTGGAAGGGATCCTTAAAAACCATCCAGTCCCAACCCCCTGCATGGGCAGGGACACCTCCCACCAGCCCAGGCTGCTCCAAGCCCCATCCAACCTGCCCTTCAACACTGCCAGGGATGGGGCAGCCACAGCTTCCCTGGGCAACCTGGGCCAGGCTCTCACCACCCTCACACTCCACAATTCCCTCCTCATGTCTCACCTCAATCTCCCCTCCTCCAGTTTTCATCCATTCCCCCTTGTCCTCTCCCTCCCTGCCCTTGTCCCAAGCCCCTCCCCAGCTTTCCTGGAGCCCCTTCAGGCCCTGGAAGGTGCTCTAAGGTCTCCCTGGAGCTTTCTCCTCCTCAGCAAGACTTGTGTCCTCCAGGCAGAAGATCCAGCTTTGTGGCAGATGATGTCTCCCATACTGCTGAACTGGCTGGCTCTCTCCCATGTGGGATTTTCCTTTTCTCTCTGCCTTCCTCAGCAGTCTCCCACAAGGAGCACAACACTTCCATCCACAGCAGTACAATATGTAAGCCAATCTGAAGACAATAAACCTGAGAGGGCTCAGGCTGTGCTCTGAAATCCGTGCTGTAACATTAGACATCCTGATGGACAAACACTGGAGCTGCCAGACATCTCCCAAGGACAGCCAGGACCCAGACAGATTGGCAGCAGAACATCCTCTTCAGCAGCAAAAGCAAAGTGAAACAAACCACCCAAGGGCTCTCTGAATATACTCTTTCTTTTAAATGCATCTACCATTAGCCATAAAACAGTATCCCTATGTGCAGGCTGCCAGAGGTCTGGAGAAGAGAGGGTTTGTGTAGGACTGTACCATGTAACAATAGGACAAGGGGTGATGGTTTCAAGCTAGAAAAGGGTAGATTTAGGTTGGGCATTTGGAAAAAGTTCTTTAATATGAGGCTGGTGGATCACTGGAACAGGTTGCCCAGAGAGGTGGTGGAGGCCCCATCCCTGGAGACATTCAAGGTCAGGCTTGATGGGGCTCTGAGCAACCTGGTCTAGTGTGAGATGTCCCTGCTTATTGTAGGGGGTTGGACTAGAGGACCTTTAGAGGTCCCTTGCAACCCAAGGCATTCGATGATCAGCAGGACTGGGCAAAGCTGAGCCACTGTATGAAATGGGACATGGAGCCTAAGCTTGGAGCAGCCCTAGCAGGTGAGAACTGAGCAGCGAAGAAAAGGGGCCAGACCTCCATCTGAACCCAGTGTGACCTTCCTGTGGGAGAGACCTCAAACACAGCCAGACAAAGCTTCCAAAAGCTTCCAGAAGCCCTGCCCTCAGCCCCACGTGGGGCTGTGTCCCGAACGGGACGAGATGTCCATGCACAAAACCAGATTTACTGCCAACAGCACCAGGAGCTTCAGGACTGAGCTAAACAGGCACAAGCACCACCAGACTGTGGGGGAGTTTAGGGCAGCAGGACAGAACATCAAAGCAACAATGCAAAAAGGCATCTTAACAATAACACACAACTAACAGTCGGTCAATCAAGGTTAACCATTTAAATGCTGGCAACTAACTCGTTAATAGCTCTTATACTAGATCTAGGACATTTTTTTAAGTAATACCTGGCCAAGTGATAACACAGTAAGTGCACTTATCTAAAAGGATCCTAAAATCCTAAAAGTTTAGAACTTAACAATGAGAGATTGCTTCATGTTGAGTTAACTAACACAGACAATAAGGGAGTTAATATCGCTCACCCTCGCACGGCCTCAGCTGGGTGTCCCTTGTCCCATTCCTCAGCTCTGGAGAACCAATCCCTCTGGTGTCCCCTCTGCAGAGAAGGTCCAGCAGCCTCCTGGGAAGTGTCCAGGAGTCTCCTGATCAAAGGTGGGACCAGGCTTTGAGAGAACAAAGTGGACTGACTGCTGTCATTGAACCATTTAGCTGCACCTCCAACATCTCTCATTGAAGAATAAAAGGAAAACAATAAAAACCCACAAAGGCCCTTCTCTCACCAAGAAAACTCTTTTGCTTATCTGTTCATTCTCACTTTATCTCCATTTCAGGCCTAGTTGTGGCTGGCCTGGGCTCTGTGTTCTTCAACACCAGGAGAGCAGCTGGTGTTACGAACATCAATTTGGCCTGTTTGTACCTTTCAAGGTGGTTACCAGCTCAGAGCTTGTGGGCCTTTCCCATGGGAATCTTTCCACTCCAGGCCTGGGCCTGTAAAACTGAGAGACAAAAGCAGTTGAATTAAGAGGGAAACTGAGGCAGGCGTGTTGGGAGATGGAGCATCCTGCTACACACATCTATTGATAAGATGCAAGTTGCTTGGACCTGATTTGTGTTTAAACTCAAAAGATACCAAACACTAAGAATAATCAATATGTTTATAATTCCTTTGAAAATCCTGGCAAGGAGGGCAAGGGACAATATTCATTCCAATATTATGTTTTAAGGCTTCAGCAACATAGAAGTTGCTATTGCTAATGGTAGGGACAAATTGCTCAGTTTTTTGGTACTTTTCCCTCAAGAGCTAATGAACATGTGCTTGTAAATTACACAAAACTGGAATCTGGAAAGAAAGTGAACTTAGACCATGCAAATAACTTCTGGTTCAGAACAAGTAGGCTGAGGGAGCTGGGGCTGTTGGGCTTGGAGAAGAGGAGACTGAGGGGCCACCTCATCCATGGGCACAAATCTGTTCAGGGCAGTGTCAGGAGGGCAGAGCCAGGCTTTGTGCAGTGATGTCCAGTGACAGGACAAGGGGCACTGGGTGCAAACTGGAGCACAGGAGGTTCCACGTAAACATCAGGAGAAACTTTTTTACAGTGAGTGACCTATTTCAAGGTCCCTCCCAGCCCCTCAGAGTCTGTGCTGCCGTGACCCAAGGCAGACATGCTGAGAGGTCCTGCTGCAAGACCTGTCAGACCCGAGCGACGCCAGGGCCTGGATGGCTGGGGGGGCTGCAGCAACCCAGGGCCTCCCGTGGCACCTTCCACCTCCAGCCCTCCTGCCCAGGCCCCGGGAGCCCGGGGATGGCTCAGCAGGAGCAGTGTGTGTGCCTGGGGAGCGGGGAACAGCCCGGCACCCCCGCACGCTCCCGGCTGCTCCTGCTCTCAGCTCCCAGGCTGGGAATCGCCGTGCCGGGGTTGTTCAGATGGTTGTTCTGAAGCCTCAGGAGCTGCTGGCACCTCCCCAGGACCCGCTGCCTGTGCCCACAGCTTGGGGAAGGCGGGCTGGCTGCTCCCTGGGCTGGGTGATCCCCCTGTCCGCCTCGGCACATGGAGCCTTCCCGCTGGAGCTGCCCGGCCATGGCACCTGGCCCTCATCATCCCTGGCCCTCATCATCCCTGGCCTTCATCATCCCTGGCCCTCATCATCCCCAGCCTTCATCATCCCTGGCCCTCATCATCCCCGGCCTTCAGGCTGGGTGATCCCCCTGTCCGCCTCGGCACATGGAGCCTTCCCGCTGGAGCTGCCCGGCCATGGCACCTGGCCCTCATCATCCCTGGCCCCCATCATCCCCAGCCTTCATCATCCCCGGCCCTCATCATCCCTGGCCCTCATCATCCCCGGCCTTCATCATCCCTGGCCCTCATCATCCCTGGCCCTCATCATCCCTGGCCTTCACCATCCCTGCCTTCACCACCACAGCCTCAATCCCAGAGGGAACCTCTGAGCCGACCCCACCATTTGCAGACCCTCAACAGTTTGCCAACATCTCCCTCAGAGAGGCCCATGCAGGGGGGACACCCCTGGCCGGGGGCAGAAGGGCCAGGTCAGGGCTGGGAGCTGCTCCCACGTCGTGTTGGGTGGTGGGGAAGCCTGGCCCAGAGCATCCCAGGCTGTGGTGTGAACCTGACCCTGCCCTGTGAGTGCCCAGCACTGTTACATTTAGTATGTGTAGCTGTTCTGGCTGCACAGGGTATCCTGTTTTCTCACTGGAAATGGATTATCCCTCAGCTCCACGTTTGGAGCTGTGCGTGAGAGGAATGAGACGTAGGACACTTGACTAGTCTCTGTTTCCTTTCCTTTCCTTTTTCCTTTCCTTTCTTTTTTCCTTTCCTTTTCCTTTCCTTTCTTATCTCTTTTGTTTTCCCTTTCCTTTCCCTTTCTTTTTTCCTTTCCTCTCCCCTTTCCTTTCCTTTCCTTTCCTTTCCTTTCCTTTCCTTTCCTTTCCTTTCCTTTCCCTTTCCTTTTCCCTTTCCTTTCCCTTTCCTTTTCCCTTTCCTTTCCCCTTTCCTTTCCTTTCCTTTCCTTTCCTTTCCTTTCCTTTCCTTCTCGAGGTGAGAGATGACTGTCAGTGCTAGCACAGCCCCATGAGCCATGCTGGCCCAAACAAACCAAGGACACACCCTGACAG